>NC_060140.1:619996194-620303147 GCF_021461385.2 Schistocerca piceifrons
AGAGTACACAGAAAAGTAAGATTAGCTTATTTCATCACAATACTAGGGGACTGGGTAATAAGACAGGAGAGTTTCTTGTCTGCTTAGAAAATTTAGAGAGTTCTGAAAAGGTAGATATCCTATGGAAATCTGAGCACCACACTCTCTTAACTTACTCATACAGAACTAATATGGTAAAAGGAGGAGTTGTATATTAAGGCAGAAAAGAAGTTCAAAAACATTGGGACAAGTACATTTTGTAGTTGTCATCACAAGTGTGTGCTTTTGAACTGATATTGAAAATTGGTTCACTTTTAACAATAGCTGTATAATTTTGAACTGTTTATGAGGAATTTGGATTCCTTGTTGTGCTATCTGTCTTTAACAGTCTCTTGTGACTCCATTGTAGTTTTTAAAAATATATTGACAGGAAAAATGATCTGGAAACTTTATTTGGCTCCTAAACTTTGATTTGAGTAATAAACTTTCCAGCAAGGGTGAATAAGGATAGTAGGACCCAACTGGTAATGTTTTCTTTGGTGAAATTCAAAGCAAGAAAATAACTGTTTATACAGTAACAAACACTCTCTCTGATCATGATGTATAGTTAGTGCCATACAGTGTGGATTCCCTCAGTGGAAAAGAGTAGCAATAATTAATGACTCCAAGACAAATGTTTTTAAGTACAGTTTACAAGAGATGACTTCAGATTAAAGTTATAATGAACCAAATGTTAACATAAAATTTAAAATATTCCATGATAATTTCATATCATAATTTTAAAATTTCTTTTCAGTTAAGCTAATTACAAAGGACATTAGACAGCCATGTAAAAAAACGTGAATCACTAGAGGGAATGAAGTATCTTGTAAAAGGAAAAGGGAAATGTATATGGTAGCAAGAACAAGTAGAGATCTAGCTGTAGTTACAGACTACAAAAATTAGTCGAAATTACTAAGAAATGTTATAAAAAATTAAGGAAGATCCACTTAACATCATAAATCAGTAACTCCTACAACAGACTGAAGGCTGTATGGAATGTAGTGAAACACAAGACAGGACAACTAGCCACAGAACAGGATAACATCACTATTGAACTAAGTGGAAGGGGTATAAATGATGAGTCACAGGTAACTAATATTTTAATAGTCATTTCTCAAATGTAGTGGAAAGTATAGGAACAAACAATTTTAGAGGAAAATCACAGCTGTATATTGAAAAATTAATTCTAATAAAGTTCACTCATCTGAATACATCCCAGCTTCTCCTTCTGAATTTGGGAAAATTATATATTCTCTCAAAACATACAGTTTGATGATGTTTCCAACACAGTATTAAAGATTTGTTCCCATATAAGATGCCCAGCGTCATCGGAAATATGTAATGTGACAGTAACTCAATATACTTTTCCAGAGAAACTGAAGTATACCATTGTTAAACCCCTCTTTAAGACAGTTAGTAAGAGAAATGCCAATACCTACTGACCTGTTTCATTGCTGACATGATTCTGCAAAATTTTGAGAAGGTGACATATACTAGAATAGTATCTCACATCACGAAAAATAATATCCTCAGCAAATCATAGTTTGGATTTCGGAAGAGTTGCTCTTCTGTGATTGCCATTTACATGTCTGTTCTCCAGATTTTACTCACATTAAATAACAAAATAGCACTGGTTGGTATTTTCTGCAACCTAGCTATGGCAATTGACAGTTATAGTATTCTCTTACATAAATTGAAGTTTTGTGGTATATGGGTTAGCCAACGAATGGATAATGTCCTAACTAACCAAAAGACTGCAGAAAGCTGTACTCATTAATTCAACCAATATAGTCTGGGGACGTATTTCTGACAGGGAAGAAATCACATATGTGATTCCACAAAGTACAATCTCAGTTCCACTACTGTTCCTTGTATATGTAAACAATCTTCTGTCTAATATACAGCAATCAGAATTAGTTCTATTAGAATATGACACCAGTATTGTAACCAATCCAAGCATACATACAGGAGCAGAAGAAGTGGTCGGTAGTGTTATTAGAAGTACGATTGTGAATGGTCTCGCCTTCAATTTTAGTAAGACACAACATATTCAGTTCCACACATCTAGAGGTGCTACACCAATTATAAATGTAAAATACGGTGAGAAAATAATAGGCTATATAGGACGGAAATTACAAAATTCTTAGGTGTCCATATTCTTGAGAATTTAAACTGGGAAAAGCACATTTTGGAACTTCTAAAACAACTTAGTTCAGCCATATCTGCACACAGGATCGTGGCAAATCTTGTGGAGAGACAAATCAGTTAGCTGACATATTTTGCACATTTCATTCAATAATATCATGGGGAAAACGTTCTGGGGTATTTGATATTCAAGAAAGAAGTCTCCGTTTGTCAAAAACGTGCTGTAAGAATAATATGCTGTGGTCACTAACTATCTTCTTGTAGACATCCGTTTAAGTAACTGGGCATTCTGACTCCTGCTTCAAATTACATTTATTCCCTTATGATTTTTGCTGTAAATAATTCACTACAGTTCTAAAGAACCTATGATGCACTAATTACGATACCATGAGGATAAATGGTATGCTTCTCTCGACATTGAGGTTGTTTTAATCACCAAAATGGTTGCATAATGCTGCACACAGATTTTTGATCACTTACCCAGTGATATAAAATGTCTGACAGACAGCGAAGTAAATTTTGAAAGAAAACTGAAAAAGTTTCTCCTTGGCAACTCCTGCTGTTCTGCAGAATAATTTCTATATAAGCTTAAAAATGTTAAGCATGTAACCATATTTACATACTAATTAATTTGTGGTGTGAATGTAAAATGATTCGCTCCATCTCATTACGATTTATCATGCAAAATGATCCATGGAGCATGGGACTAACTAACTATATATGTGTCAAGTGCAAAAACCTGAAACTGTCTGTGCCTCAGTAAGCTCTCATCTAATAGAATGGATGGTAATGGAAGTGCTGCCCCCACCCCATAGGACATATGGCTAGGTGGCATACCATTTCCATACATTCCCTCATGTGGTGTACGACTAATATTTTCACCACTGATCCTAGCATCAGAGGGCGATGTGTCATGAAAGTCTGCTTAACCATTGACAGCTTCTATTGTAAGCTAGTGATTTGTGATGTGACGCTATATGACCACACTGGTAAATCAGTTTCAAATGGGTTTAATTTGGTTTTAACTACTTCACTATAGACTCACCTTTCTGAGACAAGACTTCAGCGGCAGACTGTTGTGCTTTATGTGGCAGTTCTGAATATAATTCTTCATTATGGTGCTTCGACACCTCAGAGGACATTTCTTAGTGTCCAGGTAAATTATCATGAAGAGTAGTTAATATTTCATTTTAGTTAGATAACATGCCATTCAGCTTAGATGACATTTGATTTCTTATTTGTTCAAAATATGTCTTTATTGGTGCTTCTAACTTAAACAGAAAATAAGAGAAAAACCGAATCATGTCACTCACAGAATAATGTGTAGCAAATTGCTAGAGGCCAAAGAACGATTCGATCCAGCAAAAAAGCATAATGGATGGCACCTGTTAGATTTTTTGAAAAACTGTGAAAGGAATTTCCCTGATTAAGTAATGGATCAGGAAAATATCAATGTGGTTATTAGCGTATTAGCGGGCGATGCGAAAAGATGGAGCCTAAATTTGGATACAGAACAAGGGTCATTTGGCGAATTTAAACAGAAATTTATAATTCATAAAGGAATACTGGTCGAAGCAAAAGCAGGACTGCCTATGGTGGGAATTTATCATGGCCAGGTTATATGACAACAGAGACAGGAACTCAATGAACGAGTTTTGCGAAATGTGGTATCGGAAATTGACGCACCCGAAAAACAGACGAACGGAATTCGAAATAGTGTGGGAAGTATGGGAAAAGCTCCCTGAGGATCCAAAATGTTATGTGGGAAGTGATCCCAAAAGCCTCGTCATTTTTGGAAAGAGTAGAAGACGAGGACCACTGGAGAGGGAATCGTGATTATCGACAAAACGATAACAATCGGAACAGGTATAATCACGAGCATAGTGAACAGAACGAGGACAACGTTACCAACTAAATAGGATGCAAAGAGGTAGAGTCAGAGGTCACGGTAACATGTCATTTCGCGGTAGAGGATTTGCACCTCGAAACTGTCAAAACCGAAATGGCGTGGAAAACTAAGGCCTGCGTGTTTTACAGGCCAGATTCGCCTGGACAAACATTACTGGCCCGAACTTAAGAAATTATACTGGCTAAAGCAAAGTGAATTTAAGACACAAGTAAGCGGCAGAGCTGCGTCACAAGATGGTGGCTGGAGAACAACAGGTGCAGGTGTGAGTGAGTCACTGGCGACAGACTATGCTGCAGGCGCTACTGTGCGAACTAAGTAACCTCGTGCATTGAACTTGCCAGAGCAATCACCTATCCGTAGCAAAGCTGCGGTCACGCTAGTAGGAAGAGATGACGTCAAAAGGGAATTCAGTGGGCCAAAATTAGAAAGGGATCACACATGTTATTAACTAAAAGTGAAAGCATCGACACCCAAGCACAGACAGACAATTTGTGCAAAAAGGAGTCTTCAGGGGTCATGGAATGTTGTGATGATTTGTTTTTTGGTTTAAATCAATATGAGTGGGAAGACTTTAAAGGAAACATCGAAAAGAGGGTGTTGTCTGAAAATGTAAAGGAGATGAAAGTAATCAGCACCACACAAGGTGCGCGAACAGCGATATCAGATTAAGTGGTTGGTAAAGGACAGGAAGGCACCACGCAAGCACATGAGCTACCGATTTAAAGAAATTAGTGCTAGAAACGCAAATTGGTCGGTATAAATAGGAACCGGAAGGAGGATGAAATCCTCAGTAGTACAGATGAGGCGATCCTGGCTGACAAAAGACTCGTGCTATTAGATGTTGTTGATGGTCATGAGAACATAGATTCAGATGAGTGTATGTGAACTACTGAAATCCAAGACGATTATACTAAATATGAAATTAAAGTTGACATCATCAAAAGTGATATCGAAGAAACGCCTGTGATTGAAAATGAAACAGAAGTTTTACGAATGAATCGAAATGTTGAAAATAAGAAAACTGATGAAAGGTCAAAAGAAGAGATTGTTCGTTGTCGAAGAGTAGCGTTCATGTTGGAATCAGACAATGAATATGAAATAAAAGATAGTTCAGATGAAGAAAAGGTAGAAATAGATGAAAGTGAACAAAGTAAAGCGGAAGATGTCTATAAAAAGCAAAATGAAGTCTTAAACAAAATCCGGCGGTAAATACTGAACAGAAAAAGAAACAGCCACCAGCCAATGCGATACTGCGGCAGGATATGATTAGAGCTGTAAAAGACACAGACATCAGAAAACCAAAGAAGCTCCCAGACATACGTGATTTGTCAGTAAATAACATATCTTGGAGCGATCTGATGGTCGAAAAAGATTTGTTATGGGAGCAACAAGAAAATTCAGAAAATAGGACGATTAAACAATCATCCCAGTCGAAATTCACAGTATTACATTTTTTAGACACTGGATCCCAAATTAATGCTATTTCACAATCCTTCTTTGAACATATTTCCAATAAACCTGGGTTAGTTATGATGTCAGTAAATGGTGTGAAAATTGTAGGGGCAACTGGAAAATCCCGCAAGAGTATTCGAAGATAAGTGTTGTTGGAATCTGAAATTAATGGACGAAGATTTGAACACGACTTCCTGGTCACGCCTGAATTGAATACTGAGATGATTTCAGGTATCGATTGGTGAGATAAGGAAAAGGTATTCATTGACTGCGGTAGCAGGATTGTCAAAACTAATAATAAATTTGGTATTTTGGAAGTTAGATTTGAGGAGAACGAAATTTCACAGGACACCAAAGTTGATTCATTGATATTGGAATTAGACCCTGGAAATGATGGTTTGTCTATTTATACGAATTGTACCATGTAAAGAACGTAACGATTCAGGATCCAAAACTAGAAACTTTTAAAGAATTATTAGAGGATACAGGAACTTACACCGGAACAGAATGCCGATTTGTTTAACATTCTGATTAACAATCAGGAAATGTTTTCAGATAAACCGGGAATATTAAGAATTTTTAATACCATATTGAAACAATAGAACATGAACCATTTTTCGTGAGACCTTATCCAGTACCTCTAGCCAAGAGAGAAGCCATGAAGGCGGAGATCGACGAAATGATTGAATGGGGACTTATTGACAGGATCAATAGTGAGTACAATAGCCCTCTCATTGTTGTGAACAAAAAAGATGGAGGCTTGCGAGTACTAATCGATGCACGAACACTAAACAAGGTTGTCAAAAGAGAAGTATATCGTCTAGAAAATTTAGACGATCTGTTGCAAAAATTCCACAATGTGCGGTGTTTGACTATCTTACGTCTGGAGGCGGGGTATTGGCAAATCCCATTGCATAAAGAGTATCGAAAGCATATCGCATTTCTATATGCGGGGAAAATGTTACCAGTATAAAGTTTGGTGTTAATACTTTCGTCTCAGTCTTTATTACGGCTTTAGATTCCGTGTTAGAAAGGGAACTAAGCGCCAGATTGACCATGTGGACGACTTGTTGATCGCCATGGAAAATTGGAAAGAACAGTGGAAATTATTAGACACAGACTTTTCCGCTCTTCAAGCAGGAGGGATGGCACTAAAACTGAAGAAATGCGAATCAGTAAAACAGGAAACAAAATTCTTAGGACATATTATTACCACTTCTGGTATTGGAAAGGAGCCAGAGAAGTTAAATGCCATTGAAAAATGCCCACCACCCAAGAACCGAAAGCAATTAAAAGTGTATCTCGGTCTCTGCAGATTTTACAGCACATTTGCGAAGGGAGGTTACTTAAGGAAAATAGTGCATTCATTTGGACAAAGGACTGCCAACAAGGTTTCGAAAATTTGAAAATTTAATTAATAAGGAACAATATCTTGCATCACCCTGTTCTTAGTGAACAATTTCATATGAGTACTGATAGCAGTGCATATGGAGTCAGCATAGAAATTTTCCAAAAAATATTGATACAGTAGAACTAAAACGTAGGACAATAGCTTTTGTTAGTCGAACCCTGACGAAGTACGAAATAAATTATACCATTTTAGAAAAGGAAGCTCTCGCCATCATATGGGGTTTGAAAAAACAATTATACACACTGATTACAAAGCGTGGACGTCTCTTAAAGACTGGCAGATTAAGCCGTTGGGCACTGTACCTCCAGCAGTTTGGCTAGGAAATGTTTTGTATTAAAGGAAATGACAGTCATGTAGCAGATACTCTATCGAGACTACCTGAAGGGATAGACAGTGTGCCAGAGGAATATAACGAACATGACATTTTTCATATGAGATTCATCAAAGAGGTATAGGGGAAAATGAAACTCGAAGAAATTTTCAAAGCTATGCAGTACTACCAAAATGAAGATGAAGTCTGGAAGTCAGTTAAAGTAAGTTTTAATAATACCAGATGTCATCAAATTAGTAAGTATTATAAGATCTTTAAAGATGTTTTATACAAACGAAAAGTTGTGAGTAGAGATGAGTGGAAAGTGTGTTAGCCATCTCAATCTGAGACTGAAGTACATTACTATTTTCATCTCGCCTTAGGACACCGTGGTCCGAAAAAGTGTATCGAAAAACTTTCTGTCCTAATAATAGTAAATATCAGTGCAGCAAAGAAACTAACAGATCGAATTAAGTCATGTGACATTTGTCTGAGGGCAAAGGTCATCAATCGAACCAACCAAGGTTATATGCAAAACAATGTGCCAGGAGATACTCTTGACTTATTGTCAGTAGATTTGCATGGGCCTCTCCCAAAAAGTTTCGGCAATTGTACCTACATTGTAGTGATATTAGAAGTATTTTACAAGTTTATCAAACTCTTTCCCATTCAGAAAGCTACTGCAAAAGCAGTATTTAATAGAAAGACAGAATATTTCAATGCGATAGGAAAATCAAAGGCAGTACTATCGGAGAATGGACCTCAATTCATTTCAAAAATATGGAAGGAAGGGATGGAATGGAATGACATTCAAGTGAAATATATTTCGTCATACCATCCTGCAAATAATCCAGTGGAGTGTTATATGCTTGAACTAGGTAGATGTGTCGAACTTACTGGCACCACAGTCATAAGGCATGGGACAGGTTTACTGCAGACTTTGAAATTGTAATGAATACCCTCCACCATGAAACTACAGGGTTTTCACCCAAGGAACTTCTACTTAATCATAAGAGCAAATGTATAATTAAAGAAATCTTAGTAAGAAAAAGAATGAAAGAAAAAGTCGAAGCCAAGTCTAAAAGGCACGATACGGGCCTTAAAATGACCAAATTCAAAACTGGGGATTTTGTTCTCACAGAAACTCATCAAAAATCTAGTGCAATATATCAAGAAATTTCTAAGTTCGAATATATTTATAATGGTGCCTTTGAAGTGCAAAGAACTCCTCACACTAACACCTATTGTCCTGTTTATTCTAAGTCAAAAAAGCTATTAGGTGTTCATAAAATTGTAGATTTAAAACCTTACATCCACATAAGTGAGTAATAAGGGACAACATGAAAGAATGTATATGGCATTAATCAAATATTATTTTAATCTGTATGTTCTTGTTCATGATGTGGTATTGTTATGTTGGGAAAAACTTTTTTCTTATGAGACTACTGGTACATGTCATTAAGATTCAGATTTGGTATAACATAATTGGATATACAAATTACATATAAACTCCAGGCTATGACATACATAAGGATCGCATTGATTGAATATTGCAGCTTGATCAGGAGGACTGCCAAATGTGTCAATAGGCAGACAAGATGTTGAAAATAGTAAAGGACTGCCAAATATGTTTATAGGCAGAAAAAGGATGAAAAGTTTATATAGTGTACTGAGTATTATGGTGTTCATGATGAACTGCCTGAATATTTACACCAGACAAAACATAGTTTTGTAATGATCATACAGTGACAGATAAGTGTGGACTAACCTTCTGTAATGTAAGCTGTGTATGTAAGTGATATGTAAATTCCTATATACATATTTCACAACATGGACACATGTAAAGAATAGTACATATTTTCTCAGTGTAACAAAAATCCATGTTTTATTACTTGATGAAACAATGTTTTATATAAACAGTACTATGAAGTGTTTGTTGTGTAATATATTTGTATTTCTTTATTGCCCAACACTGTTTTGAAGTGTTATTGATGTTTCATTGATTTATCCCTGTTGGGAAACCTCAATGAGACATGGGGCACACATAGCACTTAATATCGATTAGAAGTAGGTTTATATTATGTAACTGCGTATCTGCAATTATGAAGTGTGTATTCTGTGTTGTTGGAACTCCCTGATCTGTGGCATGAAAATTAGAGTTCTGTAATGCATATATGACAAAAGCAAAAGGATATGTTAAAATGATAAATTATTATAATATGCGTATGTTCGAAAAAAGAAAATGTTTATGGAAAGCCGGTTCATGCTTAGGGCACTTGTCTTTGTAACATGTAAAAGCTGTAGGGGAATCCCTCTGCAACGAAAGTGGCATGGCGCGATGTAAAAGGTAGTTTTGGGGGTCGAACTGAGCTGCCCCTTTGTGTGAATGGCAGGCAGTATGTGGCTAGCCGTAGCACTGTACACTTCGACGGTGCTAAGAGAGGCAACTGGAAGCTGCATTACAAAGAATTTGCCTCGGGATGTGGATCTGGCTATTATTTGGTATTCTCGGCATAAAGGAAGGGCTCTAATATGTTGAAAACCCGACACCAAGGAGAAATTTTATAGAGCATTCAAACATCAGGAGCCGTGAGTACAGTTAGCCGTCATGTCGATTGCCACCAGTCTGCACCACTGCTTCACAAACTTCATACATTCAATAATGTATAAGGGCTGGACCAGTTAATTTGTGTGTTGTTTTAATAATAATCACAAAATCATAAATTTGTGTTTAGAACCACATTTTCTATCCTGATCACGAACCTATGCAGGGTCCTCACATAATGACAGGAAATCACAAATCCAGTCGCATAACTGAGGCGATATTCCGTAAGCACACAATTTCACTACAAGCCACTTGTGTGGTACAGTGTCAAAAGCCTTCCGGAAGTTCATAAATACGGAATCGATCTGAAATACCTTGTCAATAGCACTCAACACTTCATGTGAATAAAGAGCTAGTTGTGTTTCACAAGAACGATGTTTTCTAAACCGTGTGTCAATAGACAGTTTTCTTCGAGGTAATTCGTAATGTTCGAACACAATATATGTTCCAGAACCCTGTCGCATATCGACGTTAACGAAATGGACCTGAAATTACGTGGATTACTCCTACTACCTTTCTTGAATATTGGTATGACCTGTGCAACTTTCCAGTCTTTGGGTACGGATCTTCCTTCGACCTAACTGTTGTATACGATTGTTAAGTGTGGAGCTAATGCATCAATATACTCCGTAAGGAACCTAACTGGTATACAGTCTGGGCCAGAAGACTTGCTTTTATCATGTGATTTAAGTTGCTTCACTACTCCGAGGTTATTTACTTCTACGTCACTCTTGTTGGCAGTTGTTCTTGATTCGAATTCTGGAATATTTACTTCGTCTTCTTTTGTGAAGGCATTTCGAAAGGCTGTGTTTAGTATCTCTGCTTTGGCAGCACTGTCTTCGATAGTATCTCCATTGCTACCGCGCAGAGAAGGCATTGATTGTTTCTTGCCGCTAACATCCTTCACATAGGACCAGAATCTCTTTGGATTATCTGCCAGGTTTCGAGACAAAGTTTCGGTTGTGGAAACTGTTATAAGCATCACGCATTGAAGTCCGTGCTACTTTTCGAACTTCTGTAAAAGATCGCCAATCTTGGGGACTTTGCGTCTGTTTAAATTTGGCATGTTTGTTTAGTTGTTTCTGCAACAGTGTTCTGACCCGTTTTGGGTACCAAGGAGGATCAGCTCCGTCGTTTGTTAATTTATTTGGTATAAATCTCTAAATTTCTCTGAATTCAAGCCACATCTGTTCTACACTTACATCATTAATTTGGAAGGAATGGATATTGTCTCTCAGGAAGGTGTCAAGTGGATTTTTATCTGCTTTTTTGAATGGGTATATTTTTCGCTTGTTTTTAGAGGATTTGGGGGTTACAATATTCAGTCTCTCTACGACAACATTGCGTTCACTAATCCCTGAATCGGTTTTGATGCTAGTTATTAACTCAGGAGTATTTGTTGCTAAGAGGTCAAGTGTGTTTCCACAACCGTTTGCTATTCGCGTGGGCTCATGAACTAACTGCTCGAATAATTTTCATAGAATGCGTTTAGTACAATTTCGGATGGTATTTTATGTGTACCGACGGAATTAAACATGTATTTTCGCCAACATTTAGAGGGTAAACTAAAGTCACCACCAACTAAAATGGCATGAGTCGGGTACGTGTTTGAAATCAAAGTTTTCTTTGAACCTTTCAGCAACTGTATCATCTGAATTGGGAGGTCGATAAAAGGATCCAATTATTATTTTATTCCGGTTGCCAACAATGACCTCTGCCCGTACTAACTCACAGGAAGTATCTACTTCGATTTCGCGGGAAGTTAAACTACTTCCATTAGCAACAAACAAGTCACCGCCAACCGTGTTTAGCCTATCCTTTCGGAACACCATTAGGTTCTTCGCAAAAATTTCGGCTGAGCTTATATCCGGCTTTAGCCAGTTTTCAGTGCCTATAACGAATTGAGCGTCAGTGCTTTCTACTAACGCTTGGAGCTCTGGTAGTTTCCCAACACAGCTACGACAATTTGCAACTGTTATATCAATGGTTCCTGTATCTACGTTCTTCCTGTGTTCGGCCTGCACCCTTTGTGACTGAAACCCTTCTTGTGTTTTGCCGGATCCTTGCTACCCGTGTAGCAGCCTCCTGCGTATAGTGTACAGCTAACCTATTCAGTGGAACCTGAAACCCAACCACTTTTGACACAAGTCGAGGAATCTGCAGCCTTCACGGTCGCAGAACCGTCTGAGCCTCTGATTCAGATCCGCAATCGGTCCTGTCGACTATGCTGCAAATGGTCAGCCCTACTTTCATCTTGCAAGCAAGACTCGCAGCCTTTACCACTTCTGTTAGCCGCTCGAAACCAGAGAGAATCTCTTCTGATCCAGAGTGACACACATCATTCGTACTGGCGTGAACAAGCACCTGCTGTTGGCTGCACCCTGTGCTCTTCATGGCATCCGGGAGGGTGAGGGATGGCTGTCGAGCCGTCATAGCGTCCGTGATGCTAAAGTCCAGCATTTTTGGGATCATCGGCACTATATCTTTTCCCACAGTGGCGTCATCCTCTTGCATAGTGATTCAGACGTTCCCCAGGTGGTCATACCGCATGCATTGCGCTGCCATGTACTCGACATCCTCCGCGCTGGCCATTGGGGAATCGTCCTCACCGAGCAGCTGGCCCACCAACACCTTTATTGGCATGGTTTGGATAAAGACTTTGCCTCCCTCGTGTTCGCCTGCGCCACGTGCCAAACACGTCAGGCAACACTCCCACGCCAGTATTTTTCGTACCCAGATGCAGCTGCTCCACGGGAACGTCTGGTCGTTTCAAGGTTCCCAGTGGCTCATCCTGATCGACTCCGGGTCAGGATACCGTTACGTATCCCCCATGATGAACACCACTTCTGCTGAGACTATCAAAATTCTCTGGCGCCTCTTTGCTGTCAAGGGACTCTCCAAAACGGTCGTTACTGATAACGGTACACAGTTTACTTTAACCGAGTTTCAGAAATTTTGTGCTGCTAATGGTATTTCCCTCGTCCACACCGCCCCATTTCACAATGCGTCAGACAGCCAGGCAGAACGTTTTGTGCAGACATTCAAGACCTAGCTCGATAAGATGCTGAGCAATCGCCCACTGGAGGTGATAGTGCTTCTTTTTTTGGCTACATACGGCGCCAGTCCCCATTCCGGTAAACGTCTAGCGAATATACTTCACAGTCGACCATTCTGCTCTCCCTTATCTGTCCTTGTTCCCGAGACTTCTCACCCTCCCACCTGAGTGAAAGTGGGTACCCCAGCTAGTACTTATTAAAATGTCTCATTGTAATTGACATTCTGCACTAAAATCTAACATCCTGTAGCTACTAGTACTTATTGTTTAATAAAATGTTAATTCTTTAGGTTTTATTGTTTTTCAGTTTCTTTTATTCTTTCTTTTTCTTTCTTTCTGTTTCTTTCAAATTATAGGCTTTTTCTTTTTTCCTTATGTTATTTCAGTTAATGTCAATGGGAAGTTGCATTTATTTCCATTCAGAATGCGTGGACTTCAAATTTATTTTGAATACCTAGGCATTATTTACCTCTTTACTTCAGCAGCGCGAGTGAATGAGAGCCTTAAAAAGTAAAACTGCATGAAATGATAGTAATAGAAAATATAAAAAACCTACGTGACCCCAACTCTTTGAACCTGAACTTACATAATGCACATAAATTTTACCTTCTTTAGCTGTTGGCTCTACGTGGAGCTATTTTCGTACGCTAAAATAATTAGCAGTTCATCACTTAAAGTTCGGAGTAATAGTACATAGCTTGGTCACAGGTATACTCACATAGTTCCAGATGAGCAGTGTTTGTCTAGTACTGTGAAAATCTCAGTACTTAACGGACAGCTTCTGTTTTACGACCACAATTTCAATATTCAAATAGTAGTGTCTGTTGTTAAATTAATTAAATAAATTTGTGTCCTCTGCCCAATAAGAATCCTATATCCACCTATTCACAATTACAACACTCATGCTATTACTTCATTGTCTGCCAACAAATCCAATAAAATTGCACTCACCCTTTTAGTATGCAGGCCACACATATTCCTTGGACTGCACAAAGAGGATCACTATTTAATACGCACAGAACCAATCAGTACCATGACTGATTGTATAGCAAGCTAAGTGCCAGTTATCAATGTCCTTTATAGGTACAGCACTTTCTACACATCGTGGTAAACTATCAAGCCTGTGAAACCTACAACAGCATACATAGATTTTCCATTGATGGCAATTTAATAACAACAACCATTGGTAGTCAGTATTAACTTTCAACATACCAAATCCTCCAAACACCTGCTTAAGCGTATTCATAAATTATTCCTCCGAATAGATCCAGTCGAGCAGTTAAACTGTGGTCATCGGTACGACAGCTCACCAGCTATTCTCTGCCGTACCTCCACATCTTCTACAAAACGTGGATTCAACTGACCATTAGCCCTATGTTAAAACCATCTAGGAGCCATTAAGCAAACAAAATTACAATGCTAGCGTAACTTATAACAATTAGTTCATTATATTCTGCAATGGTCGGCAATTGCTTCTGTGGCCTGCTACTGCTCACGTAATCTGTGCCGCAGACGGTTACTGCTGGTGATGAGCAAAACTCGCACCGTCTTTGGCCGCTCGCTCTGGCGGCGAACATCGCAGCACAGATTTAAATTTTTTTTTAAACAAACAAATATAAGAAAAACCTTGTGCTAACATACGTTTCAGTTCCCCAAGTTACCTCTTTGGGCTAATTCGGTTCCTAATACAAAAATTTAAGAGCACTTAACTCCTGTGACAATTAAAGCTTTACCATTACTTTTTGACCCGTCACATACTGTTGGCACAAATGTAACTATACTAACCGATGGCGGCTTAATAACAAGCTGCGGAGCTGAGCTCTGGAAGAGTGAATTAAAATCGACATATAAATCATTCTACAGCGAAACAGCGAGAGTCTAGACAACGCTTATAGATGAGCGCGGAGATAAACAAAATGCGATCAATCCGAACGACTGACTAGCACAACGAAACAGCACAGCACGAGGCGAAGGCCAGGTCAAAAATTCCAGAAATCAGCTTAAGGACTGACTGGCAAGGCTTAAAGCCGGCGACAGGTAAACTTTTGGGCCAGCGGTGCTGACAATACAACGTCTCGCTTACGCCGTCCATGACAGCGTTCCGCACTACTCTGTCGCGAGACCCACACCAGCGCATTTGCTTCCATATGAACGACTGCTGGATGGATACTAAACGCTTATTTGTTTACTCAAGCTACGTATGAACCACGAAGTTTGTTCCATCGAAGTTTTAAACCATCAGCCAGTTGCTGTTTCACTTCATTCAATGCTAACGTCAGGCTCCCAAAGTCAAATAATCTTCGATATGCCAGATGACAAATTTTTTTGCAACATTTTTATGCGGAAACTTCAACTGTCAGCAATTTGAGCATGATCAAATACAAAGGAGTGAGAAATTATCCCAACTGTCATTTCTATTACATCTCTAACATAATACAACTTGGATTGTATAGTTAGCCCAGCTCTAATTCCTGCATATCTCTACGGTATTACAACTTGGGCCAAGTGGTCAGCGCATTTTATTTCGTCTGGCAAGTGAAACTCGAATTTAATGGTAATTAATATGCAATGACATCCCATTCCGTTTGAGAAACACACGAAGGGAATGTGGCATCCTTGGGGAATGTAAGATAAAAAGAAATTTTCGAAATGACAAAGTTCGCTGTAAAATAAAGGACGTTTATTGAACTTCGATGTGAAAAATTAGTTGCCTATTTACTTAATTAACAATCAGGTCAGAGTTCTTGTTTTTCTACGTTTCTCTGAGGCACCCTACTGAGTGGAAGCGATCTCCAGAATTCCATTCGCTCTTCGAGTAGACCCTTCTTCGCTTCCAGCTTCTCGCCTATTTCCAGGTACTCCGGTTCAGTGTCTGAAGTAACTCTCGGCCAGTGTATCAG
This sequence comes from Schistocerca piceifrons, assembly GCF_021461385.2. Taxonomy (NCBI): domain Eukaryota; kingdom Metazoa; phylum Arthropoda; class Insecta; order Orthoptera; family Acrididae; genus Schistocerca; species Schistocerca piceifrons. The sequence continues at coordinate 620,012,003 of NC_060140.1, forward strand.
CTCGTCGTTCGGTGTTGGGTTTCTGAAAAATGCATAAGAAAACAGAAATAGTTATTTTGCTCATTTGATGAACTGAAAGATTAAACTATAGCTCACCTGTCCATGATGAGATAGTGTAAATATAAAAGTTTTGAAACTTATGAAAATATCATTCAAAACTTGAAACTGAAAGGAGACGATAGCTATATAGAGCAGAGCAATAATGAGTACTACAGAAGAAATATGTCTGAACAAATACAGCCAGTTGTTTTAAATATACATTTATTAATGTCCTTTTCTTTTCGTCGCCACCGTTCCGTGTTTCAACGATGATAATCAGATGATTCGTATGTCTAATTTATGTTGGTATAGGGATGCCAGATTTCTAGTTTAGGCATCATCAGATCTCATATAACATACTTCTGCGTTTTGGAACACATGCTGATGTGAATAGAGTCGAATAAATTTCAACAAATACCGCTTAAAGTTAAATCTGACGTAAAAGGCAGATCAGTGAAGTGATCACCTGCACAGATTACTGAAATTGTCTAGAATACTAAAATCTGTTAAATCTTTCTTTAGAGACGTGTACCGCACCAATTCCTTGCTTATTTAGTAGTGAAGGGTTGAAACTGACTCGTAAAAATGTCAGGCAGATGGCTATGAAAACTAGCTTTCAAAGACCTCCGAATATTTTTCACCTGAAGCGTTGCCAGTGTCCAAATTTCATATTGAAACTATATACAAGACACTAAATGTGCTGAGTTTCCAGATGAATTTCGCCTTCTTTAAATTAAAGGCATCTTCAATGGAATTCTCTCGACTAACATCTAGTTTTGTTCTTCCATTTATTAATTATGGATTTGAAATCCATGGCCGAATATTTACGCAGACAAAATGTTTCTTACAGTAATTTTTTGTCTGTCCTGACATATTTCTCTGTTTCCTCTCTTGAAACAAATTATGAGTCCCAATACCCACAACATCACTCTTCCACTGCCTTAACGTAATGTCAACATCTCTCTAATAAACATATTGTAACTATCGGCTCTTTCCCTTATTTTATTAGACATTAAACACTCGAAGTCTTATAAACACACACACACACACACACACACACACACACACACACACACACACACACACACACACACACACACGGACAAGAACAAAGAAAGAAACAAAAACGGAATAGAAGATAGCTTGGCAATACTTCTATACACAAACAAGATGACAGATGTCAAGTGAATAAATAATTCATTCATTAAAAGTCATCACACTTGTGTTAACAACCTTATGTAGCAGGTAAGTAATCACTGACATGATTAACGTCATACAGCGCACGCAAAACAAAGTTTGAAAATCAAAAATTTCAATGTGAATATACTATGAAATTTCCTAAACGAAGTTGAAGTGTGTATCTTAACGTAGTATGACTTGAAAGAAAACAAGTGAACTGGAAGGACAGGTAAAAAATAACTATAGGCAACATTTTATTTGTCTCAGATCGTAATTTACATATATAAAGAGACAACTGGATAGTGTTTGAATAAAGTCTACTGAAGAGTCATGTAATATGAAGTGCTAAACGCATCTAGAAATTAAATAATAATACTGAATTTTTTGTACATCAGTTTTATCACGCAAGTAAAATTCTATTCTGCGCAGTGAATACCTGTAAGGAGGCTTTAAAATGACACTAGACTTATGAAGTTTATGGAACAGAATAGAAAAACTTAAATCCATTGTAGATTGCACCGAATCTTTACATCTGACTGATTCCTTAAATAGGAGAAACTGGAGACTATCTTGTGCAAATTCCTGAAAGCGAGGCTCCGACAGTTTTGCTTAAGAAATGGGCTTGTAGTATTTCTTGAATATCGTATTTATCATAAGCAAGCGAATTATTAATCATTTAACCACGCGTCGTATTACTGGTGGGTTTCCAGGCAGTTGGAAATCTACACTTCCATGTAATTTATGCAAATACAACATGGAATAACTGGGTGAGAAAGTATCAGCGAGAATAGATAACTAATACGGTTTTAGAGAACCTAATATATTCCGTCAAGATGAAGCTTCGTTTGAAGGAGTCTCCTTCACAGTGTCACGGATCATTTTATTGGCTCACTTGAAAATTCTTCAACTTATTTGGAGGTCAGGTTCGATAACTTACTAATCAAAGATAAAATGAGCATACATCCTTTTCTTTTTGCATGTATGACCACATGAAAAATATAATTCCACATGCAGTTTAATGATACATTTGAAAGGACATTCATTAAACCCTACAGCTTTTACTCTGTGACCCTAAGACTTTACAAAGAAGAGAGCAGCGTCACACTACTCAGAGACTTGCAATATACTATTGCCGACGACACATAAAAGGTTGCACAAGTTTTCTGTGTGCTACATAAGGCGAGAACTGTAATATTACAGGAACTATCGACGCCTTCGCAATGACATTTCTGTGTATCGTAAGCAAAGGGATGTGTGGTTTAACTGAACAATGCATAGTCCTTATCTCTGGAGATAAGAATTACGTTCTTTTGTGTACTTACGTTCTAATAAATCAACAAAACCCTCTGAAATCAGTCATTAAGATTCATATTCATTTTACATTATTTTTCAGACCTTCAGCTTCAAAAGGAAACATAAGTTTTAGTTTCTGCTCACATAATACTTTATTGTCCTTTACAGTTTAACAGTCATGCAGCAATACAACACTCTTGTAAGTAACTAACTAAATGAGGAACTTCTCAGAATTATGAAACTTCTCAAAATTATGAAACTTCTCAAAATTATGACTTCTTAACTGTTTTCTTTCTTTAATAGTGAAATTTTTCACAAAAGTTGATAATGATGATGAGAAACTCTCAGTTTTCTCCAGACGTTTTCGAGACGTTCCGATGAATGATGTATCTATTAAAAGGGTCAGTGGGCTGCAATCTTTAATGATGGAGGATGACGAAGTGTGGAGCACAATGGTGAGAACCTGTCAGAAGCCCTGGGTGTTAATGAGACAGCATTAGCGAATTATCCATTTATTCGCTTTCGTTTTCCAACTGGTAGCAGGTAGGAGGGCGGCGATCACATCACACAGGGATGGAATACGCTGACGCATCCAGCTCAGCAGTCTCTGGAAGCCGCAGGCAAGGTCACGGCAGCTAATGCAGCAAGACTGGTGCCGTAGAGGATAGCTGAACCGGCTGTTGGCAGGCATTGCTCGTCCAGCGATGGCACCAACAGCTCTACGACGCTTTTTACTATCGCGCACTCTTTGACATCGAAGGAAATGTCCCAGTAACCTTGCAGCAGCCCTGCACAGGACAGCGACAGTGGTGCAGAGCTACATCATAACCTCTCCATCAGAGAAAGACTGTCGACGTCAGTGTCTACTCAAAGATGTAAGTTACGTGGCGGCAGCAGCTGGCGTCCCTTCCTCGTAGAGCGACAGTGTGATAGTGCGCCAAGCATCATCAGTTTGACCACCAGAGAGCGAGTGGTAGAAAGCTCCACGCCTTCAAATGAACGGAAGAGAGTTCAGTAGCTCAAAGCAGCTAAGTCCAGCAGTCCTGGCTGACTGCAGCCTCGAAGGTAGCAGTCATCTGATGAAAGGCAGCCAGCACGTCATAGAGACTGCCTCGAACTGCAACAGGGATGTAGAAAATATCGAGAACTTGAATGTTTACAGTCGTCTGTCGGAAGCAATGAGTGAGGACAATTTGGCCTGATTTTCCAGGTTTTTCAGCTGTCTTCACCACACCTCTGCGTCTCAGCTCTGGCTTTCAGCTCTTCAGCTTAGTGCTTTCTGCAATGCCACTTGGCTTCTGTAAGATTTACGTATCATTACGGCACCTTGCAGTGCTGCCAAAATGATGCTACGTTCCCATTACACTGAAGTCACATTGCGTGCCAAAATGATGTTACGTTCCCATCACATCGAGGTCACATTGCGGATCAGGCGATTCAGACATTTTGCTTGAGAGGCTTGTGGCAGTGGCGTCGGTTGTGTGTCGCGATATTGATCCACCGGCTCTCCCGTCTGTTTGTCATTCTGGTTGCAACACTGATCTTGAACCTAACTTAATTTGGTTTGGCACTGACGGGGAAAAACTTCAAAAAATGTTACATTTGCCCAGTACATCTTTCTGGGCGCAACACCGTTATTCTTGCGGGAGTCACTACCATCCAGCTGTAACCCCAAGGGCTTTTCAACAGTAGTACATACCGAGAAAGTCTACGTTCACAGTCGTGTATGATCAGTTCTGCTATATGGGGCCTCTTTTCTTCGTTATTGCCTAGATTTCTAATGACAAGCTTCCATCGAAAGCAAAATGAATGCCAGTTATTGTATGCTGCAACTCTTTCCCACAAGTAATACAACCCTGCTGTTGTGGAAAGACTACAAAGGAAAGTGAGATGAGTAAACCGATACCTTTTGTATGGAATATTCCGTCGGTACTTCCAGGAACACAGACATATTAAAAACTTAAATACACAATATTGATGTTCCACAGCAAATACTATGTATTTCGGTTTTAATTCGATATCATAAAATCAGCAGATTCGTTCAGCACATAACTAGAAGTGAGCGCGAATCGTACCTGACATTAGGTATAAATTCTGTCAGTTCGTCTTGCAGAGTCGTTGCAAGACATACCACAAAACTGTAGTTATATGAGTGAAGAAGACAGCACTGATTTGTGGGTTATTATTCCTGCTGTTGAGTTCTGATGTTCAAATCTGTGTCTGTTGAAGCACTAGTTTTTATAGGCATGACAGTGCTACATGCCCGGTGTAACGGAAATTGAATTCCACTGCTTTTTTTTAATGGTTGAAGGTAGTCGCTTATTTGTGCACACAGTATTCCTATTAGTGAAAGTTGGAAACTTATTGCTTGCCATTTAACGCCTTTAGGCATGAAGCTACAGGTCAAAATTGTATGTTTCTTTTGAAGAACTCGTTTCAAGACAGTTGATATATTCTTTAAATACTGTGCACTTAAATATTGTATATCTGAGCCAGCTAACAAAGGGATGTAATAGCCTTCAATGACCGTCAGTAAAGTATGAGGCCAGAAACATGAGTTTATTCCTACGATCCAATAGTCTTCCTTCAGCAAAGTCGCCTTTGTACTTAATAAAGAAATTGCTTTAATTTCCATAAAAAATAGCTGATGGTCTTCTTTCCATTACTTTTTACCACAAATAAATGATGAATTTACTGACAGCTGAAATATTGACCACAGAGTGAAGCATGCTGAGTATTTCGGTACAAAATATCTGAATATACAATATTACAATAACGTACTCAAATCTAAAATGAGTTATTTAGAACAACACGTGTTATGAATGAAGCACTAAGATTATCACAGCCAAAAAATACACAATGAATTTCATTTATTCCGAAATTATTTAAAAACGTATTTGAAAAGTAGTTTCATAGATTTTCACTTCTTTCAGAGGAATATTCGCAAAACATTTATATCGACGACTGTGCTATGATTAACAAGCAAGCAATATTTAAATTTACGACCTAGTGAGTACCATAGAGAATTACTGAAAACTTCGTGTCTGCTGATATTTTTCTAGTATAAATGACGATATGTATTCTTGTGCGCAGCGTGGATGATATTTTCCTTCCTGAACCTGACCTAGAAGAGTCCGTGTCCACACAGAGACGCCTCTAATACAATCGCTCGCAGCACGTTATGAAAATGCTTAGGACGGCAGCAGAAACATTGAGCAGAGAAATGGAGTGCTAAGTCTTCTAATGCTAAACTTGCGTCAACGCTTTACTATACACTCCTTTCACCCTAAATAAGAAACCGCTGAGTCGCATTTTTGTACATATGTACCTGCCACATAAAAACCATGTGCCGGACAAAAATTGCTTCCAGCTCCCATTGCATGAAACCGTTCCCAAATTCCGTACTGAAGCAGCGATCACCAGGTTGTAGTTGACCCATCTTGTTACACTGTTGGCCATTAAAGCTACATCAACAGGAGGAAACGCAAACGGTGAAAATTTACTTGCTGTGTGTCTGCAGCATGAAACGAACATGATAAAATTTTAATGGATTGGATGGTGGGCAGGGTGCGAGATTTAGTACACAACGGTCCGCCTCTGGCATGAACAATAGCTCTATGTCAGGGTTAAAGGGTCGTAGTGGCTACTAGTGGCGGGAAAAACTAAATACACTGCCCAGTCGAATTAATGTGTGCACCTGTCAAAAGCCTAAACAATTACCTTTTGCATAGCGAGACGTGGCCAACGGCTTTGCCGCAGTGGTAACACCGGTTCCCGTCAGAACACCGAAGTTAAGCCCTGTTGGGCTGGACTAGCTCTTGGATGGGGGACCATCCTGTCTGCCGAGCGTTGTTGGCAAGCGGGGTGCACTCAACCTTTGTGAAGCAAACTGAGAAGCTACTTGATTGAGAAGTAGCGGCTGCGGTCTCGTAAACTGACAGAAGGCAGGGAGTGCGGTGTGCTGATTACATGCCCTTCCATACCCGCATCCAGTGACACCTGTGGCTGAGGATGACACGGGGGGCGGTCGGTAAGTTGGTCCTTCCAAGACCTGTTCGGACGGAGTTTAGTTGTAGTTATAGCGATACGTGCAGGAAGAGGATCACTGGAGTTCTGGAAGGTACCAACAAGGATGTGGAGCTACGCCGTCTCTAGTGCTGTGGCCAGCCGCACTTGATTTCTCGTTTCAAGGTGCGAACAGCGCGATCGATGTGGCTCCAAATATCGTAGCTTGGGTTTAAATTCTCGTGGTCTGGTGATCAGAGGAGAACGGTGAACTCATCCTGGTGCTCTTGGAACCACATAAGTGCACTGCGACCTGTGTGACTCAAAGCACTTTCCTGCTCGTAGATGTCATCGTCCTGAGGAAAAAACAAACTGCGTATAGGGGTGGACATCGTCCCTAAGGATACATGGATATTTGGGGTGACTCATTACGCCTTCCAAAGAGGACATCAGCCAGGGAATGCCATGAAAGCGTTCCACAGACCATAACGCATGCCGTACACGACAACGGCCATCTGTCTGATGGAGCATGAAACGTGGATCATCTGAAAAGGCTACCTATCGTCACTCAGTGAACGTCCCGCTACGGTAGTGGCGTCCAAATTCCAGAGTTCATCGCTGATGAACAGTCAGCACGGGTGCTCGAAACAGCCGCCTGCTGCAGAAGCCCATTCGCAGCAACATTCGCCGAATGGTCGTTTAGGAGACATGTTGGAGGTCAGTTGCTGAACACTTGCGCGTCTATTCACCCGTACACATCTCTAAGACCGTCGTTCACCCGTGTCACTTGTGGCTCGTCGTGCCTCCGCGCCGGTATTGGATAACGTCATTTTGCCATGCACGATTTATTTTTATTATAGCGGCACGCGAATAGTTCACAAACTTCGCAGTTTCGGAAATACTTCCACTCTTGGCCCGAAAGCAAATGATCATGCGCTTTTGGAAGTGAGATGAATGGCTCCCTTTCCGGGTTACGGAGACTGCACTGTTTTTCCGCGTCCCTCGAAACCCTACACCGTTAGTGTTGGTACCTGCCGTCTGTGTGTTGTTATTGCACGCTGACGTCGAAAATAAGCAGTGATCACGTTAATGGATTCTGCCGTGCATTTTCAGTGGATGGAAGATATGGAGTAAGTGCTAACCACTGGAGAAACGAACATTATTTCGAGACTGATGAAGACAGAACGGGCAACAAGAAGTCTTGCGTTATCTTATTCAAAAATAGCGTTATGGAGCACTCGAATATAGGTCAAATACATCTGCCTTAACACATCAGACATATAATGTCTTTCCAAGTTAATGACTTTGCGAACCAGGGATGAAGGTGGTGTGTAAAAATTGGCACTCCATCTGATCTCAAGTGCCGGATCCGGATATAGTGTTGACGAATGCAGTCTGGTGGCATTCATTCTGCACGGAACCTCCTCACATGCATATATGTCCATTTGGACGTTGTATAAGCAACGCATTTGAAAAGACGACGTGGCAGTAACCAAGTATCCAGTAATGTCATTGCCGCATCAGGGGAAACCAGTACAGTGTTTGCTGTGCTGACGTGACATCGTCGCACTGTCAGTGGCGATGTTTGACTTGCTCCAAACAGGCCCATTTTCTGATTCAAAGAATGTGACGTGGCTGTACGACCTTGCACGTTCGAGCGAACAATATGTCGCGTAGGCGGTTGAGATCCTTAAAGGGGGTAGGACGTCAGACGGGCCGACTTGGAGCAGGAGAGTCACCACAGGACATTTTAATTTCTACTGTCTATACTTTTACAAATTAATTCATAAAACTTTGTCACCATGACCAGGAAGGATTGAGGACTCACACTCATCGCAGTGGAGGTTCAAAAACGTAGCAAAATACCTTTTTTACACGTGAAATTTCATCAGTTTTTCACTTATTACTGGCTACATTTGTTGCTATAGGTACACTTTTCTTCCTAAGTAAGAGAGATTCTTCAATGAATTTTTCATAGCCTACAAACAGTAGTTACAGGTGTATGAAACTCTAGAATTTTCCAAATCTATTAAAAAACTGTGGAAAAAATTGAGATAATTAACTATAAAACATGAGTTTTTTCTAAACATGAAGTTCAAAATGTAACAGTTCATTCATTTTTTCATAAATTAAATAACTTTTAGAGTTTCATACACCTGTAACTATGGTTTGTATGCTGTGCAAAAGTCATCGAATAATCTCTCTTACTTAGGAAGAAAAGTGTACCTATAGCAACAAATGCAGTCAGTAGTAAGTGAAAAAATGATGAAATTTCACATGTAAAAAAAATGTGTTTAGTTACGTTTTTGAGCTTCCACTGCTGTCGGTATGAATCCTGAATCCTTCCTGGTCATGTTGTTAAAGTTTTATGAATTTATTTGTAGAAGTATAGACGGTGGAAATTAAAATGTCCTTTGGTGCCTCTCCTGTTCCAAGTCGGCCCGTTTGACGTCCTACCCCCCCTAAATGCCTTTCAATATTGTGGTATCGATAGTTCCGATGCCACAGCGTAGGTGCACGCTCGTAGGTTGGCACTACGAGAGCGGACGAACTACGCCGACCACAGCGCCCTCTGGCCGACGCTGTGGAGCTCAACGAGCGCCGCTCTATTTTCAGCCCAGTTGCTCAAGAGCAGACGACCTAGCAACTTAGCTTCTACTTGTAGGGGAGGGAGGGGGGGGGCTAGCCATAATAGACTTTGTCTTTGTAACTTCTAGTAACTGTTAGCATTGATACATGAATGGCTTCGCACCTACGTGCTCATCTGTACCAGTAAAGGTGCTTTAACTTTACTTGCAGTACCGAAGTGCTTTACCTCACCTGCTCCTACTCGCTCCTTTCATTCGGCATATTTTGCAGATCTCAGGAGCAGACCCACAGGACGTCTTCCAGGCGGGATGCAAAAAATATGACCCACCTGAATCCATCGATTCCATACTCGCATGACAGTTGTAGGATACAGTCCAAGGCGACAAGCAATATAAGCAATATCGCAGTCTCCACAGCACACAATTCAGACACTGTCGAGTTCCGTCACATTTCTCCTTCATATCGTATGACAAGCAAACAGAATACAAATGTGTAAACGTAGGCTTCCGCGGCCGTTGTCACAGTCAATAAAATTCTTCTGGGTTTGAGGCCGCATTGTCATCTGTAAAAATTCCGACTTTTCGGCGACTGTTGCAAGGCGCCTTCCTCAGGGTGTATTGCAGTTGGCAGTACACCATGAGGAAGGCGCCTTGCAACAGTCGCCGAAAAGTCGGAATTTTTACAGATGACAATGCGGCCTGAAACCCAGAAGAATTTTACTGACAGAATACAAATGTCATTCCTGAATGAGAAGTCTAACGCATTATCTATCCTGATACAGAGAATACAGACAGTGTATTTACTACACGGTCGAGATACTTTAATATGACGAGCGCCTATGTTCGACGTCACGTTCAATAACCACTCACGGACGACAGGTGGAAACACTAGCAGTGAAGGGTATATTAAGGGTGTTGGGGTGGGGGGTGGGGGGAGGGGCGATTTGTCTGACGTCCAAAAGGGCATGGTCACTGGCTTCTGGACCAAGGGCGGAATAATTTCCGAAACGACTAATTTCTTAAACTTATCGCTTGCGGCCGTGGTTGAAGTATACCGTGCATGGCGAAACGGCGGTGTGCAAAACCGATGCCGAGGCAGCTGTGGTGAACCACGAGCCACAGATGACAGGGGTAAACGACGGTTGCCGAGATGTGTATAGGCAAATAGCGTGCAACTGTTGAGCAAGTGGCCACCCTGTTGATTCGAGGGGTCCCAATGACCGTTCAGCGAGTATTGCTGAGTGCAGGTCTCAGCAGCAGGAGTCTGGTTCACGCACACATGCTGAATGTTGTTCATAGGCGAGGAAGTTTGGAATTTGGGCGCAAATACTACCACTGGACGTCCATGGAGTGGCCTTTTGAGATGAATCACGTTTTATGCTCCATCGGATAGACGGCTGTTCGCGTGTACGCCGTGAAACGTATGAAACCAAACACCCTACAAGAATGATAGGAAGGGTTCAAGCTAGAGGACATTCCCTGGGTGATTTCGTCATGCTGGAAGGCACAATGGATCAACACAAATCTGACTATCTATAGCGATCATGTCCAACCCTACATGCAATCTTGCTTTTCCTCGGTACGACGGCATCTACCACCAAAGCAGTGCAACGTGTCACACAGTTCAGTGTGTGGTCCAAAGAGTCATGAAACCCCGTATTTAAACCTAATCGAGAACCTGTGGGACCGCCTCCATGGGCTGTTCGCACCATGGGTTTAACATCTACATCTACATCCATACTCCGCAAGCCACCTGACGGTGTGTGGCGGAGGGTACCTTGAGTACCTCTTTCGGTTCTCCCTTCTATTCCTGTCTCATATTGTTCGTGGAAAGAAGAATTGTCGGTATGCCTCCGTGTGGGCTCTAATGTCTCTTATTTTATCCTCATGATCTCTTCGCGAGATATACGTATGAGGGAGCAATATACTGCTTCACTCCTCGGTGAAGGTATGTTCTCGAAAGTTCAACAAAAGCCCGTACCGAGCTACTGAGCGTCTCTCCTGCAGATTCTTCCACTGGAGTTTATCTATCATCTCCGTAACGCTTTCGCGATTACTAAATGATCCTGTAACGAAGCGCGCTGCTCTCCGTTGGATCTTCTCTATCTCTTCTATCAACCCTATCTGGTACGGATCCCACACTGCTGAGCAGTAGTCAAGCAGTGGGCGAAAAGCGTACTGTAACCTACTCTCTTTGTTTTCGGATTGCATTTCCTTAGGATTATTCCAATGAATCTCAGTCTGGCATCTGCTTTACCGATGATCAACTTTATGTGATCATTCCATTTTAAATCACTCCTAATGCGTACTCCCAGATAATTTATGGAATTAACTGCTTCCAGTTGCTGACCTGCTATATTGTAGCTAAATGATAAGGGATCTTTCTTTCTGTGTATTCGCAGCACATTACACTTGTCTACATTGAGATTCAATTGCCATTGCCTGCACCATGCGTCAATTCGCAGCAGATTGTCCTGCATCTCAGTACAATTTTCCATTGTTACGACCTCTCGATATACCACAGCATCATCCGCAAAAAGCCTCAGTGAACTTCCGATGTCATCCACAAGGTCATTTATGTGTATTGTGAATAGCAACGGTCCTACGACACTCCCCTGCGGCACACCTGAAATCACTCTTACTTCAGAAGACTTTCTCTCCATTGAGGATGACATGCTGCGTTCTGTTATCTAGGAACTCTTCAATAGTTTAGTCAATTTATAGTAGTTGAAACGTCCTGACAGATTAAAACTGTGTGCCGCACCGAGACTCCAACTCGGGACCTTTGCCTTTCGCGGGCAACTGCTCTACCAAGCAAGCTACCCAAGTACGACTCACAACTAGTCCTCACAGCTTCAATTCTGCCAGTATCTCGTCTCCTACCTTCCAAACTTCACAGAAGTTCTTCTGCGAACCCTGCAGAATTAACACTCCTGGAAGAAAGGATATTGCGGAGACATGGCTTAGGCACAGCCTAGGGGATGTTTCCAGAATGCGATTTTCACTCTGCAGCGGAGTATGCACTGATGTGAAACTTCTTGACAGATTAAAACTGTGTGCCGGACCGAGACTCGAACTTGGGGTCTTTGCCTTTCGCGGGCAAGTGCTCTACCAATTGAAGCTGTTAGGACGGGTCGTGAGTCGTACTTGGGTAGCTCAATTGGTAGAGCACTTGCCCGCGAAAGGCAGAAGTCCCGAGTTCGAGTCTCGGTCCGGCACAAAGTTTTAATCTGTCAGGAAGTTTCACATCAGCGCACATTCCGCTGCAGAGTGAAAATCTCATTCTGGACCTATAGCAGTTGGCCACGGCACTGGAGTCGGCTTGGCGCACTACCTTACTGGACCTCGCTGACACACTTACTGCACGTCTCGCAGTGTCCCGTTCTTCAAATGGTGGTTATTCAGGCTTTTAATAGGTTGCCACATTAATGTGATTGGACAGTGCTCATACTTCGTGTGGTTGTGCTGAAAACCTGATCATATGCATATCCAAGTATTTAGTACACTTCACGCCAATTTGACGTTTATAGTATGGTGCCTCCATTGTGTTGCCATGTTAATGGCCTGCAAAGTATTTCTGCAATCATCGTCCGAGCAACCACAACAGTACTCAACAAGCCTGAGTTACGTCTCCATTAATCCTTTTGACTTCACTGGTCATAAACTCCCGACTGCGAGGCTATGAAGCCTACAACAGGATTCTGAAAAGGTGCGCCACAACTTTAGTCTTTCTGTTTTTTTCTATTCCAAGTTGTTGAGAGTGGAGCGTGATGACAATGGTTCAAGAAAACGCTGAGTGTGCGGAATGGATTTTTCAGACCCAACTGGACATACAGGTTAAAGGGATTTCCAACACGATATAGGAAGCACGCACTCTCGTGGACATCGATACACCTGCGGTACAGGAATCTTATGCAGACAGGAAGCGCTGCCGTGAATCAGCATACTGGACGACCTGGAACAAGTGAAGGCGGCACAGAATGGATACGGTTGCCTTTTCAGTATTCACCGTAGATGTCAGTTTAGAGGGCGCCGTGGGCGCTGACATCCTTGCTGTTGAGCGCCCGGAAACTCCAAACACACAACCACCCCGAAGGGTTTCGCAAGAGATATGAATCCCTAGGCGATGGTGCACCGTGTCCTTCGGAAACGGTTACAAATGTATCTATACCGACTGCAACCGTTGCACGCATTCAAGCCATGTGACAAGTCACAAGGCATGGAATGCGCTGTGGACGACCTTCATCGCTTAGAAACTTTCTGATTAATCTCTCATTTTCTGACGAATCAACATTATCCGTGTGTGACAAGGTGTAAAAATACCATTTTCGCTTCTGGAACCAACCAACCTGCATACTGTGATGCCAGGGATACGTGAAAGCCCGAAAGCGAATGTGTGGTGTTTTTTGATACCTGGTCGCGTTGTATGATCTTTTTTCTCGAAAAACGGTTAATTCTAACAGTTATTTTCAATGCTAGAGCTATTTGCGTTACTACAACTGTCTGACAGCCAAGACACAGTCGTTTTCCAACAAAACGGTGCACTACCACGTTGGGCTCAGTCTGTGCGAGATGTTGTAGACCAGATGTTTCCAAATCGCTGGATTGGCAGGGGTGGTCCAATTCCCTGGCCTCATAGGTCGCCTAACATTACACTGCTGGACTTCTTTGTATGAGGGTATGCCAAGTACAGAGTCTACCAATCGCCTGGCAACCACATCAGTGATTTAAAGAACCGAATCACTGCTGTCATTAACAAAGTTGATGCTGATATATTGCTCCGAGTCTGGATAGAGCTTCATTTCAGACTGGATATTGAGCGTGCCACCAAAGGCGCACTTGTTGAAACTGACTGGAAGGTATAAAAAATTTCTGAGACGGTGTGTCACTTAAGTCAGACATGGTGTGAGTATCTTAACTAGTTTGGATTCTATAATATAAGTTGTAACACACCTTTTGAGATACCTTGTATTGTATTCCAGTCTTACATCATTAAAATCCAGGTAATCCTCGTATATTCCGAGACCAAGTCTCTATACCTTTGCCAGCTACATGCTCTGCCAAAAGTCATTCTGACCCAAGTAAATCTTTCACTTCCATCGGCCCTCATTTGTACGTCGTAGTCAGTCCGGTTTCATTTGAGGAAACATATTTTCAACTAAACGTTACAGTAAGTCATAACGATTACTTACCCAGTTTTTGCAAAATTCGTCCAGAGTTTGGTCATGGCCTTTACTACTTCCATATCCTTCGCTGGCCTCTCGCCAGGTATTGTATAGTAAGAGTTGTTCGAAAAGAGGTACAGCAAATCATCTCCATGAGCAACACCTGCAACATTTGTGCACCAGCTTGTCACAACTCTTCAGTGTACGAAAAGGAACAGAATTTATTTCCATAAAAATGCATATAAGTAGGCTATACAATTGGCATCTGCAAGTGATGTAAGGAATTTCTATGTTTTCACAATGTTTCAGACGTTCTTCGCATAATTTGAACCTATAACAAAACGTGTGTGATCTTTTCCTTACTTTATCATTGAAATTGGCAGTAACGAGAAGGATGCCTATTTCACAGATGGAATTCATATGTTAGCATATGCAGATGCATCATGATATTTGTCGAGTCTGAGGCCTAGCTGGTGGAGACACTGTTGACCCAGATTACAATGTAAGCATACGGGAATCAGAAGTCGCAAGCCAGCGATGATGGTGCCTTGCAGAGAAGCATTGAAGAACGCTCCACTGGAAGGTCGAGTTCGAGATTTTCCAGGGTGTGAGATATACAAAAACGATAAAAATTTAAATTTGGAATTTGGAAGTCAAACAATGGATTATCAACGCATCAGAATTTCTTTCAGTGTGAAACAGATTGTGCTCTCACACAATAACACCAGAAAAACTTCAAAAACAGCATCTGATGCAATAACGGTTTCAACGATGCTGCAAGGAACAATCCTTGGTTACCAAAACATTTCAGCGTAACATCTTGAAGACTGAAAGAGAACTCATGGCCAAGAACTATCGGATGTGGTACGAGAACCTAAGACAAAAAGTCTTCGATGAGCTCGTCAAAGGACTCTCATGCCTGAAAAACTTCAACCAGACTTGTCAGGACGGAAAAGTTTCGTAGAATGCGGAAGGGATGGTTGGATTAAGTCATAAAAGTCTTTTAAGGCTGTGTGGGGTCTGAGATGATTGAACGGAAAAATACAGTATCACAGGAGGCACGCTGTGAAGTCGATACACTATCTTCACGGTCGATAAACATCATTACTTAATTACGTTCGCAGTGAGGAGAAAATGTAGCAAGTTTACGGAAACATGTTTGTACATTTGACCACAGTAATATTTCATAGCTAGTTGTTCTGAATTACAGCAAGAAAGTTACTGACTCAAATATTTTGCGAAGAGCTGCTATAGCAATTGGGCACACCTGCTCTGTTTACTATTGTACCGCTCTGCTACCTCGGGCGCCGTTAACCACATTTGAAGCGTTTATACATTAAGCGAAAATTTAGTAAATCAGAGTCTGTTTGTTATGTACCACTTGTTTCATCTTGTAATGTAAATACAATGAAGATCATCAGTTTATTCGGAATGTTGTAACTTTCACATCTTTTCATGATGAACAAACGAGCGGACACAGGATCTGGTTTCCAGGTTGCATTAGAGCGTGGGCAAGCAAGTAGGTAACGACCTAGTCGAAACGCAGCGTTGGTCCTTAGTAGTAGTTGTTGAATCGTGGCGGAATGAGCAGCTCGAATAGTAGATGAGCAGCACGGACATTTTTATTTGAGCTGTTCCATGGATTGTAACCTGAGCATGAAAAATGATTTTTAAGATGATAGTATAAAGATACTGCACTTCGGGAAAGGTAACTTATTTTGAGTTTGTTAGCTGCAAACACGAATTCAGTAATTATTGCTGTTCAAAATTTCATTGTGTGCAGTAATACGTACATGTTGGTAATTCGGGAGAACTATCAATCGTGTCTTCAGTTTTCTAATTAGTCTACCCATATTTAAAATATTTAAATAGTAGGCCTGTTGTGTTAGGAATCCAATACAACAAATTTTTGTAGTAAAAATATTTTTTTGAAATCTGAATCATGTTATATGACAATGCGGAGAGAGCCAATGCTGATTGTTCATTTTAGTTTGAGTTTAAAGGACTGAATATAATTTCAAAATACTTCCTTTTCTCACTTACAAATATTTCCAAAATAAATTCCCACTGTTCAAAGAAAAATATGGTTTGGTACAATTTGCAGTAATTAATAATTTCAAAAAGACAATCAGAAACTAATTTGCTAAAACAGGACCTTAAAAGAAATGAGATAAGAAGGCAAACAGCGGAGCAGTGATTTATTTCAGCTCATCATCTATGCAGCCAGAGTATAGTCAAGGAATCGTTTTCAATTAGTGAAATTTCATGTAAATTCAACAGATGCAATTTTGTAATAGGGCTTATTTAAATTACGTAACAGTTAATCATTCTGAGTATTCTTCTGAATCATTCTTTTAAGTAATCTAATTTACAGTCGATCAGATGCATTTCCAGATTCCTTAAAATAACGTTCCTAAAAAGTAGCCTGCATAAATAGTTTCATGTTTCAAAGTAGGGTAACTATGCCGATTCTAGAGCTGCAACTGTAATCGGAATTTAGAAGTCAGATAATTTTCAGATTTGTTAGCGCGAAGTTCAAAAATGGTTCAAATGGCTATGAGCACTATGCGACTTAACATCTGAGGTCATCAGTCGCCTAGAACTTAGAACTAAATAAACGTAACTAACCTAAGGATATCACACACATCCATGCCCGAGGTGGGATTCAAACCTGCGACCGTAGCGGTCGCTCGGCTCCAGACCGTAGCGCCTAGAACCGCACGGCCACTCCGGCCGGCCAGCGCGAAGTTCAGTTACGCTCTGTTTCAGAGTACAACTTACAACAAACACACAACTTTCACCTTCAGTTGCGTACGACTGCTGTAACCGTTTGCTGAACTTTAGTGATTACTTTTCATTCCTTGTCTCTTTGTATGTCGTGTTACTTTAAACGACCGGCTATCTGAATCTGACGAAGAACGAGCACAGAAAAGTGGCTAGGCTACTACGATCCTGGAAAACGTACTAAGTACTGCACGTTAACTGAGAACGCTGGAACGTGTAGAACATAGAACGGTACTGCTGTTGCTGCCACAACCATACTGCACGTTAAGCGACGATGATGCAAAGTCAGCCGGTTCGATATCCCTAATGTACTCGACTGTAAAATGCTACTACTGTTCCGGTTCAGCTACAGATTTGTTTTGACTTTTTATTCTCCACCCCAAAGTGAAGAGCGGCCTCTCTTGAGAAAACTCCTGACTGTGCCAACCCTCGCAGATAAACCAAAGACTGCCATATAATGGCAGAACATATAAAAAATGCAACAGGCCTACTAAAGTGACTTCCTACACTGTGCTTGTCCGTCCTCATCTGGAGTACTGTTGCGCGGTGTGGAATCCACATCGTATAGGACTAAAGAAGAACTTCAAAAAACAAAAAAGTTCAAAAATAGGCAGCTCGTTTTGTGTTGTGACGAAATAGCGGAGAGAGTGCCACGGATATGTTACTGAATTGGGGGGGGGGGGGGTGTTTTTCGTTGCGGCAGGGTTTTGTCATGAAATCACAAACTTTCTCCTCTAAATAAGAAAATATTTTGATGACGCCCACCTACGTAGGGAGAAACAATCATCATATTAAAAAAAATCAGAGTTCATCCGCGAAGACTGAAATTTTAGTTTCCCCCCGTGCTGTTTGCGAGTGGAACGGTAGAGAAATAGCAGGCACTTATTTGTAAATAACAGAGTAGTCAGGTAGATGTAGATGAATCTCGATACCGCACGATCGATTCTTTCTCAGTGTTTACTGAAAACGTCTAAATAGGTATACTGCATACGTCGAGCCAGTCATCTGCTTTACTTCGTTACGCACATACATACTCGAACATCCACTGGCGAGTAGACATACGGTCCTATAATGAAACTAAAGAACTCCAACTTCCGTTCAAGGTTCCCGAAAAGTTTACTCTCGTTGCAAAGCAATTGTCGTAACTGGAAACCCTCCCCCGAACATTCTCAGATGGAGCCCCTTGGTCCTTAATCAGTTCGCCTGGTATCTGGCTCAAAATACGCCGCCTTTACAGTGGGTTTTCTTTTTTTCCTTTTATAGTGCACTTCATCAAAAATAGTCCTGAAGCGATAAAACTGATTACGTTACTAACAAATATATCTGACAATGTCTGACAAGGCTGCGGGCAGAGGGGTGTTTGGTGCTCGGATCCTGTAGCTATGTTGTAGCACATTAAGCAAGGTTCGAACGGCGAACCGTAGCTGGCGCCCGCACAAATTGTGCGAATCCTTTAATTCATTTCGCAAAAGATTTTAAACAGGCTGAAATTGGTGTTCAGCTAATAGCACCATTTGTATATGCACCGTCCGCATTTTTCGTGCAAAAACAGTAACCCCCGTTCGCATTTTACGTGCGAAAGCAGCAGTCACCCTTAAATAACTGCGGACTGGACTGATGGTTAGGTTAGGTTAGTGTTGTTTAACGTCCCGTCGATAACGAGGTCATTAGAGACGGAGCGCAAGCTCGGGATAGGGAAGGATGGGGAAGGAAATCGGCCGTGCCCTTTCAAAGGAACCATCCCGGCATTTGCCTGAAACGATGTAGGGAAATCACGGAGAACCTAAATCAGGATGGCTGGAGACGGGATTGAACCGTCGTCCTCCCGAATGCGAGTCCAGTGTGCTAACCACTCCGCCACCACGCTCGGTGGACTGGACTGATGCTTCAAGTTTGGTCATCAGTGTATCGCACTTTGGTCTCAAATAATTTTCGACCACTTGAAAAATGTTTATTCGTTTTGATTTTATATGCAAAAAATGCGTTTCTGGGGCTTTTTGAAGCGGGCCTCTTTGATACATTGAACTTGAACAAATCGGTTTAAACTTTGCAAAAAGATAGATAAATGGATAAAGTCGAAACGAATTTTTTTTATCCGAGAGTAATCTTTAGCCGTTGTCGAGATACAGTGGGTTAACGTCTAACTAAATGCAGCAACTAAATTTCGTTCTTACGTTACGTGAATGCGTGGAAACGGTTTAAAGTGAATTAGATAAATAAAAAATACAATATTACGATAAAATTGAAAACTTGCTTTCAAAAAGCGCGGTGGACATCTGCAGTGTGCTGGTCCGATTGAGGACTGTGTGCGTTGAGGATGCGCCGCCGCCCGGCACTCGGCGCCGCGACGCCGTCTGCTGCTCGGTCGCCCCGGCGGTTCTCGCTGGTGGTTTGTATCGCAGCTGTGCGGACGTGTTGGCGCGTGCGCTGTGCTGGGAGAGTTCGCTTCGACACCCAAGTGGGCTAGCGTTGGAGCTGCCCGGTCACCCTTGGTGGCCGCGTGTTGTCTCCCGCCGGCGACGCCACGACAGCACGCTCCCAGGCCTCTGTCGGCAGCGGCAAGCTCAGTTGGGAGCACGGGTGGTCGCACTGAAAGCGTCTACTCGCCTGACTCCGGGCGATTGCGCCTCTCTCGAACCCGACCAAGTCCTTAGGAAGGCGCTGCGCGCCGCCGGGACCTGAGAGGGTTTCGAGGTGTATCGTGCAGGGGAGCTCTGCCTCTTCCTGTTTGCAGAATAATTGAGCGGACGCTAGCTTCATCACGATTTTACGTGCAGAAAACACGTTTCTTGTGTGTGTCTTTTTTTTATTTTTTTCCTTTTTTTGTTACGCGCGCCACTTCTATGTTTCAAACTTGTGCGAATCAGTTCAAATTTTGTAAGACTACAGACATATACATGTAATTAATCGTCGTCCTGTTTTGTGAAACCCTTATCCGCAACATGGTTCAAAAGATAATAAAAGAATGTATACCGGGTCTATCGCAGACCGAGTCAATAACAATCTGCATCCGGTGCCAAGCTATGTCGGTCTAACGTCAAAATTATGATAGAATGAAAGTTGGGAATCAGAATGAAAAATGCTCCTATTGTAGCACTAAAAAGGCGAACATGTTCCTGGGCAGAGTTAGCGATGTAAAAGAAGGGAGCTAGCTTTGATTTAAATGTCTTTGAAGCTACCAAATAAGTCCGTCTCCTATACCGGGGCCGGCCGCGGTGGTCTAGCGGTTCTAGGCGCTCAGTCCGGAGCCGCCCGACTGCTACGGTCGCAGGTTCGAATCCTGCCTCGGGCATGGATGTGTGTGATGTCCTTAGGTTCGTTAGGTTTAAGTAGTTCTAAGTTCTAGGGGACTGATGACCATAGATGTTAAGTCCCATAGTGCTCAGAGGCATTTGAACCATTTTTTTCTTATACCGGGTGATCAAAAAGTCAGTATAAATTTGAAAACGTAATAAACCACGGAATAATGTAGATAGAGAGGTAAATATTGACATACATGCTTGGAATGACATGGGGTTTTATTAGAACCAAAAAAAACCAAAGTAATGCTAGACGCTTGAAAGATCTCTTGCGCGCGTCGTTTGGTGATGATCGTGTGCTCAGCCGCCACTTTCGTCACGCTTGGCCTCCCAGGTCCCCAGACCTCAGTCCTTGCGATTACGGCTTTGGGGTTACCTGAAGTCGCAAGTGTATCGTGATTGAGCGACATCTCTAGGGATGCTAAAAGACAACATCCGACGCCAATGCCTCACCATAACTCCGGACATGCTTTACAGTGCTGTTCACAATATTATTCCTCGACTAAAGCTATTGTTGAGGAATGATGGTGGACATACTGAGCATTTGCTTTGTCTTACTTTGTTATGATAATTATTGCTATTCTGATCAGATGAAGCGCCATCTGTCGGACATTTTTTGAACTTTTGTATTTCTTTAGTTCTAATAAAACCCCATGTCATTCCAAGCATGTGTGTCAATTTGTACCTCTCTATCTAAATTATTCCGTGATTTATCCAGTTTTCAAATTTATACTGACTTTTTGATCACCCGGTACTTCTAACTCCGCCCAGGACATATTGGCCTTTATTGTACTATAACAGAAGCATTTTTCATTCTGTTACTTAAGAAATAAAAAAATCATACTTTAAATGACACTGCTTTGAATGTTACCACCTGTTGTCAGCTTGGAAGTCTGGACTGTTCACAACGTGCTCATCGAGAAGATGTAGAACAAACGCCAACACTTGGCCACTATAATATTGAAATAAATACCCTGGTTCATGTTGACAGTGACTTGAAAGAACGGACCATAACCATTGTACGTGAATCACTTTCAGTACATCATAGAACCCCTCGCGCACTGTGGGAAAAGTGCCTCATTCGGCTGTCGATCTATTCGACGCCTTGCATCATTTAAAAAGAGATAACATCGCGACTAGTCTGTCACACTATACGTCTCAAATCAGCATTCAATTTATCGTAGCTTTACATAAATTGAATTTTGTTTTTGTTTTTTTTTCCAGTCGTGTGATAGAAACTTCCTTGGGACGCATGCAGCCTACCGGCCGCGTGTTAGACACCCCTTATCTACAGTGCTTTACAGTAATCACTGCACTCAGTCGGTCATAAATCCAATCGGACATTAAAGTCTACACACATCGTAAAAATAACAATTGAAGTCAAAATCAATCAAGAAAATATTATGTATTCACTTTCTGTGACATAAACATGTTAAGAACTGAAAAACAACATATACACTGCAAAATTATTAATAATTCCATATACTGACATCTTGAGCATACAAATGAAACAGCGGTCAGGTACGAAAGTAAACATACGCTGTGATGTTCTTCACTATCAGGCCCAATTTAATACACTCCTGGAAATAGAAAAAAGAACACATTGACACCGGTGTGTCAGACCCACCATACTTGCTCCGGACACTGCGAGAGGGCTGTACAAGCAATGATCACACGCACGGCACAGCGTACACACCAGGAACCGCGGTGTTGGCCGTCGAATGGCGCTAGCTGCGCAGCATTTGTGCACCGCCGCCGTCAGTGTCAGCCAGTTTGCCGTGGCATACGGAGCTCCATCGCAGTCTTTACCACTGGTAACATGCCGCGACAGCGTGGACGTGAACCGTATGTGCAGTTGACGGACTTTGAGCGAGGGCGTATAGTGGGCATGCGGGAGGCCGGGTGGACGTACCGCCGAATTGCTCAACACGTGGGGCGTGAGGTCTCCACAGTACATCGATGTTATCGCCAGTGGTCGGCGGAAGGTGCACGTGCCCGTCGACCTGGGACCGGACCGCAGCGACGCACGGATGCACGCCAAGACCGTAGGATCCTACGCAGTGCCGTAGGGGACCGCACCGCCACTTCCCAGCAAATTAGGGACACTGTTGCTCCTGGGGTATCGGCGAGGACCATTCGCAACCGTCTCCATGAAGCTGGGCTACGGTCCCGCACACCGTTAGGCCGTCTTCCGCTCACGCCCTAACATCGTGCAGCCCGCCTCCAGTGGTGTGGCGACAGGCGTGAATGGAGGGACGAATGGAGACATGTCATCTTCAGCGATTAGAGTCGCTTCTGCCTTGGTGCCAATGATGGTCGTATGCGTGTTTGGCGCCGTGCAGGTGAGCGCCACAATCAGGACTGCATACGACCGAGGCACACAGGGCCAACACCCGGCATCATGGTGTGGGGAGCGATCTCCTACACTGGCCGTACACCACTGGTGATCGTCGAGGGGACACTGAATAGTGCACGGTACATCCAAACCGTCATCGAACCCATCGGTCTACCATTCCTAGACCGGCAAGGGAACTTGCTGTTCCAACAGGACAATGCACGTCCGCATGTATCCCGTGCCACCCAACGTGCTCTAGAAGGTGTAAGTCAGCTACCCTGGCCAGCAAGATCTCCGGATCTGTCCCCCATTGAGCATGTTTGGGACTGGATGAAGCGTCGTCTCACGCGGTCTGCATGTCCAGCACGAACGCTGGTCCAACTGAGGCGCCAGGTGGAAATGGCACGGCAAGCCGTTCCACAGGACTACATCCAGCATCTCTACGATCGTCTCTATGGGAGAATAGCAGCCTGCATTGCTGCGAAAGGTGGATATACACTGTACTAGTGCCGACATTGTGCATGCTCTGTTGCCTGTGTCTATGTGCCTGTGGTTCTGTCAGTGTGATCATGTGATGTATCTGACCCCAGGAATGTGTCAATAAAGTTTCCCCTTCCTGGGACAATGAATTCATGGTGTTCTTATTTCAATTTCCAGGAGTGTATTTTGTATTGCCACCTTACGCTTCGATCACAGCTTCCAAACGTCGAGGCATAGTTTCCAAAACTGTGTGTGAAATCTTTTGGGACTTAACTGCTAAGGTCATCAGTCCCTAAGCTTACACACTAATTAACCTAAACTATCCTAAGGACAAACACACACACCCGTGCCCGAGGGAGGACTCGAACCTCCGCCGGGACCAGCCGCACATTCCATGACTGCAGCGCCCTAGACCGCTCGGCTCGGCTAATCCCGCGCGGCTCATAGATTCCACCAATCTTTTTGTGTACGCAGGTGAAAAGTTACTCCATTCTCTCACTAAGGCTGCTTTTAAATCATCTTTGCTTTTGATGTTGTATTTTTTTATCATATGCTTTAGTTCTCCCCAAAGATGTTCAATTGGGTTAATTTCTGGTGGCTGGGGAGGCGAATGCAACTGTTTTGGTACATTGTAAAGTAGCCATTCTTTTACGACAATGGCCGTATGCTTGGGGTCATTCTCTTGCTGAAACACCAAGTCTGTTCTTAGTCCCAGTTTCTCAGCAGACTGCTTCAGATTCTCCTTTACGATGGTGAGATACTTCCATTTATCAATAATACGTTCAATAAATACTAAATTTCCAACTCCAGTTCCAGACATGCAACCCCACAAAAGAATACGAGGTGTGGCTAGAAAAAAACCGGACTAGTACTGGTGAAACAATAAAACGAATGCAACAAGGCTGAAAGTCGCGTGGCCTGTCACGTGACTCTCGCTCCGCCTACTGCTCGAGTTTCATCTGCCTCCTGCACTCAGTCTGCCCGTGGCGTCTGTTTTAAGTAGTTGACGTTTTGTCTGTGCGTCGGAAAATGTTGAGTGTACAGAAAGAACAGCGTGTTAACATCAAATTTTCTTTCAAACTAGGAAAATCTGCAAGTGAAACATTTGTAATGTTACAACAAGTGTACGGCGATGATTGTTTATCGCGAACACAAGTGTTCGAGTGATTTAAACGATTTAAAGATGGCCGCGAAGACACCAGTGATGACACTCGCACTGGCAGACCATTGTCAGCAAAAACTGATGCAAACATTGAAAAAATCGGTAAACTTGTTCGACAAGATCGCCGTTTAACAATCAGAGCAGTGTCTGAGTTAACAGGAGTTGACAAGGAAAGTGTTAGGCAGATTCTTCATGAAAGTTTCAACATGAACAAAGTGTGTTCAAAAATGGTTCCAAAGTGTCTCACAATTGAACAGAAGGAACGGCGAAGAATGATTTGTTCTGACATCCTGGAAAACATTGAAAGTGATCCCACCTTCTTACAAAATGTTATTAATTGCGATGAATCGTGGTTTTTTACTTACGATCCCGAAACTAAATGCCAAT
The DNA here is from genome assembly GCF_021461385.2 of Schistocerca piceifrons. Lineage (NCBI taxonomy): Eukaryota > Metazoa > Arthropoda > Insecta > Orthoptera > Acrididae > Schistocerca > Schistocerca piceifrons. The sequence continues at coordinate 620,036,719 of NC_060140.1, forward strand.
CGATGCATTGGAAAACTCCTGGTTCTCCACGACAAAAAAAAAGCACGAATGTCAAAATCGAAATTCAAGGCAATGATGATTGTTTTTTTTTTTTTTGACATCAAAGGGATTGTGCACATTGATTGGGTACCAGAGGGACAAACAGTGAATCAGCATTACTACATTAGCGTCCTGGCTACACTACGTGAGCGAGTACGGACAAAACGGAACGATTTGTGGCGAAAAAAGTCATGGATCCTTCACCAAGACAATGCCCCAGCTCACAGTGCGTTGTCAGTGAAGACGTTGTTGGCAAAACACAACATTCCCATCTTAGATCATCCACCCTACTCACCTGATTTGGCCCCCTGTGACTTTTTTCTTTTCCCTAAAGTCAAGTCAGCTTTGAAAGGAACTAGATTTGAGACTGTTGAAGCAGTAAAAGAAAAAGCGACGGAAGTAATGTATGGACTTACCGAAAATGATCTGCAGCATTGCTATGAACAGTGGAAAATTCGTATGGAGCGGTGTAGAGACCGAGGAGGAGAGTACATTGAAGGAGATAACATGAAATTGTAAATAAATGTTTTTTCCAGCATCAGTCCGGTTTTTTTCTAGGCGCACCTCGTATTTCCACCACTATACTTCACTGATGGGACAAGATTTCTCTTCTTCCAACTTTCATTCCTTCTTTGCCAAACCTTTTGCTGCCCATCACACTGGAAGACGTTAAACTTACTGTCATCCGTAAAAAGTACTGTATTCAAAAATGTGGAATTCTAGGCGCTGCTGTTCATTTACCCTGCTTATGAACGGTTTCTTCCTTGCTGTTCTACTTTCAAATCCATGATTGTGCAGGTGTCTTCGTACTCTTATTGGATGAACATTATTTCCACTGGTATTTGCGACATCTAATGCCAACTCCGTGGCTGTAATTCTGGGATCCTCATTTACTTTTATAATGACATGTCGGCGTTCCCTGTTAGGTAATTTTGGTCGTCGACCTCATCTAGCTTTGTTTTCTACGCTTCCTCGATCCTTGTAATTTCTTATTTCGGTTTGGACACTTGCATGGCTCCTAAAAATTTCCCTAATTTTCAGCAGTGAAAAACTCTTTTTACTGAGCTCAATAATATTTTTCCTCACCTCCACTGGTATTTCGGTTCTTTTTGAATCCATATTACGCGATCTAATTATGTATTGCAATGCACGTCTATTATATCAACAAACCATACCACATGCATTGTGTTCACAGCAACGTCTCTCTTGCAACTAACGACAGGCTCGAAGTGTGTTTTGACTTCTGTACCGCAGTAAACAAACTCTGTTGCATCTATCCGGCTTGCAGTGCACGATACCGGTCTGAACACCTTGGTTTATTTTATTGTGGACGTGGATGCAGGCACAGAGTGGCACGTTTACGTCTGTGCATCCAGGCTGTACGCAACATGCTACAAAATGGGTGTGTATGTAGACTTTTGTGTCCGACTGTATTTTGTCGCAGGTTCGAATCCTGCCTCGGGCATGGATGTGTGTGATGTCCTTAGGTTAGTTAGGTTTAATTAGTTCTAAGTTCTAGGCGACTCATGACCTCAGAAGTTAAGTCGCATAGCGCTCAGAGCCATTTGAACAATTTTTTGAACAGCTTGACAGTCAAGCAGAGTCGAAAGGGGAACAAGTTGGTAACGTAGGTTCGTAGTTGTCCGTGCGCGCTATGTGGCTCTGGTGTCAAGAACCTGGTGAATCCCTAGTAAACACGTCACACGTTCCCTGGCAACGTGGAGTAGTGAATTCCGTTCGTTGGACCTTAAAATCTGTGTCACTTCTCGGTGCACACTCTCCATTGCTTAAAATAAACACGCCACAGAGAGAACTAAAACACTCTTTGCATAGAGTCACAGAAATTGCATCTCAGGACGCAATTGTCACTTGTGGTTGGTACCTGCGATGACAGCGTCCGTAACAGAGGACATGAGCTGACCCATCTAAATTAGTTACCGCTGTGATAACTGGCCAGCAAACAACTAGGTAATAGGTCTCAGTCAGTCTCTTATGGGGTAATATATCGTGGCCAGTCCAATCAATAAATAATTTATAAGTTAAAAGAAAAACAGTAAATTTTGGTGACTGTTTAATGCTATCACAAAAGTCTTTTTTTTATCAAGAACCGATTTGGAAATTTGTTGTCGGTCAGTCGCACTTGGTGAGATACTTTGTTGCTTATAAAAATATGAAACGTATAGGTGCAGGAAATAGACATATACATTGACGGGAAAAATCTCAACACCAAAATTTGAATAATATAGAGTAACAAAATTTCGGGAATACATTTGCCTAGGCAACGTATTTAAGTGATTAACATTGTAAGATCACAGGTTAAAATAATCACGAGATAAGCCACTGCAAATGGGAAATGCTGGTATATCAATAACCGGTGTAGCCGCCAGAATATTGAATGCAAGCGCGCAAACGTACATGCATTGTGCTTTGCAGGTGGCGGACGTCGGTTTGTGGGATGGAGTTCAAAGCCTGTTGCACTAGGTTTGTCAATACAGGGGCAATTAATGCTGGTTGGAGTTGTCGTCCGATAATGCCCATATGTGCTCGACTCGATCTGACGAGCGTGGACCCCAGGCAACATGTTTACTCTCTCTAGGATGTGTTGAGTTACAACAGCGATATGTGGGCGAGCCTTATCCTGCTGGAAAACTCCCCTGTAATTCTGTTCATTAATGGCAGCACAACAGGTCGAAATTCCAGACTGATGTACCAACCTGCTGTCAGGCACGTGAGATAACTGCGAAAGTGCTCCTACTGTCGTACGAAATCTCATCCCAGACCAGACCATAACTCCAGGTGTAGGTCCAGTGTGTGTAGCACGCAAACAGGTTGGTTGCAGGCCCTCAAGTGGCCTCCTCCTAACCAACACACGACCATCGCTGGCACCTAGGCAGAAACTGCAGAAACACAACAGACCTCCACCTTGCCCTTCAGTGAGCCGTCGCTTGACACCACTGAAGTCGGAAATGGCTGTGTTTTTGGGTCAATGGAATGCACGTTATAGGGCTTCTGGCTCGGAGCTGTCCCTGAAGCAACCGTTTTGTAACAGTTGATTGTGTCACTGTGGTGCCAAGTGCTGCTCAGATTGCTGCTGCAAACGGAGTACGATGCGCCAGAGCCATAGCCGTACATGATGGTCTTTTCTGTCGGTAGTGTCGCGTGGTCGTCCAGGGCCCGCTCTTCTTATGACAGTATATTCCCCTGACCATTGCTGCCATCGGTCATGTACAGTGGATACATTCCAAGTCTTTCTGCCGTATCACAGAGGGAACATCCCGCTTCTTATAATCCAATTACAAGAGCTCTTTCAAACTCAGTGAGCATTCTTGACTAACATCAACTCACCAGTGTCAAAGATAACTAACATTCACAACCGTCATAGCGTTATTTGTATTCTCGTAGCTACGCACCTAGCGCTACTCTTTTGCGACTGTCACGAAATTTGAATAAACATATATCCTTCAGGTGCAGAAACACGCCTACCGACTTTCGTTTATGTCGCACAACTCTTCCTTGCTGTTGTGACTTTTTTCCGTTAATTTATTTTCAGGCGTATATAAGGTGAACAAGAACTCCACCGATAAATTTTCACACGTGGCAGAATGGACCAACAAACGAAAAAGGTTAAGTTAACATGGACTCTAAAGGGCATACTTGTTCGTCTTCGGTACTATGAAGCACATCTCTTCTATTGCAACCTCTTTGCTTTTCATATTGTGGGAGGAGGTAGCATGGACCGGAACAAGAGATAAATGTGCGCTCTAAGTATCGGCTCTAAAATGCACACCTTATGAGGAATGAGCTCTCGTTCAGTATGGAGATGTTTCACATTTGCGAACATGAACAAGGGCCTATATCTCTTAAGGTACGCACTTTAAAGCCAATATTTAGTGAACATTTTAGTCCTTATTATATGAAGGCGTGATGTCTATTCTTTCGGACACGCCAGAAAGAACAGACACCTCACAGAATCCGCAGCTTCAAGTTCATCGTCGATCCTTTAACTCAGTTTTTTTATCATTATTATTATTATTATTATTATTATTATTATTATTATTATTATTACAGAGGGCAGCCAACCCTCTGACCTACCGTACCGCAACTGGGCGGACTATATCAGTACGCCTCAGGCCGATCCACATTCACATCGAGCACCAGCTACCAGCAGTCCCTGCCCATTTCCTCCATGTTTGCTCTCTGAGATTCCAGAGGTCGGACGTGTTTGTGCATCCGCACTGAAGATGGTGGATCCACTGCCCACATCAGAAAGAACAGACACAACACATTCATATAATCTGACAGACCTAGGTGGGCAGTGTAATACTTTCTTAAATCTAATTTGTATTGGATAAAAACTTCCGGAATTTCGGAATTATATTTACATTTAACAATATTTGTCGATACGTTAATAGCAAATACAAATAAGATGAAAGTAGAAAAATACAACATAACAGCCTTTAAATCAACTGCAGAATATACAACACTTTGGCCTTATCTTACCTGAGATTTCTTCGCTTCCAGCTAAATCTGTGAAACTGTACTTCCCCTTATACGAAAACAAATAGAAATACACTGGCGCTCTGTCTTTGTATCTTCCGACAGCGTCGACTGCGGGCCAGATGAAAACGGAATCTGAATAGAACTACGAAAAAAAATTCCATTAGACACAACGTTCATTAAAGAAATCAAAATGAAAATTAATCAACCACATGGCAAATGCTATACTGAAGAAAAATTTATTACATTAGTTGTAGATGCGTGAAAGCCTTATACGTGTAATGGCGTAAGTAAAACTGTACAAAATGTGGTCGGTTTTTATTTTTTTTCAAATAATGAATTTTTGTATGTATGGACAGAATAATAAATAGAAGGGTTAATAAAGCCTGAAGTACTTTAGAGAAACGAAGATCCTGATATGCCTGATACGAAAAATTTACTGCAAAACAAATTAATGGAGTAAGGAACACACCGAAGTAGATGAGTGAAATGAAAATAAATGAATGTGAGTGGGACATGTAGTAAGGCAGATATATGTTAGCTAATTAATTAGTTACATGTTCCGTAGATCACTTGAACGATTATTTTATTAAAATGATGTAGAGTGAGCCAGTTTACAGGATATGTGCATATTATAGTGTTAACACCAAGGACTACACCCTTTCTATGTTCATGCAATGCATGCTACAGAACAGACGCTACTATGTAACCTTACAATCTAAAAACAGCCGATGGAGGACACAGAAAAATGGACTTGCACGGGGTAGTGTCTTGGCTCCAATATTATTTAACATCTATACGAATGACCTTCCCATCAGCCACCAGACGCGAATGTTCATTTATGCTGATGATGCAGCAGTGGCCAGACAGGATAAAACCTTTGAACAAGTGGAGGAGAATCTCACAAGAGCCTTACAGAACTTGATACCTATTACGACGGCAATAATCTCAAACCAAACCCTAGTAAATCTCAAGTATCCGCCTTCCATCTTAGGAACAAACAAGCCAAACGGAAACTCCGAGTCATGTGGCAAGGGGAAGAGCTGAAGCATACAAACAGACCAAAATACCTGGGAGTAACATTGGACAGAGCGCTTACTTTTAAGCAGCACTGTCACAACACTAAAAAAACGGTCTGTGCCAGGAACAACATACTGCAGAAGCTAATAGGTTCATCGTGGGGAGCTCAACCACACGTTTTGCGCACCACGGGTCTGGCGCTGAGTATCTCAGCAGAGAATACGGGGCGCCAGTTTGGAGGAACTCTGCTCACACTAAGCAAGTTGACGTCGCCATAAACGAAACTGTACGTATTGTCATAGGATGCCTCAAACCAACTCCCAAAGACAAAATTTATCCCATCATAGGCATAGCACCATCAACTGTCCGTAGACAAGTAGCCGCCAAGATCGAAAGATCAAAATAAAAGAATGATCCTCGACACCCGATGCATATGCACCGAAAACAATGTGTCCGGTTGAAATCCCGCAGGAGTTTCATTGAAAATATTGAAGAACTCGCCACCAAGCCCGCCGCAAGGCGGCTATCTCTTTGGGAATAAATGGTGCCACACTCCACAATGGAACTACTTGAGGAGGGATCTGCAGGATTTCAACTACCTTTTACAACTTGGAGGTCATTAAACCGGCTGCGCACTGGAGTAACTGGGTGCAAATCAAATCTATTTAAATGGGGCTGTAGTGATAGCGATAGGTGTGAATGCGGAGCAATACAGGACTTGGACCACCTATTGATTTGCCCAGATATGTCTATAACATGCACTAAAGACGATATTTTGAAGGTCAATCACAAAGCAACATACGTTGCTAATTACTGGGAAGAGAAGATATAATTGGTTCATCCGGATACGGAAGAAGAAGAAGAAGTGTTAGCATTAATGAACAAATTATCATTTTAGTCCGACTCATGCAACTACACTTTAAAAAAAAGTTTTCTGGCTAAGTAGAAATTCGTCAGTGGAAAAGAACGAGTTGTCCAGGAGAAATGATTTTAAATTAAATTTAAAACTTGCTTCACTACCTCTCTGACATTTTTTGTTGTCGGCAAATGATCAAAAACTTTATGACTGTATCTGTTGTGCAGGAGAGTCCATTTTCAGAGAATCACTGAATGGAAAATATCATAAATAATTTCTTCTGTAGCATTGCCTTTAATGTGATTTATTGTAACCCTAGTATAATCTCCAAAAATTAGCAGTTCTGCTTGCAGCATGTTTAGTGGAATATCAGTGACATATATAAGGAATAGGAGTGGATCCAAAATTGAACCCTGGAGACTCCATTTGTGATTTGTCCCTAGTCATTAAAATTTTGTACCCTTCCGGCATTCCTTGGACTACGATATTGCAGCGCACTGCAGTATTGTATTTCTCTGCCGATACTGGGCAAGCGGCTTTCGAGTACAACATATGAACTGTACGGGAATTAACAAAATTGATGTACGAATACAGGTCGTAGACGAAAGTTTATGGCTGGCCGTGAGTCGTGCAAGGATAGCTAAATGCTAAGGCGACCGCTCGCGACAAGCGGGAAATACGGATTCGAGTCCCGGTTCGGCACAAATTTTCATCGTCGTCATTCCATTCCAGAGGTTACGGTTGTTCTGATTCGCAATTTCTAATACGTTTATTGTATTGCTCGAATTATCCAGCACAACTTTTTGCATTTTGCTTCTTAAGTATGGTTCAAACCAGCTGTCCGTAAAAACGTCAACACGAAAAATTCTAGAGGAGGTCTTTAAGTGGAAGTTGGTGACAAATGGTTTATGTCGATGACTTCAAGAAATATATAAACTGGAGCGCTCTGTGCAAGTGGACGCTTCTGACATCTTATGCTGCTAAACTACTGATAGTATAATACAGAGAGGTACTGAAAAAAAACGCATCTACGTTTATAAAAGTAAACATTTAACCAATTAATTATTTTAAAATGTTATTTGCATTTTTAAAAGGCTTTTGGCTCAAGAGCAACAAATCTAACGCTGGTAGCCCATCTTCGCATTTCAGGATAATGGAATAAAATTATGATTAAAAGGAAGTGCTCTGGCAGCAGGCGACCCTCGGCAATCACCGTGTAACTGAAATAGGTAGTTGCATGCTGGCAGTAGTGGTGGCAGTGGTGTATCATTGGTATCTTTGTATGTGGACAGCCGCAAAGAACCTCAACGAAAACAAGTCATCTCCATGAGCCTGTGATAACATCATGCCCATGTGTTGGTAAACATCTCAAGATTTCTTCATATTATTACATCAACATGAAGAGCTCTGCAGCGACTTCCCGCTAGCAAATATGTACTAGGGATTTCCTGTCCGAATCGCTAGATAAAAACAACCGCCACAGGGACAGCCGTATCTAGAGCAGCAATCTACACTAAGGTGACTAAATTCATGGGACACCTCTCAATATCGTATCGGACCTCCTTTTGCCCGGCGTGCAGCAACTTGACGTGGCGTGGACTCAACTAATTATTAGCAGTCTCTCGCAAAAATATTGAACCATGCTGTCTCTATAGCCGTTCATAATAGTGATAGTGTTGCCGATGCAGTAAGGTGTGCTCGTAATGGTCCCTCGATTATGTCCCATAAATCTTCGCTCGATTTGTCCAGAATGTTCTTCAAACCAATGGTGGCGAACAACTGCGAATCCAGTGACATGATATCACTGTTTGGGAACATGAAGTCCATCAGTGGCTGCAAATGGCCTCCAGTAGGCGAATACAACCATTTTGAATCAATGATCGGTTCAGTTGGACCAGAGGACCCAGTTCAGTACATGTAAACACAATCCACATCTTATGGTGCCAACACCAGCCTGCATAGCGCAGTGTTGACAACTTTGGTACATAGATTCGAGGGGTCTGCGGCATACTCGAACAGTACCATCAGCTTTTACCAAATCAAATCGTGACTTCCAGGACCAGACCACAGTTTTCCAGTCGTCTAGGATCCAGCCGATATGGTCACTAGTCCAGGAGAGACGCAGCAGGCGATGTCGTGCTGTTAGCAAAGGCACTCGCTTCGGTAGCGCGCTGGACTCACATTCGGTAGGACGACAGTTCAAACACGCGTCCACTAATCCTGATTTATGTGTTCCGTGATTTTCGTAAATCGTTTCAGGAAAATTCTGGGATGCTTCCTTTGAAAGGGCTCCGCCGACTTCCTTATCCCTCCTTCCCTAACCCGATTCGACCTACGACCTCGCTGCTGGTCCTCTCCCCCACAACAACGAACCAATCAACCAACTCACGTCTGTCGTCAGCTGCCGTAGCAAAACTGGAAATTTGTGGTGAGGTCTTATGGGACCAAACTGCAGAGGTCATCGGTCCCTAAGCCTACACACTACTTAATCTAACTTAAACTAACTTACACTATGGACAACACACACACCCATACGTCCTGGTTGCCGTAGCCGATTAACGAATAGTTTCACCGCACTGTCCCAACAAATACGTTCGTAGTACATTCCACATCGATTTCTGCGGTTATTTCAGGCAGTGTTTCTTGTCTGTTAGTACTGATTACTCTATGCAAATGCTACTGTTCTCGGTCGTTAAGTGTAGGCCGTCGGTCACTGTGGCGCCCGTTGTGACAGGTAATTCCTGAAATTTGGTATTCTCGCCACACTCTTGACACTTTGGGTCTTGGAATATTGAATTCCCTAGTGATGTCCAAAATGGAATGTCCCATGCGTCTAGCTTCAACTACCGTTCCGTGTTCCAAGTATGTCAGTTCCCGTCGTTCGGCAATAATCACGCCGTAAATATTTTCACGTGAATCACCTGAGTACACAGCTCTGCCAGTGCACCGTCTTTTATACATTGTGTAGGGAATACTGCTGTCAGCCGGCCCGAGTGGACGAGCGGTTAAAGGCGCTACAGTCTGGAACCGCACGACCGCTACGGTCGCAGGTTCGAATCCTGCCTCGGGCATGGATGTGTGTAATGTCCTTAGGTTAGTTAGGTTTAAGTAGTTCTAAGTTCTAGGGGACTTATGACCACAGCAGTTGAGTCCCATAGTGCTCAGAGCCATTTGAACCATTTGAATACTGCTGTCATCAGTATGTGTGCATTTCGCTATCCCATAACTCATTCAAAATGGTTCAAATGGCTCTGAGCACTATGGAACTCAACTTCTGAGGTCATTAGTCTCCTAGAACTTAGAACTAGTTAAACCTAACTAACCTAAGGACATCACACACATCCATGCCCGAGGCACGATTCGAACCTGCGACCGTAGCGGTCTCGTGGTTCCAGACTGCAGCGCCTAGAACCGCATGGCCACTACGGCCGGCGCCACCTCATTGTGTGACAGCGTGCAGAATTCGTGGGAAACTTACTCCCCTACACCACATCGAGCTCGTGACTGGTAGGACACTAAACTCTAGTTTTTTTCTGAAAAAATCACTATTACAGAAGAAAAAGTGAAACCAATAGCGCAGACAAGATCGTTTTAGAAAGTACTGCCTTCTAAAACGATGAGTAAATAGAGTTGAGATTATAAACTGTCTAGAATAATGGTAAAAAAAACATAGTACAATGCAAACAGCGCCAAGAAAACATTCATAACATAAGTTCGTTTTTTCATTTTTTTTAAGAACTTGTAAATCAGATCAGAGCAAAGAAAAGGCACAGTTACTCAAATATGCCGGCCGCAGTGGCCAAGCGGTTCTAGGCGCTTCAGTCCGGAACCGCGTGACTGCTACGGTCGCAGGTTCGAATCTGCCTCGGGCATGGATGTGTGTGATGTCCTTAGGTTAGTTAGGTTTAAGTAGTTCTAAGTTCTAGGGGACTGATCACCTCAGATGTTAAGTCCCATAGTGCTCAGAGCCATTTGAACCATTTTTTACTCAAATATAAGCTGTCTAAGAGAGAGCAGCGCTTAGGTAGTTTTATAGGAGTCGATACAGTCACTGAAATAAAATGAAGATTTTTATTTCACGAATCCTGCCTGAAAACTACTTCTCTGTGGATTTCATATGTACTGGCATAAGTATGTACCTGATTTTAACCAAAACCAGTGCTTAGTCACTTTATTTCTTTTCATTTTACTTTTTACTCTTTTCTCTGAAGTGTTTTTGAGGTTCGTGCATTGCAGAGGTCGATTGTTTTCAGTAAAGTACTAAGTTAATGGGGCAGATGGGTCCCGATTCTATGTATAATGGAGAGGGTTTCCAATTGAAGCATCGATCTTACAATCAAGGGAAGTCAGCCAGAACCAAGAGGTTGAAGTTATTTTTAATTGTGTATTGGACGATACATAAAACGATAGTATAAATGTCCAGCGTATGCATGTGTATCGTTAAGTTCGTTCCAAAAAGTAAAGATGGCGACTTCTTGAACACGTGCAGCGTACCTTGCTTTTTCAGCGTATAAACTATACGTATATAATTCAGGAGAACCAAGAGTTGGGGGCAGTGAGAATATTAAGCTAAATACTAAACTCTCATTTGCACCACGCGACAGATGACAAGGAGGAAAATACAACTAAAATAGGAACAAGTACATGGAAATTATATTTCAACATTCAGTTCTGTGTACTGGCTAGGATACGTACTTCAGTGATTTTGTCGTTAGAAAATCCTCTGGAGAAATAAAAGTCGTGTATCTTCTCATTTATGAGGTCAGCTTGCGGCAACAGGTGGTATGGCACAGAAATTGGCAACAACCTTTTGCTGTTCTCTTTCAGTTCGCTTAGCATCGTCTTGTTCGCAATAATTGCTAGAAAGAGAAACATGGTGAAGTAATAATTAATTATTTCGTAACAATTTATAAATATGTTAATAGATTATGGCGTCTTCGTACAACAAAACATTTAATACTGGAAAGCAAATAAACTGTTTTTTTTTTCTTTCACTAATATGTTAAAAGAGAAAGCGTTGTTCTCAGGGATGTGATTCATCTAATGCAACTAAATGGAAGGTTGCTTCTATTATGCCACGCGCGTTTCGTTTCTTTCTATTTGTGAAACATCTTCAGTGACGTTTTGTGATCTTATTTAGTGCAAATGTGCTGTCTTGGAGTTTTACATACGTTAGTTGGTCTGCGTAATTTGGATGTCCGATTTTCGTCGTTTTTCCGTCATATTTCGGATTAACACCTCACGTTCATTGTTCACCGAAACGCTGTCAACAATAAAAGTGAACTGCCAAGGCGAAATGTGCTCGGGAAACGCTGAAAACAGGACATCCTTGTTACGCAGACTAACTAAATACATCTCCATCTTGGAGTAATGAGATCATTAATGATCTCTGGAGATGGTTCACGAATAAAAAGAACCGAAACGCACGTGACACAATAGAAATAGCCGTTTATTGACTTGCATTAGATGAACCAAGTCTTCAAGAATTAGAAACAACTATGAAACAATGGAAAACATAAGAAATTACCAAACTACGTTTTGCCAATGAATGACACAAACACATTAAAAAAAGTCCGCTTTCATAACTAATAATCTGCCTTGACTGTTTTTATATTATTTGAACTTCAAAATTTTATGCTTTTCGTCTCAAAACGATCTTCAGAATCTCTTGAAAACATTAAAATGAGAGGTAATCTTACGGTGCGCAAAATGTTACATACTTAGAAATAAAAGAAAGATATACCATCTAACAGACAATTTCAGTGTACAGGAGTACTGTTAACAAGGTACTGGTTAGTGACATTGACTGCCTTAAATAAAATCAACTTTGAAAGTAGGGTGGCAGTACTGAAATTACCCCTTCGAACATGGCATCTAAAAGTTTTAAAATTAGACATAGAGTCAGTCCTATAAAATGAAGAAAATCTACAAAGGGAGTAAAATGTATTACGGAGTAATGTGGCATTGAAATCGCTTTAAAATATGACACATCATTATAAAAACAAGCTAAAGATTTCTTTATACTTATGTGAAAGCTAGATTTACGTAACGTATGGATGATACAACACAATGATGAGTTTATTATTACAATACATAGCAAGAGGTTTAAAACATTAAAACTAAATGGAATTGTAGGACACTGGTAGCATCTCTGGAACCACTACAGATTCCCTCTTTCTTGGTCCGCCGGCCGCGGTGGTCTCGCGGTTCTAGGCGCGCAGTCCGGAACGGCGCGACTGCTACGGTCGCAGGTTCGAATCCTGCCTCGGGCATGGATGTGTGTGATGTCCTTAGGTTAGTTAGGTTTAAGTAGTTCTAAGTTCTAGGGGACTGATGACCACAGCTGTTAAGTCCCATAGTACTCAGAGCCACTTGAACCATTTTTTTTTCTTGGTCCGCTCGCGAATGGCGCGTGGGAGGAAAGACCGTCGGTAAGCCCCTCTATTGGCTCTAATTTCTCCAACTTTTACGCCGTGGTCATTTCGCGAAATGTATGTCGGTGGAAGTAATATGTTGTCTGACTCTACTCGGAAGCTGTTCACTCGAAATTTGAATAACAAACCTGTCCGTGATGCACAACGCCCCTCTTGTAACGTCTGTCAGTGGAGTTTGTTGAACATCTCTGTAACGCTCTCGCGCCGACTAAACAATCCCGTGATGAAACGCGCCGCTCTTCGGTGTATTTTCTCTATCTCTGCTATCAGTCCTACATGCTAGGGGTCTCATATTGATGAAAAATCGATCGAATAAGCTGTTTTGAGCTACGTCCTTGGTGGATGGGTTACATTTTCTGAAGGTTCTTCCTCTGAATCTCAGTCTGTCACCTGCTTTTCCTACTAGTTGTTTTGTGTGGTCATTCCACTTAATTTCACTCTGGATATTTACTCCTAGATACTTTATGGTAGATACTGTCACCAGGTATTTGTTAGCAGTAGGGTAATTGTACAGTAGTAGATTCTTTTTCCTAGGTTGCGCTATATCTTACGTTTATTTACAATCAGGTTCAACTACCAGAACCTGCACCATTCATCAAATCTTCTGTAGCTCATTCAGCAACTCGATACTGTCTTCTGGCGTTGCTACCTCCTTATAGACAATCGCATCGTCTCCGACGCATTCTGGTATATCATTTATATACACTGCAAACAGTAACGGGTTATATCACACTTCCTCGGGGTACTGCGGAAACTGCCTTTACAGCTGTCGATTTTTATTTCGCTAACATTGGGTTGCACGTCTATCTTCTTAGTATAAGCACTACTGACTCGGGTCGAACAGCAGTATTCAGCAACGGAGTATGATAGGGCTAAGACTGTGGATCTTTAATATGAGCATTAGCTCCCCATTAGGTACCAGCAAGTTTTTGAAGAATGTTGCTTCTCGTTTTGTCTTTAGTAGCTCCATTTGTTCGATGACTTCTCACATAGCCAACACATACTATTATCTTAAAGGTGGGGATATCTGTACCTGGTAGACGTTGGTTCCTAACACTCCACGTTGTCTCGTAGGTGATATGGTTCGCAGAACACTATCGATCATCCCGTATGGCTCGGCGGGCGAGACGTGACATTCGTTCTTCAAACACTTGCGGTCGTCAGTGCGGGATTTATGCTTGAGAGAACATTGCCTCTACGACATTGAGTAACCAGTGTAGGGAATACGAATTATGTTGCTGTCGCTAATTCCCTCTGATTCATGAATCTTGCACCGATTATCATCTCATGTTCAAAGTCGATTAACTCGTGACATGTTTCTACGTTCAGTACACATCTGCCTGTAACAGACTGCTTATGCACAGTGTCTGCACTCACGCTACAGCCGCACCTGGCCGCAACATTCGGACGCCATAAATGGTCACATCTTCAAATCGGGACAGCAGTTTTGGGAGAAGATCTTCCATCTGGACGCCCTTGAGGAACAGACGGCTCCTATGTCAGCTCTTGCTGACGATGGACGGACCTGCTACCTTTTGCTCCCGTGTGAACTTGTACTTTACCGAGCAGTTAGGCCACTGTATTCGTTATAAACGTAGAACTTCAGTTTTCCGGCTGGGAGTTTTCGTGTATTACGTAGCATACAGTGATTTTGAGAGCACTTTTCTTCATATATTCTCAGGTTGAGACGATTTTGAATTTCACTGTTCTGACAGGGAATTCATGGCTCTCGTCTGTTGTTTGCACAAAAAAATACAAGACAGTGTTCAGATTTAATAGTTTGTTGACCTCAGTCTGCTGTACAAGGTCTTGTAGTTTAGTACTCAGAATATTCCGAAGTGCTGCAGCTTTGCCGGTGGCGCAGATTTCTTTCAGAATCGTCCGTTTCAGCACCATGCTGCATTCATGGTGATACTGCGATCGTTCCGGCATTGTAGGGCTGTAAAAGTAAATTTTTGCGATCACTATTAACGTATTTTTTATCTCCCCTGAGGCATCATACAAACTGTTTGGAAGTAGTTTCTTCAAGAGAATCGTACCGACGTGTTGTCAGTCATTCCGCGTTTTATTCCACAGATCCTGTACTCAGAACTGGGCGGAATTAGAGGGGTGATTGCTAGTATTAATTTAGAGTGCCTTTTATTTTGTTTTATGTATCCACTGGACGATTATGTCATTACACATTAAATGTGTACGCAATTGCGAATATGGGCTACCACCAGCTGTAGAATGGACTGACAACAACGAAACATTGTGTCGGGCTGGGATTCGAACCCGTATTTCCCGCTTATCGCGAGCGGTCGCCTTACCATTTGACTGTGCGTGCACTACTGCCGGCCAGACCCAAACTTTCATTCGTCGTCAAACATGTGTCTGTAACTTGTATTCGTACACACATTACATATATTCCCATACAGGTGAGACACTTTATTCGAAAGTCACTTGCCCTGTGTTAGCAGATGAATACGATTTTATGTGCCTGTATTATTCCGAATCACGATGCAAAGTTCCTTTCGACACGCAGAAAGTCGCTTGCCTGGTGTCGGCGGGTAAATTCGATGTTCTGTTCCTGCGTTATTCCGAATTACGATGGAAAGTTCCTTTAGATATGCACTAAAGTCCAGAGGAACTTTGCACGGTAATTAATAAAAGAGGCACTGCAATATTGTAAGTATTCACGGACACCGGCCAAGAGACTTTCAAGTAAAATGTCTCACCAGTGTGGGAATATACATAATGGATGTACGAGAACAAGCTGTCGATGCATGGTTGACGACATATGGAAGTTTTGATCTGGCCATACGTCATGCACTTATAGCCATATGGTAAGGCGACCGCACGTGATAAGCGGGAAATCCGGGTTCGAGTCCGGCTCCGGCACAAATTTTCAGTGTCGTCATTCCAATCTACAGCTGACGGTTGTCCATATTCGCAACTGCGAATACATTCAATGTATTTCATAACGGCTGTAGTCACCGCAGTGCTTGTTCCTTTGGACATGCATGCTTATCCAAGGAACGTTGCATCGTAATGCGCAATACCATAGGCACTGCAACATCTAATTATGTCGTCGTTTCATCTTTCTTTACAAGGGTTCTGAGTTAAAATAAATTTGTATAGTGCAGAACTGCATTTACTCATTCAATACTTTCCCTTGACTATTGATTTTATTGCTTTATATTTTTCTTTTCGTCCTTTTTTAATTAATAATGTTCAGATCCAGTAGTTAATTCTGATGAGATTGGGAACGAAAATATAGTCAGAATATCCCAGAAAATAACTGATCCATGGGATGTGCTCTTGTTGTAGGATATTCAGTGTGATGTAGCTATTTGCAGTTGTCAGTTACGTATTATTTCCCCTCACTACCTCCAGCGGGTATCTAAAAATGACAGGGCCATTCATCATTCGATTTACTCACAATCCATAATGTGTACTCATTAGACTGTTCATTCCGCTCTACAGATCATGTAATTATTCTTCACTTTCACTCAGGATAGCAATGTCATCAGCGAATCGCGTCATCGATATCCTTTTACCTTGAATTTTAATTCCGCCCCCGAACCTCTCTTTTATTTCCATCATTGCTTCCTCGATGTACTGATTGAACAGTAGGGGCGAAAGGCTACATCCTTGTCTTACACCCTTTACAATACGAGCACTTCGTTCTTGGTCGTCCACTTTTATTACTCCCTCTTAGCTGTTGTACACATTGTAAATGACTCGTTTCTCGCTATAACTTACCCCCGCTTTTCTCGGAATTTAGAATATCTTGCCCCATTTTACATTGTCGAGTGCTTTTTCCAGGTCGACAAATCCTATGAACGAGTCTCGATCTTTCTTTAGTCTTACTTCCCTTATTAAGCGCAACGTCAGGATTGCCTCTCTTGTGCCTCTACCTTTCCTGAAGGCAAACTGATCGCCATCCAGCCCATTCTCAATTGTCTTTTCCATTCTTCTGTAAGCAACTTGGATGCATGAGCTGTTAAGCTGATTCTGTTTTAATTCTTGCACTTGTCAGTTCTTGCCGTTTTCGGAATTGTGTGGATGATATTTCTCCGAAAGTCAGATGGTATGTCGCCAGACACATACATTCTACACACCAACGTGAATAGTCATTTTGTTGCCACTTCCCCCAGTGATTTTAGAAATTCTGATGGAATGTAATTTAACCCTTCTGCCTTATTTGATCTTAAGTCCTCCAAAGCTCTTTTAAATTCTGATTCTAATACCGGATACCCTATCTCTTCTAAATCGACTCCTGTTTGCTCTTCTAACACATCATGAAAATCTTCCCCGTCATAAAAGCTTTCATTGTATTCTTTCCACCTATCCACTCTCTCCTCTCCATTTAACAGTGGAATTCCCGTTGCACTCTTAATGTTATCACCCTTGCTTTTAATGTCACCGAATGTTGTTTTGACTTTCCTGTATGCTGAGCTGTCCTTCCGACGATTATTTCTTTTTCAGTGTCTTCACATTTTTCCTGCAGCCATTTTATCTTAGCTTCCGTGCACTTCCTATTTATTTAATTCATAAGCGACTTGTATTTCTCTATTCCTGAGCTTCCCTGAACATTTTTGTACTTCCTCCTTTCATCGATCAATTGTAGTATTTCATCTGTTACCCACGGTTTCTTCACAGTTACCTACTTTGTACCTATGTTTTACTTCCCAACTTCTGTGATGGCCCTTTTCAGAGATGTCCATTCCTTTTCTACTGTACTGCCTACTGAGCTATTCCTTATTGCTGTATCTATAGCCTTAGAGAACTTCAACCGTATCTCGTCATTCCTTAGTACTTCGTACCCCACTTCTTTGCGTATCAATTCTTCCTGACTAATGTCTTCAACTTCAGCATACTCGTCATCACTACTATATTGCGATCTGAGTCTACGTCTGCTCCCGTGTACGCCTTACAATCCAGTAACTGATTTCGGAATCTCTGTCTGAGCATGATGTAATCTAACTGAGATCTTCCCATATCACCCGGCGTTTCCGGAGTATACCTCCTCCTCTTGTGATTCTTGAACAGAGTATTCGCTATTACTAGCTGAAACTTGTTACAGGACTCAATTAGTCTTTCTCCTCTCTCATTTCTTGTCCCAAGCCATATTCTTCTGTAACCTTTTCTTCTACTCCTTCCCTACAACTGCATTCCAGTCCCCCATGACTATTAGATTTTCATATCACTTTACATACTGTATTAACCTTTCAATAGGAGCTGTAGAGGGTAAACTCTGTAGAGGAAGACAGAGATTGGAATACATCCAGCAAAGAATTGAGGAGGCTGGTTGCAAGTGCACTTGAGATTAAAGGGTTCGCAAAGGAGACGAATTCGTGACGGACCATATCAAAACAGATACGACAGGAAGTATAGATAACATGCTTTTTGAATTTCTTATGTCATTTGCGGGAAGTGGCAACCAAACAACTGTTCAAGTTGTATATAATCTATGAGACTGAAGGCATATCACCGGACTCTCGGAAGAACGTTATCCACGCAATCCCGAAGAAAACAATGGCAGATAAACATAAACGCGAGACTTTTTCTGGATCCACAAAACCTACTGATATTTCTTAAAGTTTGCCTTCGTTATCAAACGCTACATCAAAACTGCCTCTCTGATTCCCTTAATTTCCCTAAAGCCCAACAGTCACCTAACACATCCTCAGTTTTCGTTTCCTTTCTTCTGATTCTGTACTCGTCAACAACTTTCATGGCTCACTGTAGTCAGACTCTAGGAGTTGTACCATGAAAACATAAAGACGCTGTAAGAGGTATGCGCTGCCTGCGATATGTAAGGTATAAGAGAATCTCAGGCCAAAGAGCAGTGTTGTATGCAGTAGGAACTGTGTAGCAGTAGGTTGTTGCTAGCGGGCAGTCTGGTGTATCGTGTTGGTTGGGCCGGTCACGGTGCAGCGATGGCGGAGCCTGAGCGTTATAGTATAAGGTAAAAGCAGCCTCGCGCATATCTAGTAATGTTACGTGAGCTCCCATGTAAATCTTTTAAAAATGTCCTAATAATAATCTTTGTGATATAAAGTAATTTTTAACAAGCATTCATTTCAGTTTAAAGAATTTACTAATTTCTTCAATCCATGATCATTCCTATTGTTGCAAAAGAAAAATCAGTTGCTTCCTTTCATAAATGACAAATCTATAGGCCAGCATTACACAGAGGTGTGCCGGAAAAAGCTATTGTAAGAGCAGGTAGTTGGCGACTTTATTGAGGTAAGAATTTTTGCTCTTTATTCAGAATGATCTTACAGGGACATGACGCAGCACTGCTGTCGCCCAAAATTTACCAGGTTACTGAATTTTTTTTTATTACGAGGTTTAGGAATTTTTCTGTTTCGAGCTCACATTAAATGAGAAAAGAATTTTGTGGGTACATTAAATGGGAAACAAATTTTGTGTGGAGGTTAAATGTGAATGAATTTCTGTAGGGAGGTTATAAATGGGAACCAATTTTGTTCTGAGGTTACACGAAAATTAGAATCATTAACCAAATAATATTTATTTATTTTAATTTTTTTGTGGGTAGGTTACACTTGGCGACAACCGGCCAGGATCGTATTTCTTTGTGAACCTCTGAGAAGTAGTCATATATCTGCTCTTATTTATTTAAATGTAGTTTGCATCTGGCACAACGCATTTACTAACTTGTCACTTTTTCTTTCACAGATCATCGGCAATTTATTGCTCTTTGTTGTAATTGTTTGTTCCATTTCGCTTTGTCTTTGTTTCATTTGTGCTTAATTTTGATTTGTGAAAAATGCCGCGAAAAACTCTTAACAGTACATCGCGATGTGCAATGAGTGAAATAGCCGACTCAAATAATTTGACCGATAATAATTGCGACACACAGTGTAATAGTGATAATCGTCTAATTACAGATAATCAGTGCCTACCGATCACTAGTATTGAGTTAAATCCTAATGATGGGCAAACAAATTCAATTATGTCCACAGTAAATTTAACAATTGATGACGCGGCACGATCCGATACAATGAACGCTGCTCAGTTTGACACACCCAGTTTGCAAAATTTGCATAGTGAACAGATAAATTTTTCTCACGAAGATGAACAATGTAGTCAAAATACGTCAGATTTATTTGATTCCGAGGTGGTGACCAACAGTGCACATCCAATTGGCGAACCTTTTCAAGAATCAGAAAATGACCAAATGGTTACACAAAACGTGACAATTGCAGGTACGCCATTAAACAGCACAGAGAATAGAGTAGGTAATATTGGCAGGGATCAAGTTATGGCATTATTGCTACAAATTAATGAAAATAATGAAAATCTCAAACAACAAATTAATGAAAATAATGAAAATCTCAAACAACAACTTAATGAAAAACTAGACAATAATTCCAAACAGTCGAATGATAACCGAGATAACAACTTCGAACAACTTAATGAAAATCTTAAACAATTGAATGAAAAATACGACAACCTTAATGAATCGAACAAACAACTTAGTGAACAGATTACAGCCGTTGCCGTGCAATGTCATGATACTAAAGAACAATTACGTGAGGAAATTAAGGCTTGTGCTAGGAACAGTAGTGAAGAAATTAGATCTGTGGCACAAGAATTAAATAATACACATGCAGCCACAACTAAATTACTTAGAGAGGAAATTAGTGCAGTCGCTAAACAATGTTCTGAAAACGCAACACAGTTATGCGACGAGTTTAAATTAATGTCAGCAGAACATTCACGCACACTGGATGCGAAAGTAGACGTGAAATTTGACCAACAAAACAGCCAAATTGACGAACGTTTTAATCACCACCTACAAAACAGTGTAACGCGTTACCGTAAATTTATACAGGAACAGAATAAAGTAAAGCAATAAGTCATGGAAACAATTACTGCACAGAGACAGGAAGATAAGCGTAAATTGTTTACGAATGCAAAAACATACGTAGACAACAATATTGCTACAGTATCAGACGAAATTAATGCTATCAAACAGTTGAACACCGAATTGCATGATGAAATCTCTGATCTTAAAACAAAAACAGACACACACACAGTAGACTTTCAGACAGTGACCGACAGACTTGAACAATTAGAACTAATACAGGATCCCGATGCCATCAAAGCAGACGTTGAGAAATTAAACAAAACCACACGTAAAATACAAGAACAAATTAATGCTTGCGATACTAAAAACGATGATCAGGTAAAAATACTGACTGAAAAATATGATGAATTGGCCAGTCGTATTGATGTTATCGAAAGTAATAATGACACCAAATCAGACGATACGTCACCAGTTTCGTTTAATCAAACACCTGAATTCCAAAATTTACAGCAGACGATCAGTGAGATAGATTCGTCCAACAATACATTACGTAGAAAATTGTCGACTTTACAGCAAGAAGTGACACAGATGAAAAATGTTTCAGCCTCTAACACGGCACAGCATACGCCACATTCCGAACATTTATCACACTCACATAGCATGTATAATTTAGGTAATTTACAGAGAGTATGTGAGTTCGATTCCGAACAGTCACAGACCAACAGACTAGGATACAATCATGAACCTGTTCAGACATTCAGAGACGAAAATTTTGATTACAAGCACTTTCTATCCGTGAGAAAATTTAAAGTATTTAAAAATGACAGAACACAGATTCACCCCTTGGATTGGATACAACAATTTAGCTTTGCTTTTCCGCCGGCTTGGCCCATAACACACAAACTTGAACTTATTTTCAGTTTCTTGGAAGGCGAACCGGCAACTCATATGAAACCGATCGCGAGACAATGCTAGTCGGTAGAAGCATTTCAGAATGCTTTTCTGTCAGCGTACTGGTCGAAGACGACACAGCGCGGAATCAAGGATCAATTAATTAGTTTACCGAATTATGAGAACTCAAATTTTTCCACTGTCACGCAATTTTTTGAACACATGGTCCAACAAAACCAGTACTTAAGTGAGCCATACAGCGAATCTGCACTTATTCAATTATGTATTTCTAAATTACCACGATCTTTAAGAGTATCACTTTTAACGGGTCAGCAGAAAGAAAATATTTCGGCATTCAGAGATCTGTTACAGCTTTTGGAAGTTCAGCAATCAGATTATTCCTTCATAAACAAAAATTTCTCATATCATAACCATGGACAACCAACATACAGTAATTACGATCAGACACGCTATTTCAATAGCAAATGTAATAGACGCTCCAGGAACGACAACCACCAGAATTTTAATAACAGACAAAATTTTTATTATCAGTATCGTCAAAATTATCAGCAACAGGAACCACATTTTGGTAACAATAGAGGTTTTTCCCCACAACAACAACAACAACAAAACCAGCCGGTTAGCATACCTAACCAACAATGTAATGAGCAAGGTCAAGCAAGCTTTAATGTTTCGCCGCCTACACGTATAGCGTCGGTTCAACCAAATAATAACGCACAGCAGCAAGGAAATCACTACGTACAGAAGACACATTATTTCAACTCGTATCGCAACGCGCCGTATAACTACGTACAGAAAACACACCATTTCAATTCATATCGCAATGCACCGTATAGAAATGACTATCTTGAAAGACGTAAAAGTAATGAGCACAATTTTCAGCGTGCGTTTAATAACAGTCGGTCTTACCAGCAGCAAAGTAATTCACAACAACAGATTGTTATGAATGAACCAGACAGTCGGTATCATCCCGAACCTAATACGTCAGGAAGAAATAACAGAACAGTACAAATAGTCGAGATGACACAGCATCCTCCCGCAATTACCAGCACGTCAGAAAGAATTTGACTAGATACAGTACAGGTTGCATCTTCCTGCAACGCAAGCAATACTTTTGACACGCAGAATCTTGTTCACGAAAATGTTATTACTTTTGACGACATCCCAGACACTCTTTTGCAGGAAAAACCAGTTATTCAAAAAACCATTTCACACCCTGTCATTGAAGTAAAGATAGTATCATCCAAATTTTCAGCAGTAATCGATTCTGGATCACCTATGTCAGTTATAAATGAGGAAACTTTCAACGAATGTAACAAAGAGAATACCTATCCTACGTTACCATTAGGTAAAACTAAAGTAAAAGGAGCAGTATCTGGTAATGGAGTAGATGTAAAATTACAGACACATTTATCATTTTGTATTGCAGGTCATACATTTCACTCAAATTTTGAGATTGTTCCCTTATTGACAACAGACGTTATTTTAGGTACGAATTTTCTGGTACAACACGACGCAATTATTGACTTTCAAAATTCCTATTTACTGTTAAAGGATGAAAATGTACAACTGGCTTTAGAATTTCAGCACTCTTTATCTGCAGAAGAACAAACAATTAATCGTACAGATGTCATTTCCGCATCACGTAACATAGACTGTCATTTGACATTGTTCACAGATACGTACGTACACAACTATAATTCTCCAGACGAAGGCGATTATGACGTTATACAGATGATTACTGATAAAATTAAACAGAGCAGTGCAAATACAGACGACGAACGTTCAGAGCTACGCAAAATTCTTTTACAGCAAGCTCCAGTTTTTGACAATGTTCCTGGTACTATGACCGGATTTATGTATGAATTTCAAGTTAAACAGCACGACACGTTTAAAGCCAAACATTATCCCATTCCGTATATTCACAGAGAACAAGTTATGAAAGAATTGCAAGCTATGCTTGACCAAGGAATTATTGAACCGGCAGTTAGTCCGTACATAAACCCGCTCCATATTGTTAAGAAAAAGGAAGGTTCACTTCGCCTCGTACTTGATTCGCGTCACATCAACGACATTATTATTAATGAAACAGATCGCCCTCAAACACTAGAAGAACTTCTACAGAAATTTCATGGTACTGCTATTTATTCCACGTTAGATTTGAAATCGGGATTTGGGCAAATTCAGCTCCATCCGAACTGTAGAAAGTACACAGCTTTTCTCTGATTCGGTGACTGTTATCAATTTTGTAAATTACCGTTCGGTTTAACTATTTCTTCAGCAGCATTTATTCGCGGTTTGAATAGTATACTTCCGACAGAACTTAAAGACAGAATTACAACGTATGTAGACGACATTCTTATTGCAGAAGTTAACTGGTCTGAACACAATTTGATTCTTGAACAACTGTTACGAACTTTTCGTGCACAAGGACTCACAGTTAATCTCAGTAAATCGAACGTTGGCAAAACTTCTATAAAATTTCTTGGACATGTAATTTCAGCAGAAGGCATTGCGCCTGACCCGGAAAAACTTCAAGCTTTACGTGACATTACTGTTCCTACGACGAGGAAACAACTACGCAGCTTTTAGGGTTTAATTAACTTTTTTCCTAAATTTATTCATTACTCTGCTTTAGACACCCCTAGATAATGTCAACTGACGGGTAAAAACACTATTTGGTCCTGGGATAGCCAAGCACATTCTGAATTTGTGAATCTGAAAGAAGCTTTGTTGAATGCACCACTTTTATCACATCCAGATCTTACTAGAAATTTTTCCATTGCCACCGACAGTTCTAACACCGCTTTAGGCGTACACATGTTTCAGGAAATTGAAGAAGATGGCACTACAGTAATTAAAAACATCGCCTTTGTGAGTCGCATTCTGTCACCTGTTGAACGCAATTATTCTGTTACAGAACTTGAAACATTATGTGTTGTATGGGCATTTACGAGGTTTAGGCATTTTCTTTATGGAAGACACACTACCGTTTACACAGATCATAGAGCTATACAGTTTTTACTTTCCGCTAAATTTACACACGACAGATTAAGCAGATGGAAACTTTATTTACAGGAATTTAATTTTACAATTGTTCACATTCCCGGTACTCAAAATATTGCAGCAGACGCACTATCCCGTTCTCTCAGCAACAATCAGCAAGACATCGCAACCAACTTCTGCAAAGCAAATTTCAGCGTCATGTATATTCAACAAGTTGCATTTGAAAATTTCATTTCGTCGTCATTATGAGACATAGCACAAGAGCAGAGTAAAGACAACGTATGGAAAGAAATTAAACACCTTTTGCAAGATAGGAATAATGTTACCATCAGAAACCATTACACTGGACGCAATAATATTCTGTTTCGCCGCTCTCACCCTGACAGCAACAATTGGTTACTATGTATTCCTGACGAGCTTGTTAACAAATTAATTTGGTATACTCATTTAAGTTACGCACATTATGGAGCCAGAAAATGTTTCTTATACTGAGACAGAACTGTTATTTTGCCAACATGGAGAAACGTATTCGACGAGTTTTAGCGTCATGTAAAATCTGCCAGAAAGCCAAGTCAGACACGACTTCAAATATTCCTCCGTTACATCCCATTGTACCTGTTAAATTGAGACACATGGCCGCTGTAGACATTTTTGGTCCGATTCCCAGAACTAATAGAGGTTTTTGCTACATCTTTGTCGCAGTTGAACTCACTTCAAAATTTGTGACCTTCACTCCGTTACGCAAAGCTACTGCTAAATCTGTTTCGAAAGCATTTGTAAAACATTTTCTATTTCATGTAGGGAATGTATTGAAAGTAATTTCCGACAATGGATCACAATTTCGATCTGCTATATGGACACGTATGTTACGAACAAGAAACATTTCTCCGATCTATATATCCACGTATCACGCTTCTTCGAAACCTTGTGAACGACTAGTGAAAGAAATTGTTAAACTATGTAGAATATACTGCTATAAAAACATATTGATTGGGATACACACATACTGTCATTCCAGGATGTAATTAACTCCATACCAAATGAATCTACTGTGTTATCTCCGACTGTTATACTGAAAAATGTTGTATCACCTAACAAAATTAAAGAATTAGTATCCTTTCCTACATCTCGTCGACTACGACACCATGAAATAATTGACATTGCGCTGAACAACATCAAACGTGCCGCAGAGCGCCGGAGAAGACAGCAAAAACAGGTTTGTACATATCGTGACTTTCACGTTGGACAGAAGATATTAGTACGTACACACTATTTATCCAACAGAGGAAAGAGCTTCTATACGTAGGTCCATATCGAATTCGCAGCATTCCTCACCCCAATGTAGTACACGTCGAAACTTTGAGAACCAGAAAAAGCAAAGGCAATCACCATGTCTCCAATATTAACCCTTTATTGAATGAACATACTTTATGATTTATCACACTGTAATGCCATTTCCTGATTTTTATATGACCACTTAAGCAATTATATTTATGTGACAACTTACTGATGATTATCATATTTTTTCTTGCCAAGTGCCCGGCAAGGTAAGGTTAGCATGTCGCTTTTCTTCTTGTTACACATCAGACCGTGCACATTTTTCCAGATAAACTTACATATTTTATGACCAATTATGCAATTCTATCTATTGACATATTAATTTTATCAAATTCTTTCTCCATTAAAGTCTTCAACTCTCGCCTCTATCAACTACACAACATACAAGCTGAACAAAAAGAAAGTCATTTCTTGTCGTTATATATCAGACCGTGCACAGTTTCCATTTTTCATGTATGTATGATTGTTTTCCTGTTGGTTTGTATGCACTATGAAATGTTTAAGATGTAACAAACACCAGTTGACTTTAACATTTTGCCTTATGATATCTCAACATCGTGACTATTTTACATTTTTTTTGCTACTACATTATGATACTCTGTGTACATTTTTGCACCTGAACACTGTCTATGTTTTTTACATAATACGTTTTCTGTCATGCTATGCTGTATGCTTAATTATATCACTAGAAACAAGTTTTTATTTAATGGATATATGATTTAAATTCAAGGTATTAATGCCTATACATCATTTTCAGAAAGCAATAACGTGTAAAAGAAATAAATTAAACAAACCAAAGTGGATTACTATGAAATGGGAATTTGACCTTCGGAATGAACGAAAGAAAATGCAATACCTAGTGGTGAAGAGTAAATGGATCAGAATTAACAAGCATTAACAAGAATATACTATACACATCGTATGATAGCAGTCTTAACTAATTTTTTCTTTCAGAATACGAGGCGATTGATGCAGGCTGTCAGACAGAACTACACATCTTAGTTTTAGTGATGAAATGTGCTAGAAATAAGAAACTCTATACTATGAATATTTGTAGGAAGTAAATGGTAATATGAATAATGAATAATGAAGTGTCTTTTTCGCAGATGATGATGAATGGTGATGTATAGTTTTATGAAGAATATGCTAATATGAATAATGAAGTTTTTCTTTGCAGGTGATGCTAGTAATGAAGTTATGGTGATATGAATAATGAAGTTCTTCTTTGCAGGTGATGATAGTGATAAATTTTATATGGCCACTTAACGCACCACTTTTAAGTTTTTCTTTGCAGATGAGAATAATGATGAAGTTTATATATTTACTGTTAGTTAAGAAATGCTGTGTAGTTATTTAAGTATTTGTTGCAGTTCGTTTTGACAGTATGTCTCATGTCGCATGGTATAATGACTGAATGTTTTGGAAAGGACAGCTTGAGTACATACATATTGAGTACACGTTTCATTACCTGTTAATTCGAAGTTCACTACTTTTCAGCATAATATGCGATTCTTCTTTCAGCTGAATAATCCATTTTGTATTTTTTCCAGGAGAAGCTATTCATGAAATTAATGTGCTATAAGCAGTTAGTTATTAAACCTGTTGTAGTACATGCATTTTTTTTACCATTTGTGTGTGTCATTCATGAATGTGATCACATATACTCTACTTGTTTTATAACTTTGCTACAGCTGACTCATGACGAATGACGTTATTAATCCTTATTTGCAGCAATAAGTTAAAAGCAAATATTTTCATGCCCCAGTAATTAATTATCGATCCCAACGCAATGCATTACTAGCACAAAAAATATAGACCTTGAATAATAGTTACAGTGTGTTTCATTTTAAATATGTCTTATGTCACTGGAATGATGAGTTCTGAGTAATACTGAATGATGTTTTCTAACCACAGACCTTGAGTAGTAGTTATAGTGTGTTGCATTTTTAAATATGTCCTATGTCGCTTGAATGATGAGTTCTGAGTAACACTGAATGATGTTTTGTAATAATGCATAAATACTATGCCAATAATTTCTGTAAATAATATTTTTGTTATAGTCTATAAATGCTATGCCAATAATTAACTCTTGTTTTGAATGATGACTTCTGAACAATGCATAAAAATGTTTAGTAACTGGCCAATGAGTGCCAATGTTCACTGTAATCAGATGACTTATGAATAATATTCTGTAATACTTCATACACAGTACAGAAATGTTTAGTAACTAGGCTATGAGTGCCACCAATTACTGAAATCGGTTGATAGACTAGTGTAATTCTGAATGATGACTAGCATAAGACTTAATGTCCTTCACCTTCTGACCTAATTACCAGAAATTACTACAATATCCATTTGTCCTGTCCATCCTTATGATCATGGAGCACCATATTTGGTTTTTGCACTGATCCTACGTTGGTGAAAGAGTGTGGTGTTGACACATCTTGCTGTCCACCACCTTGAACGATGGAGATGTTATTATGGTCCCACTGTTTGGTGTACCTAATGTACTACCAAAATGATAACATTAAATATTAATACGACATTTCAGTGTCTTGGCTACACTGATAAATACTTCAGGAAGAGAACTTCAGATAGTCTCACTTGGTGTTGTGCTTCAGTAGAAAGATATGGACTTTCAGTGCAGCTACGTGCAACCTACTGTGCTACAACCATGATGCAATCCTTCCCATTCCTTTCCTAGTTCTTGTAAAATGGTAAAGACTTATACAGTGCGTTTAAATTCTTGTAAAATGATAAAGACATATACAGTGCATGTGCACTTCATCTCATTTGTTAGCAAGATCAGTTGTCCTAAAAATGCTAAAGACTTCTACAGTGCGGGTGCACTTTATTTCACTCCATGGTATGTTATCTAAAAATGCTAAAGACTTCTACAGTGCGTGTGCACGTTATTTCACTCCATGATACGTTATGTAAAAATGCTAAAGACTTCTACAGTGCGTGTGCACTTTATTTCACTCCATGATATGTTATGTAAAAATGCTAAAGACTTCTACAGTGCGTGTGTGCTTTATTTCACTCCTTGATATGTTTATTAGTTGTAAAAAAGGTAGAGATATCTTCAATCCATGATCATTCCTATTGTTGCAAAAGAAAAATCAGTTGCTTCCTTTCATAAATGACAAATCTATAGGCCAGCATTGCACAGAGCTGTGCCGGAAAAAGCTATTGTAAGAGCAGTTGTTGGCGACTTTATTGAGGTAAGAATTTTTGCTTTTTATTCAGAATGATCTCACAGGGCCATGACGCAGCACTGCTGTCGTCCAAAATTTACCAGGTTACTGATTTTTTTTTATTATGAGGTTTAGGAATTTTTCTGTTCCGAGCTTACATTAAATGAGAAAAGAATTTTGTGGGTACATTAAATTTTGTGTGGAGGTTAAGTGTGAATGAATTTCTGAATGGAGGTTATAAATGGGAACCAATTTTGTTCTGAGGCTACACAAAAATTAGAATCATTAATCAAATAATATTTATTTATTTTAATTTTTTTGTGGGGAGGTTACAACGCTTTCTCTTTTGCCTCTGATGATATTCGTGGAAACTCGTAATGTCGATTTTAAAAACCACGTAAAGGAATCTGCACAGTACTTACTCCCAGAAACAAACTATTTTCACTGTTTGGACCTCAACGAAACTGAACTTTAACATCGACTTGCATATTTTCTCCTCTAGTATTGTAGATCTTTCATTTCCAGCCTTAAATATCTCAGTACTTAAAGTAAACTTTACACATTCCATCGCAGGTCATCAGAATCATTACTGCTATAGTATGAAGTAAAGAAGCCTTACGTGCTGAATGGAAGTATCCTTCTTCTATTGTGACTCCAGTTAGCCACGGTACGGCTGTATGGGGCTCCATGTCTCCCGGATGTTTAGGCAGAAATGAATCTTCCCCCTCGCCTTCTATTGCTGCTCGGAATGGTATTAGAGGACAGATGAACCACTCCTGGAATAGAAATAGACCATAATCATCACTTCATCATAACAACTAGTCACACATGTCATGTATCATTTGAACTGTAATAGTAACTGGAACAATCAGATGCTGACTTGTTTTATTTTGTA
Source organism: Schistocerca piceifrons (assembly GCF_021461385.2). NCBI lineage: Eukaryota > Metazoa > Arthropoda > Insecta > Orthoptera > Acrididae > Schistocerca > Schistocerca piceifrons. The sequence goes on from NC_060140.1 coordinate 620,066,735, forward strand.
AACGGTTCATAAAGGAACGAGAGTCACCTATTGTCTTTCTTACGATCTCACTGCTTTACCAGAAGTGTCGGAGTTACAAAGTACCTTAAATAAAATAAATTAACAGAGGAATGAGAGTATTAATTCCAAGTTTAATTTTTTGTTGTATCGCACAAAAATGTATTGTTTACGTCGCATTAGTTTTGTATACCTTCATCATAAGTCTTTATTGATGTGAAATATGCTTTAATAAAGAGTTAATGAAAACATTATGTTGCATGACGCTTTTCACCAATGCGATCTTAAAGCTTGTTCTTCTCACTTCGTGTCTAATATAACTCCACCTATTCCAAAATGAGATCACCGTGTGTTCATATAAAAAAAATTACGTTATTAGAACTACATCCCAAGTAATTAGAGCAGTGAGGTGTATCACTAAAACCTTACCAAAAACAGACTAGTATCGCGAGACACGGAACTTATTTGATGTATCGCATCTGAATGAAACTTTAATTAATTAATGAATACCAAAAGGCTCATAGCTGGATGCAAGTCTTTCCGTTTGACTCCACTTTTGTGGCATGCGTGTGAGTTTCGCTGTTCATTTATTTAATCTAAAATTGAGAATGAGCATGCGTGGTCTAGGGGTCGCCGGCACGGTATCTCAGCGCGTTCCATCTGAGGATTAACTGCCCTCGAAAAAAAAAAGCGTCTTTGACGAGCACCCAAAACGCTGTAAGTCCCGCCACCACTTAAATTTTTGCAAAAGCCATAAGCAATGGCAGCTGAAGACTTCCGGCATAAGAAATCACTCGCATTCAGCCAACGGCCTTGTCAAAGAGGGCGGACAGAGGTTCAGGGCACTCTCCCTTCCTTTGGGTGGGAAATTGTCCCTAAAGGCAGAAAATTCAATAGTGATCAAAGGGGTGAGGATGCAGAAGGCAACTTGAATCACTGCATTAGAGAAACATAATGTGTACACACAGGACATGTGGCCCATAATTGTTAATCTCTCCAAATCAAAGATTCCGGAATAGTCCCCCATTCAGACCTCCACGAGGGGACTGCCAAGGGTAAGGTGAGGTGACCATGTGAAAAAGAATGATCAACGAAAGGATAACGTTCTACGAATCGGAGCGTAGAACATCAGGAGCTTGAACGTGGTAGGGAGGCTAGAAAATCTGAAAAGCGAAATGTAAGGATCAGTCTACATATAGTGGGGGTCAGTGAAGTGAAATGGAAAGAAGATAAGGATTTCTGGTCAGATGAGTGTAGGATAATATAATGGAGTGTCTTTATAATCAAAATGGCGTAATGAATGATTGCCTATACTAGTAGAGGTTGGAAAGCCAGTGGAGATGAAACGGCAGGCAGAACTCGAGACCTGGGTGGAAAAAGCCCGCACATGTGTGTTGGTCCTGCCTGACACAGGAAGTAGCGAGAGAGACAGTCTGGACACATGGGCGCGGAAACACAATACAGTGGCGGCTGGCCAGTGTTGTAGATAGGCCGGAAGGATAACCGGGAACTCTACAAATCTTGAACGCAGCTGAGAGGAACGAGTAAGTGTCACCTCAGAAATCATACGGGCTGGGTTATTTCCAAGGATTTTTACTCAGAAGCGTATCATTGTATAAGTATTTCCTCGCAAACTTTCGGCACTGGACGATAAAAGACTAAAATATGGTAGGTAGGCTTTCTCAAGAATCTGTGGAGAGGGAGAATATTCCAGGGTTTCGTGCAGATGATTCGCCTTCTGCAGTTACGAGGAAGGGGATCCGAGTCTTGCTGGGAAGCCAGCGTTGGAGAGGAAGAGGTCTTTTGAGCGCCCGTGTGTGACAGTCGCTATCAGCTTTGTTGGTACGGACGGACTTGGTATCTTTGTGCTCACGAGTGTTATAGTTAGATAGGTTAGGCACTGTACTGTTGCGAAATTATACTATTCTGGACTTCACCTCCGGGTTGGAAGTCGTCGTTGAGCACGCAGCGTTCAGTGATTGAGAGCACTCCTTCTGCCTATACATACGTTGAGACCTTATTTGAACTCCGTCCTTGTGGCTGGGAGTTCGCATTTCTCGTTTGTAGAACACAGAGAAGAGAAAGTGTTAGAGTATGCTAGTCAGAGGACCGTCTTCTGCCGTCCTAGTGTTTGAAAGAGTTTTATTCTGTGGCGGAAGTTCTTCCATCGTCGCACACGTGTACGAGAACCATTACTCCGACGCACCAGACGCATTACATACGGTTGCTTCAGCTTATCAGGGCTGTAAAGCTAAACAGCTGTGATCACGCTAGTTTATTTCCACTGAGGTTCCACACCACTGCAGATCATCTTTGAAAGTAGTGTCTTCTAGTGTTTGGTACGTAGATGATGTCAGTCATTTCGCGTTATTTATGTTAGATCGCGTGGCTATAAAAAGGGGCAGAGTTGGGCAATTGATCAGCAATTTTTAGTCAGGGAATATAGAAAATTGTATTATAAAGGGTTTTTTTAATCTACAATAAATGTATAATGAGAAACAACGTTTATCATTTAGTAGTATTAGTTGCCCTAATCATTCATTTATGTTTAGGTTGTAATTTATATGTTAAAGAGCATTAAGAGATCCTAAGATCTGCTTCAGGGGGTAGTCGGACAGGACCAAATGATAACTTTAGTGTTCAATATTTTCCATTGCGCACATGCATTTTACACCCTCCTGGAGTAGCATCTTGGAAGTGGTTTGAGGAGCATTACAGTGAACTCACGTTGATGCATCGACGACCAAATTCGCACGATGTAAAGCCTATGGAACCGATTTACGCGAATAACATGACCTTTGACTTAGACATGTAATTCCACGTACCTCAACAAACCTACGATCAAACTGTCGGGTCCTTGATACACAAAGCCAGTGATGTATTTCGTTCCAAACACGGACAAAGAAGTTATTAAGCAGTTGTTTGGCTCAGACGAGTTGTTCTGTAGGGTGTTCCATTTATCTGACAACTGCCTGTGCGGCGCAATATATGCCAGGCAGCGAGCGCTCCGTTGCCCGGCGATCAGAAGCCGTGTCGCCCGTCTACTGCGGTGCTATAACATGACTGCCTTTAAAATATAACCAAATAAATTTTGTACTGACCCATGTCGCACAAGGAGATGCTGGAACTGCCTGCCATTATTTTCCACCCATTTCTGACATCTACTCAAGAAATTATTCATCACATGACGTAATTCTCTCTGAGATACTGAATTAACTGATTCACGGATATTATCCTTCAGTTCCTCTATTGTGTGTGGGTTCTTCAGTACAACCCACAAATAAAAATCGCACGGAGCTAAATCCGGACTTCTAGCTGGCCAGATATAATTAGTAATCATTCTTTCATCGAACATATCGTGAACTACGTGCACGAAACTTTGGGCGTTAAGAGCCCTTGAGGAATCCTGTTGAAAAAAAAATAAAAAGCTTCGTTCTCCTTCCCTCTATCAAAAAAAAGTCGCAAAAACTTTTACACATATCTTTCAGTTGTAACTGAACCTGGGCCTATTATTCTGTCACCACTAACTGCGCACCACACCCCTATTTTCTGAAGATGAGGGGGTTCATCCTGAAGAACAATAGGTCTATCAGCGCTGCAATGTCGACGATTTTGGGAACTAACATACCCATGTAAATGGAACCAAGCCTCGTCTGAAAACAGAATGAGATAAGGATCCATTTCACCGTCACGCAGTTGTTGTAAAACCCATTCACAAAACTTAACCTTGTGCGCAGGACCACCAGATCGAAGTTCTTGTGCTAGTGATACTTCTACATCTACATCTACATGACTACTCTGCAATTCACATTTAAGTGCTTGGCAGAGGGTTCGTCGAACCACAATCATACTATCTCTCTACCATTCCACTCCCGAACAGCGCGCGGGAGAAACGAACACCTAAACCTTTCTGTTCGAGCTCTGATTTCTCTTATTTTATTTTGATGATCATTCCTACCTATGTAGGTTGGCCTCAACAAAATATTTTCGCATTCGGAAGAGAAAGTTGGTGACTGAAATTTCGTAAGTAGATCTCGCCGCGACGAAAAACGTCTTTGCTTTAATGACTTCCATCCCAATTCGCGTATCATATCTGCCACACTCTCTCCTCTACTACGTGATAATACAAAACGAGTTGCCTTTTTTTGCACCCTTTCGATGTCCTCCGACAATCCCACCTGGTAAGGATCCCACACCGCGCAGCAATATTCTAATAGAGGACGAACGAATGTAGTGTAAGCTGTCTCTTTAGTGGACTTGTTGCAACTTCTAAGTGTCCTGCCAATGAAACGCAACCTTTGGCTCGCCTTCCCCACAATATTATCTATGTGGTCTTTCCAACTGAAATTGTTCGTAATTTTAACACCCAGGTACTTAGCTGAATTGACAGCCTTGAGAATTGTACTATTTATCGAGTAATCGAATTCCAACTGATTTCTTTTGGAACTCATGTGGATCACCTCACACTTTTCGTTATTTAGCGTCAACTGCCACCTGCCACACCATAAGCAATCTTTTCTAAATCGCTTTGCAACTGATACTGGTCTTCGGATGACCTTACTAGACGGTAAATTACAGCATCATCTGCGAACAACCTAAGAGAACTGCTCAGATTGTCACCCAGGTCATTTATATAGATCAGGAACAGCAGAGGTTCAAATGGTTCAAATGGCTCTGAGCACTATGGGACTTAACATCTGTGGTCATCAGTCCCCTAGAACTTAGAACTACTTAAGCCTAACTAACCTAAGGACATCACACACATCCATGCCCGAGGCAGGATTCGAACCTGCGACCGTAGCAGTCGTGCGGTTCCGGACTGAGCGCCTGAACCGCTAGACCACCGCGGCCGGCACAGCAGAGTTCCCAGGACGCTTCCCTGGGGAACACCTGATATCACTTCAGTTTTACTCGATGATTTGCCGTCTATTACTACGAACTGCGACCTTCCTGACAGGAAATCACGAATCCAGTCGCACAACTGAGACGATACCCCATAGGCCCGCAGCTTGATTAGAAGTCGCTTGTGAGGAACGGTGTCAAAAGCTTTCCGGAAATCTAGAAATACGGAATCAACTTGAGATCCCCTGTCGATAACGGCCATTACTTCGTGCGAATAAAGAGCTAGCTGCGTTGCACAAGAACGATGTTTTCTGAAACCATGCTGATTACGTATAAATAGATCGTTCCCTTCGAGGTGATTCATAATGTTTGAATACAGTATATGCTCCAAAACCCTACTGCAAACCGACGTCAATGATATAGGTCTGTAGTTAGATGGATTACTCCTACTACCCTTCTTAAACACTGGTGCGACCTGCGCAATTTTCCAATCTGTAGGTACAGATCTATCGGTGAGCGAACGGTTGTATATGAGTGCTAAGTAGGGAGCTATTGTATCAGCGTAATCTGAAAGGAACCTAATCGGTATACAATCTGGACCTGAAGACTTGCCCGTATCAAGCGATTTGAGTTGCTTCGCAACCCCTAAGGTATCTACTTCTAAGAAACTCATGCTAGCAGCTGTTCGTGTTTCAAATTCTGGAATATTCCATTCATCTTCCCTGGTGAAGGAATTTCGGAAAACTGCGTTCAATAACTCCGCTTTAGCGGCACAGCCGTCGGTAACAGTACCATCGGCACTGCGCAGCGAAGGTATGACTGCGTCTTGCCGCTTGTGTACTTTACATACGACCAGAATTTCTTCGGATTTTCTACAAAATTTCGAGACAATGTTTCGTTGTGTAACCTATTAAAGGCATCTCGCATTGAAGTCTGTGCCAAATTTCGCGCGTCTGTAAATTTTAGCCAATCTTCGGGATTTCGCGTTCTTCTGAACTTCGCATGCTTTTTCCGTTGCCTCTGCAACAGCGTTCGGACCTGTTTTGTGTACCATGGGGGATCAGTTCCATCTCTTAACAATTTATGATGTATGAATCTCTCAATTGCTGTTGCTACTATATCTTTGAATTTGAGCCACATCTCGTCTACATTTGCATAGTCAGTTCGGAAGGAATGGAGATTGTCTCTTAGGAAGGCTTCTAGTGACACTTTATCCGCTTTTTTTAAATAAAATTATTTTGCGTTTGTTTCTGGTGGATATGGAAGAAACGGTATTGAGCCTAGCTACAACGACCTTGTGATCACTAATCCCTGTATCAGTCATGATGCTATCAGCTCTGGATTGTTTGTGTCTAAGAAGTCAAGTGTGTTTTCGCAACCATTTACAATTCGCATGGGTTCGTGGACTAACTGCTCGAAATAATTTTCGGAGAAAGCATTTAGGACAATCTCGGAAGATGTTTTCTGCCTACCACCGGTTTTGAACAAGTATTTTTGCCAACATATCAAGGGAAGGTTGAAGTCCCCACCAACTATAACCGTATGAGTGGGGTACTTACCTGTTACGAGACTCAAATTTTCTCTGAACTGTTCCGCAACTATATCATCGGAGTCTGGGGGTCGGTAGAAGGAGCCAATTATTAACTTAGTTCGGCTGTTAAGTATAACCTCCACCCATACCAATTCGCACGGAGTATCTACTTCGACTTCACTACAAGATAAACCACTACTGACAGACACAAACACTCCACCACCAATTCTGCCTAATCTATCTTTTCTGAACACCGTCTGAGACTTGGTAAAAATTTCTGCAGAACTTATTTCAGGCTTTAGCCAGCTTTCTGTACCTATAACGATTTCAGCTTCTGTGCTTTCTATTAGCGCTTGAAGCTCAGGGACTTTCCCAGCACAACTACAACAATTTACAACTACAATTCCGACTGTTCCTTGATTCAAGCACGTCCCGTATTTGCCATGCACTCTTTGAGATTGCAGCCCACCCCGTACTTTCCCGAGGCCTTCTAACCTAAAAAACCGCCCAGTCCACGCCACACAGCCTCCGCTACCCGCGTAGCCGCCAGCTGAGTGTAGTGAACTCCTGACCTATTCAGCGGAACCCGAAACCCCACCACCCTATGGCGCAAGTCAAGGAATCTGCAGCCAACACGGTCGCAAAACCGTCTGAGCCTCTGATTCAGACCCTCCACCCGGCTCTGCACCAAAGGTCCGCAGTCGGTTCTGTCAACGATGCTGCAGATGGTGAGCTCTGCCTTCATCTCGTAAGCAAGACCGGCAGCCTTCACCAAATACTTTATAGGGCCTTAGCCCAAGCAGCTTAGCACCTCTTTGTACAGATGTGCACGATATTTGTGTTTGCTGCGAAAGATGTCTAAGAGACGTTTTAGGGGAATTTTCCAGGCGTTATGCAATATTATCGAGACGAGCTTCAGTGATCACTGTACATCATCGTTTACGCTTCTTGTCTGGAACACTTCCCGTTTCACGAAATTTATTTACTGATTTGTGAACTACATCACGACTCAGAACTCGGACACCTGGAAACTTCTGCTCAAACAATCTCCGAACAGTGCATGCAGATTCTGTACACACATACGAATCGTAAATAAACACTTGTTGTGGAATTGAATAATTCACTCTTGCTGTTGTTGCTTTCGCAAATTTCCCTGTTACACTCGTGATGCCTGTTTCACTGCTCGAATGAGGCGCGTATCTCTGTATGGCCTTCAGGCTAAAACCCTCAAAAAGAAAAGGGGCCATAGTGCGGTCCCGCAGGACCCATTCGACCGGCAGGCGCGGCTTTCTTGGTCGGCCTGCAATACTCCGGGCAGGTGGCCGTCACACTGTACTTTAAATTGGAATGGAGTGAACCAAGTCTTCTTTGGAATCAGCGAATAAAACAGCAATAGAAATACTAACTAAGAAGCTCATCTCGGTGGCGGTGAGCGTGTAGTCGTCGACGGTCCTGAGGCAGTCGACCAGCGCGGCGTTCGGCTCCGTGGGACAGCCGACCATGGCCGCCACCTTGCGCGCCTTGTCCAGCGCTCTAGGCTCCGGTACCGCCCAGGGCGTTGTTGACACGCCGCTCTGGGAAATGGCTCTGTGGAAGAGGCCTGCAAACGAGGGAGAACAGTTTGCATCTGGAAAGATGCCTGCACAAGACAGCTTGCAAGCACAGTTCGTCCACTCAGTAGACACGAACTGCAGTGAAAAATAATATAGATTAAAAGGCCGTTCATAATTAGTAACGAAAGAATTACTGGTAATTAATGACACAAATTGATAAAAGTACCCGATGACTATAATTAAAGCGTAGTTTCTCACAGAGGTTCAGCGTGGGTTGTAATTATCGCATGGCAGCGAAACTTGGTGGATATTCTATTGCAACAATGCGGAAGCGATTTTCGCTGGAAGAAAATAATAAGTTCCCAAATTGGCCAACAGGAGCAAATCTGGCGCTATGAATGCAAGAAAGACGTATAGAATTGTTTCCAAAAGTAATGGACTAGAAACGGGACAAGGGCAGTAAAGATCAAATAGGTGAGAAAGGTATGATTTCGATTTTATTGTTAACTACCACTTACACAATTTGTTTACCACGGGCATCGGAGTCGTCGACGAGATTCTATACAGCGCCAGGTGGCCAAAATTGGAACTAATTTTTTCCAGCCTAAATCGGTTCCACATTAACGCATTAGCTTGTCTATAAAGTTTCACGCCACACGATTGTTGCAGCCCACACTGGACCTCCATGAGTAGTTCCACTTTGGTTATAACCACCTAGTATCTAAGATACTGTGCTGGATACGGCGCACATTTCAAAAGGAGATCTAAACATAAATGTTTCACATGGTTTGTGTTTCACATGCATTAATTCGTAGCATGTAAAATAATAATAACAAACTAAAAAATTAATCTAGAGGTGTGAACTACATAAATAATCTAGCTACATGGCAAACGTACAAAAGTAAATGGGTAGTACACGTCTTGGGAATAACAAGCTGAATTTTTATCTAAAGCCCGTGTTAGCGTAACGATAAAAGGAAACGGGCATGATAATAGAGTTCAGCATTGATGCAGTATTTAATTCATCAGTGCTGTTTCTTATTAATTTTTTTTCTTCCATCTTTTGAGTGGTTCCCTCTCCTGTGCCAAGCTCTACATTTCAGAATTGTACTTGCACCCAACATCGTCAATTATTTCTTGGTTATAGTCGCCTCTCTGTCTTGGCCAACAGCTTTTAACGTCTGTAGCCTCTCTAGTATGATGTAAATTATTCTTTGTTGTTTTAACACATATCCTACCATCACATCGTGGTTTCCCTTCAATATTCTGCGGAGAACCTCTTCATTTCTTATCAGTACATCTTATTTTCAACAGCCTTCTACATCACTACATCTCAGAAGCTTCAATTCTCTTCCGTCTTTCCCGCAGACTACGATTCACTTCCCTAAGGCCGGCTGCGGTGGCCGAGCGGTTCTAGGCGCTACAGTCTGGAACCGCGCGACCGCTACGGTCGCAGGTTCGAATCCTGCCACGGGCATGGGTGTGTGTGATGTCCTTAGGTTAGTTAGGTTTAAGTAGTTCTAAGTTCTGTGGGACTGATGACCTCAGAAGTTAAGTCCCATAGTGCTCAGAGCCATTTGAACCATTTTTGAACTTCCCTACGAGTATGTTCTCCAAACTTACACTCCGATTTTTTTTTCCTCATACTAAGACCAATATTTGATACTAGTAGATATCTTTTGCCCAGGAATGCCTTTTCTGCCTTTGCTACTCTGATTTTTGTGTCCACATTGCTTCGTCTGCCATGTGTTATTTTGCTTCCAAGGTAGCAGAAGTCCTTCATTTTGTTTGCACTGTGATCCTCCATTCCTTTGTTGTTAAGTTTACCGCTAACCCCATTACTACCACTCCTCTCTTCCACTCTTACTGTTCCCGTACGGTTCCCTACATTTTATGGTCGCCTTCCCCACAACTTACATCTATTTGTTGAAAATTTCAAACATCTTGATCCGTTTTGAGCTGTCGAGCGTTGTTTCTAGGTCGACGAATCCTGCGAAAGTGTCTCAATTTTCATCAAGTCGGTTTTATTATCAAGTGCAACAACAGAACTGTTTCTCGCAGGTGCCTTTACCTTTCCTCAGGTAAAACTGGTCGTCAGGTAACAGACCCCCAATTTTCGTTTCCATTCTTCTGTATGTCATTCCTGCCAGTAACATTGATACATGAGATGTTAAGCTGATAGTGCTATAATTCTAGAACCATCCGACCGCCGTGTCATCCTCAGTTGAGGATGCGGATAGGAGGGGCGTGTGGTCAGCACACTGCTCTGCCGGTCGTTTTGATGGTTTTCTTTGACCGGCATTGGCATCACGAGGCTGAGTGTACCCTGAAGAATGGCAACAGCGCATGGCGGCCTGGATAGTCAACCATCCAAGTGCCAGCGACACCCAACAGCGCCTAACTTCGGTTATCTTACAGGAACCAGTGTATCCACTGCGGCAAGGCCGTTGCCTTGGTGTTATCTATACCTTCCGTATTATTGATTGCAACTCTTCCAAAGCTCTGTTGAATCCCCTACGTTTTCCATATCGACTCCCATTTCATCTTCTATCATGTCACTTTGTAGGCACTTCCAGTGTACCCTTTGCATCTATCCACTCTCTCCACTCTCTTGGCGATTAACAGCAAAATTCCTCTTTCATTCCTTTCACTGAAGATGATGTGGACTTTTCTTTTCCATTTACTGTATCAGTCCTTTCCACGACCCTTCCTTTACCAAAGTTCCGTGTTACTAATTCAGTTTAAGTGTCTCAGGTCGGTGTTTTAAGTAATTAACTTTCCTGTACCATAATTTTCATTGTAGGTGGTCGCCAGTCAGTTGGTAGCTGTGCATTCGAATTAAATCAGGTGATGCTGAGGGAATTAATTAGGAAAGGAGATACTTAAAGTAGTAAAGGAGTTTTGCTATTTGGGGAGCAAAATAACTGATGATGGTCGAAATAGAAAGGATATAAAATGTAGACTGGCGACGGCAAGGAAAGTGTTTCTGAAAGAGAAATTTGTCAACAGCGAGTATAGATTTAAGTGTCAGGAAGTCTTTTCCGAAAGTACTTGATGGATTGTAGCCATGTATGGAAGTTAAACATGGAAGATAAGTAGTTTAGACAAGAAGAGAATAGAAGCTTTTGAAATGTGGTGCTACAGAAGAATGCTGAAGATTAGATGGGTGGATCACGTAACTATTGAGGAGGTACTGAATAGAACTGGGGAGAAGAGGAATTTGTGGCACAACTTGACTAGAAGGGATCGGTTGGTAAGACGCGTTCCGATCCACCAAGGATCACCAATTTAGTGTTGGAGGGAAGTGTGGAGGGTAAAAATCGTAGAGGAAGACCAAGAAATGAATACACTAAGCATATTCAGAAGGATATAAGTTGCAGTAGTTACTTGGAGATGAAGAGGCTTACACAGATAGAGATAAATGGAGTGCTGCATCATACAACAGCAGTGCACCAACTCCACATGCCATGGACTCAAGAAGGCGTTGATAGTTCGCTGTAGAAATTTCGCGTCATGCTGCCTCTGTAGGCGACCACAACTGACAAAGTGTTGCCAGTGCAGGTTTTTGTGCCCGAATTGACCTCTCAGTTACGTCCCATGAACTTTCGATGGAACTCACGTCGGGCGATCTTGGTTGTGAAATCATTCGCCTGAATTGTCCACAATGTTCTTCAAACCAATCGTATTTCGCATAGTTACCCGTAATCATTCCATCGTTGCCTGGGAATGTGAAGTTTATGAATGGCTGCAAATGGTCTCTAAATACCCAAACATAACCATTTCCGGTAAATGATGGGTTCAGGTGGACCAGATGTTCAAAGCCATTCCATGTAAACAGCTCACAGCATTATGGAACCACCATCAGCTTGCACGGTGACTTTTTGACAACTTGGACGCATTATTAAGGGGCTCCGTCACACTAGAACCCTACCGTCAGCTGCGATGAGTTGAAATCGAGGCTTATCTGACCAGGCCACTGTTTTACAGTCGTTGGTCGTATGGTCACGAGTCTAGGAGAGGCGCTGCAGGCGATGTCGTTCTGTTAGGAAAGGCAGTTGCGCCGTTCCTCTACTTCCATAGCCCATTAACATCAAATTTCGCCGCACTGTCCTAACGGATACGTTCGTCGTACGCTCCAGCGCTCGGTTATTTCAATATTGATGTCACTGTTATTCAACGCAACGTTGCTTATCTGTTAGTAGTGCAACTATGCAAAGGCCGCTGCTCTAGGTCGTTAAGTGAAGCCGTCGGCCAATGCGTTGTCCGTGGTGAGAGGTACTGCTTGAAATTTAGTATTCTCGGCACGCCCTTGACACAGGGGATCTCGGAATACTGAATTTCCGAACAGTATCCGAAATGGAATATCCCATAAATATAGCTCTATCATTCCGGTTCAGAGACTATTAATTCTCGTCGTGAGGCTGTAATAACGTCGGAAACCTTTCCACGTGAATCACCTGAGTACAAAAGCTCTGGCAATGCACTGTCTTTTATACTTTTTATACTCAGCCCTGTTTATGTGCATATTGCTATCTCATTACTTTTGTCACCTCAGTGTGTTAAAGAGTCGTAGATGTTGGGCGAAAGCAAGCTACGGTGACTATCGGCATTCTCACGTTCTCAACTCACACCATGGCTGGCCAGCCAGCAGCGGAACACATGGGTGGATTCCTTCATCGGTAGCAATACAAAGGAGCGAAATCTCCAGTAGCAGATACCATTATTGTGACTTTGTCCGCGTACACTATATTTTTAGATTATATGTAGTACATCTGGTATCATTTGGCTTAGGTTATGGTAGCTTATACTACTTGTGTTGTTGACAGTCTCTCGCATTGGGTCTAATCTTGGGTAAGTGTATCAGTCGGGCGATATTTCTCCGCTCGCGGCCCGGAACGATCTCATCTTACTTCCTGTACTATGCATTTACACATTTATTTCTCATAAATGTAGCACGTGGCCTTCTGCGACTAGTGTCCTCTAATTACAGTCCTCCAGTCTGTACTGACAGGGCATCTTATAAGCTACTTAAAACACCAAAACTACCGTCATTTCTGCTGTGCTGCAGCAACATTCTTCAAAATGTAGATTAATACAGCTGGGGGCTGGTGCCTCAACATATTGGGTTTCTAGTGGTGTCATAAGACAAACGACATGAAATTTCTTACACTTTATTGGTCCTGAAATACACTTCTGGTTGCTGGTGTGAAGAAAAACTTGGGATTTGAATTGATAGACCTAAAGGGCAGCACCCAGCTCAAAGACCTGAACTCTGCTGTTTCCAAAACATATACAAATATTTCAACCTAACTGTAATATCACCAATTCTACCAATAAATGGCTTAACATATACAACAAAACTTCACAAGCCACCTAAGGCGTGTGGCAAGGAATATTTCTGATGCCAGTAACTGATCCCCCTTCCCAGTTCCATCCTCGAATAGCGCGTGTGTAGAATGATTGTCGGTAAACCTCTGTGTTATCTCTAATTTCTCGAATTTTCTCGTTGTGGTCATTCCGCGAGATGTATATGGAATAAAGTAATGTGTTATCCGACTCTTTCCGCAAAAGTAGACTTAAAAACTTTCAGTATGAAACCCTCTTTCCACACCTCCCTCTTTCCACACCTCCCTCCACACACACACACTTTTCGAATATCAGCTGCTTGTTTGCAGGCACTGTCAGAGAGTCTTAGAGCTACAGTGGTGTTCGTCACTTTTCTGAAACGCTGAGCGGGCTTAGTTCATTTTCGCTGCTGGAGTCAGGCATGTTAAGGCGCTTATTTTTTATTTCCTCATTTTTTGAAGCACAGTTCTGCAATGAGCAACATACACTGTTGTGTAACCACAGATTGGAAAACCAGAACAATTACACATCTAAACGTTCATGATATATTTCGAAACCCACAACAGATTGCGAATAAAACACAGGCGCTCAGCAGATCATGTCTAAAAGATTCTCCTAGAATTCGAAGCACTGTCCTACATACGAGAAAAATGGCTGGAATTTTCTGTGAATTTTCGATGTCCTACAACTGCTGATCTAAAGCCACAATGGCAGGTGGAGGGGAGGGCAGCATCCCACCTGTTACAACCAGAGGAGGCTGGGCTGCCTGGAAAAACTGGGAAATTTGTGGTAAGGTCTTATGGGAATAATCTGCTGAGGTCATCGGTCCCTAGGTTTACTCACTGCTTAGTCTAACTTAAACTAACTTATGCTAAGGACAACACACGCACCCATGCCCGAGGAATGACTCGAACTGCCGACGGGGGGCGCGGGCTGCCTGGACTTATATTTGAACACGCGAGCAAAGAGAACATCACGTGACTCGCTGATATCACAGAACATTCTGTAGATGCCTTGTTCTGCCCCTGTCTTGTTAGAACTAATCTTTAGAGAGTCCTACGCCCCTCAAAAAGGATGTCTTGTGATCCTACGACGTAATGGAACTCTCTATGAATGTAGCGTCTTCATTGGTTCTTGATAGGTCTACCGGCCAAAATGTTGCTGCTGGTGTGTCAGGAGGGGAGCTTTAATTTTTCGGCGTGGTACCAATCTCAAACCACAGTTTATCACCACAAATGATTGTACCACCAGACCATATCCCGTAGTGAACACGATTCGCTTCCTGCTCCACATAAAAATCTTCACTTATGCATCCTGCATACAGCTATCGATCACCAGAGACTCGCACATGCACCGTGAAGGCACACAGATCCCAAACACTGAAGCACATGCAACGTATATAGCCACAAGCTAGATATCTCCCACGAGGTTGGTCGGTCATCCACTACAGCCAATGGCCACGAGGTAACTTCACCCACATGCCCTGAACTGATACGCAATCAGCGCTCCCTCTGTGGACAGCAGCCACTCTCTGAACTGGTGAACAAAGGCTGGATAGTTCCAACGGCGCAAAGGCGTCTGCTAACAGTACTGTTCCCAGTCTGCCCTGCTTGCTGCTGTGATTACTAAAATGGACTGCAACCATATCCAGAATCCGGGATTACAAGAATATTTACTTTGTGTGCTCGGTCGATGAGAAATGTTTCATCAATTGCAAATTAATTTACCCATCTGGAAGCCCACAGCAGCTGCAATATCCGATTTTACACACCAAAATATGACAATGTTTCTGACACTTTTATGCGGAAATCATCAAATAGCACATGATATTTTAAGGATTCATGTTTCTTCACATGGTCTGCTGGAATATCGTAGCATTTACGCGACTGTTCTCAATATCAACCACTTAGCAGCATCCAACTACCCGCCCGCACAGCATAATTACGAAAATAAAGAGCGGTAATTATGTATGTGTAGAGCAGTAACTTTAGCAAGGTCATTGCTTGGAACGTGTTACAGACCATTGAGTAACTAGACGTCTCGTATGCGAAGTTTTTTACGTGGAAACTCGAAAATAGAGAAAACGGCTAGATCCACTCGTATTGTTTAAGAATACCAATGGCTGGTGGAGGGGAGGGCAGCATCCCACCTGTTACAACCAGAGGAGGCTGGGCTGCCTGGAAAAACTGGGAAATTTGTGGTAAGGTCTTATGGGACCAATCTGCTGAGGTCATCGGTCCCTAGGTTTACTCACTGTTTAGATCACCCTTGTACTTTACAAGGTCAACTAAGATTTTAATACCCATTATTGCATGTACTTCTCATGTCTAGAGAACCAGCAACTGTCTCTTCCGCCAGCGGCTCACCATCTTGATGCAAACAACACGTCACAGTCGATCTTCTCTTACCAAATGCGTAAAATGGCAGTATACCTCAAAGTCAAACAAGAGGCTTCTGGAAGTCTCAGACTGGCCAGGCCAATGACACAAAGAAACCTAAACTCCTCCCAAACAGGCCATGAAGGCCCAAAGGTACCGACCGGGCCGCCGTGTCATCCTCAGCCCACAGGCGTCACTGGATGCGGATATGGAGGGGCATGTGGTCAGCACACCGCACTCCCGGCCGTATGTCAGTTTCCGAGACCGGAGCTGCTACTTCTCAATCAAGTATCTCCTCAGTTAGCCTCACAAGGGCTGAGTGCACCCCACTTGCCAACAGCGCTCGGCAGACCGTGTGGTCACCCATCCAAGTGCTATCCCAGCCCGACAGCGCTTAACTTCGGTGATCTGACTGGAACCGGTGTTACCACTGCGGCAAGGCCGCAGGCACTACAGTCTCCAGCCCCAACAAATAAGTGTGATGTTATGGACTATATCATCTCACACTCAAACAAGGGTTTCTGTATCTCCTATTCAGAGTTTGAATCTCATTGGTTCCTGAAAATAGTCCTTCCTGTTCGCACGCCATCCGTACCAGATGCTTAGACGGTAGGTAGACTGTTACCAGCACTGTCAAGCAACCACCTGATTAACTTACATGGGGGAGGGAATAAACGTCCAGCATGACCACTTACCATATTTAATCTTCTCAAGTTTCCACATAAAAACTGGAGACTACTTGCAACACACTGTAAGAGGTCCATAACTAAGGAATTTATTGCTAGCGCACTCGAGCAGATGTAATTTCGATGGATTGCTCACGCGCTGCATGCGATATGTATGGTGCAATAGAATCGCAGACCAGAGAGCAGTCTCGGCAACAATAGTGGTAGTAGCTCGCAGTCTGGTAGTTGGGCCAGTCGTGGAGAGCGATGGCGGTGGCTGAGCGATGTAATTTGTAACAACTGATTTTGTACTATTGTCATATCATGTCCCATGTAATTGTTTTAAAAAATCTTTTAATAATAATCTTTCTTATAAACACAACTTTTGACAATCAATCATCTGAATTTAAGGATTTTACTAATTTCTCCTATCCATGGTCATCCCGATTATCGTAAAGAAAAATCAGTTGTTTCTATTTATACATGACAAATCTAGCGGCCAGAATTGCACTGGGCTGTGCAAAAAAAAATTCTTATAGGAGCAAATATATTCGCGATATCCGGCGACTTTATTCAGAATGATTTTTCAGGGCCATGACGCAGCATTGTTGACGTCCAGATTTACCAGTTTAGGTTCACAGTCAGTTCATTATTGAAAGGTTATATATGAGTCACATTTTCATTGGGAGGTCATTCACATTTTTACTCCGAGGGTACGGAATTTAAAACTGTTGGGAGGTTACAAAACACGAGCGCGAAGGCTACCCAAAACATACTGAGTATTAGTTCGCCGTTTAACTACCAGAGGACGACGTGATTATCTCAACTGTACCCCCAAACTCTGCCTCTTTGGTTCGGGAGGTTGAGTGGCAACTCGGCTCCTTAAGCCAGAAGTGCCCATTTGTTCTGCTTACCGGCTTTCGCTGCCATGCGCCCAGATGCCAAGCAGTGTCGTCCTAGGAAACCAGCCACCTAGTTATCAGTGTAATTACAACTAAGTATTACGACAGCAGCGCCAATCTGGTGATATTCAACAATGAGCCAAGTATTGGAAATATCTCCTCCTGACGAATCTGGCTCTGAAAATATTATTTCCCCTCGTAAACCTATATCCTTCTTGTTGTTGTTGTGGTCTTCAGTCCTGAGACTGGTTTGATGCAGCTCTCCATGCTACTCTATCCTGTGCAAGCTTTTTCATCTCCCAGTACCTACTGCAACCTACATCCTTCTGAATCTGCTTAGTGTATTCATCTCTTGGTCTCCCTCTACGATTTTTACCCTCCACGCTGCCCTCCAATACTAAATTGGTGATCCCTTGATGCCTCAGAACATGTCCTATCAACCGATCCCTTCTTCTGGTCAAGTTGTGCCACAAACTTCTCTCCTCCCCAATCCTATTCAATACCTCCTCATTAGTTATGTGATCTACCCATCTAATCTTCAGCATTCTTCTGTAGCACCACATTTCGAAAGCTTCTATTCTCTTCTTGTCCAAACTATTTATCGTCCATGTTTCACTTCCATACATGACTACACTCCATACGAATACTTTCAGAAATGACTTCCTGACACTTAAATCAATACTGGATGTTAACAAATTTCTCTTCTTCAGAAACGCTTTCCTTGCCATTGCCAGCTGCATTTTATATCCTCTCTACTTCGACCATCATCAGTTATTTTGCTCCCCAAATAGCAAAACTCCTTTACTACTTTAAGTGCCTCATTTCCTAATCTAATTCCCTCAGCATCACCGGACTTAATTAGACTACATTCCATTATCCTTGTTTTGCTTTTGTTGACGTTCATCTTATATCCTCCTTTCAAGACACTGTCCATTCCGTTCAACTGCTCTTCCAAGTCCTTTGCTGTCTCTGACAGAATTACAATGTCATCGGCGAACCTCAAAGTTTTTATTTCTTCTCCATGAATTTTAATACCTACCCCGAATTTTTCTTTTGTTTCCTTTACTGCTTGCTCAATATACAGATTGAACAACATCGGGGAGAGGCTACAACCCTGTCTTACTCCCTTCCCAACCACTGCTTCCCTTTCATGTCCCTCGACTCTTATAACTGCCATCTGGTTTCTGTACAAATTGTAAATAGCCTTTCGCTCCCTGTATTTTACCCCTGCCACCTTTAGAATTTGAAAGAGAGTATTCCAGTCAAAATTGTCAAAAGCTTTCTCTAAGTCTACAAATGCTAGAAACGTAGGTTTGCCTTTCCTTAATCTTTCTTCTAAGATAAGTCGTAAGGTCAGTATTGCCTCACGTGTTCCAGTGTTTCTACGGAATCCAAACTGATCTTCCCCGAGGTTGGCTTCTACTAGTTTTTCCATTCGTCTGTAAAGAATTCGTGTTAGTATTTTGCAGCTGTGACTTATTAAGCTGATAGTTCGGTAATTTTCACATCTGTCAACACCTGCTTTCTTTGGGATTGGAATTATTATATTCTTCTTGAAGTCTGAGGGTATTTCGCCTGTTTCATACATCTTGCTCACCAGATGGTAGAGTTTTGTCAGGACTGGCTCTCCCACGGCCGTCAGTAGTTCCAATGGAATATTGTCTACTCCGGGGGCCTTGTTTCGACTCAGGTCTTTCAGTGCTCTGTCAAACTCTTCACGCAGTATCGTATCTCTCATTTCATCTTCATCTACATCTTCTTCCATTTCCATAATATTGTCCTCAAGTACATCGCCCTTGTATAGACCCTCTATATACTCCTTCCACCTTTCCGCTTTCCCTTCTTTGCTTAGAACTGGGTTGCCATCTGAGCTCTTGATATTCATACAAGTCGTTCTCTTATCTCCAAAGGTCTCTTTAATTTTCCTGTAGGCGGTATCTATCTTACCCCTAGTGAGATAGGCCTCTACATCCTTACATTTGTCCTCTAGCCATCCCTGCTTAGCCATTTTGCACTTCCTGTCGATCTCATTTTTGAGACGTTTGTATTCCTTTTTGCCTGTTTCACTTACTGCATTTTTATATTTTCTCCTTTCATCAATTAAATTCAATATTTCTTCTGTTACCCAAGGATTTCTACTAGCCCTCGTCTTTTTACCTACTTGATCCTCTGCTGCCTTCACTACTTCATCCCTCAAAGCTACCCATTCTTCTTCTACTGTATTTATTTCCCCCATTCCTGTCAATTGCTCCCTTATGCTCTCCCTGAATCTCTGTACAACCTCTGGTTCTTTTAGTTTATCCAGGTCCCATCTCCTTAAATTCCCACCTTTTTGCAGTTTCTTCAGTTTTAATCTACAGGTCATAGGTCATAACCAATAGATTGTGGTCAGAGTCCACATCTGCCCCTGGAAATGTCTTACAATTTCCACGTAAAACCTTTCATACGCCTAACACCTATCGATGCACTGAAATTGCAGTTTCCCACATCAAATCTATACCTCCCCTATGACCAGACATAGACCCACCTGTGCTGGCTTAAATGTTGACAGCACACCAGGCAGCAAAGAGGTTGCGAGAAGAGTCACAGTAGGCGCAACCAACGCGCCAACTAGGAGAGAGGCCAGAAACAGACTTGCAGGTAACGCGCCGCCAGCGCCCTCTCGACCACTGGTATTTAGATCACAGCCGTGGACCGGAGGGCCCAGTCAGTCATCCAGTGAGTCAACGAGTCGAATCACCAGTCGCAGCTCAGTGGGAGTCGCAGTCGCAACTAGCTCAGCCTCTAGCTCAGAGTCAGTCAGTACCTAGCGACCAGAGTAGTGTAAATATCCCATTTTCAGTTCACGAGCGGTGAGGCTAACGTGCACTATTACAGAAGAGCTTGTTTCACAACACCTGGATTATCTTAAGTGACTTCTTGTTGTTATGATTAAAGAACCCTGTTAATACATGCGTGCACTTTGTATTACAGAAGAGGATACCGGCCACCAAACAACATCCTCTCCTTCCTTCCCATGGTACAAGGCTACAGTGACGATGAGACAACACAAAACCACCCACATCAATTTCTTCGCACATGTCAGACAAACGACCACAGTAACTTTACACTCCAACACATACACATTTCAGACAATCAGCGCAATTATCGTTTATATGTTTAAGCATCCGAAAAATTATGATATGTCCGTACTCACACCAGCTAGGTTTCTCGATTCCCCTTAGCTCAACGAAATTATTTGACATTTAAGTCTTCCAGTCAGTCAGATTCGAGGAAGGACTGCAGTTATTTTCAGTCAGCACTTCCGGAAAGTGCTGCATGGCAACAAGGCGCTCTTAAACAAGTGTTGTAAAGCACAGGCGTCTGGCACTCTGCGATAATCAACAGTGCTCCCACAAACGAAACGGTTGGAAAGACATCACCGATATGGATTGGTATATGATAATAAACATCACAGTCTACAGTGTGACAAAGAACAAGTGAGAATCTCCTTTGGGGAGCCCATGGGAGGATATTCTGTGTATCCATGATACACAGGAATGTAAAGTTACTGACATGTGCAAAGAAATAGATGTGGATGAGACTATGTCTAGTCAAGAGGGAGGTATAGATTTGACACAGTAAACTGCAATTTCAGAGCTCCGACATCCGTAAGGGGCATGAAAGATTTTATGTGGAAAATTATGTCCACTATTAGGAGGATATAGATTTACATGGGAAATTGATGTTTTCAGTGCCACATTCGCCAGAAGGGCGTGTTTCCAATATTTCGTATATTGTCATCAGATTAGCGCTGCAATCGTAATATCTAATTATAATTATACTGATAAATATGTGGCTAGTTTCCCAGGACGGCTCTCCATAGCGTCAGGGCGAATGGCGGAGATAGCCCACTGGCCAGAACAGGTAGACATTTCTGGCTTGAAGGGCGAGCTGCCACTGAGCCTTGCGAACCAGAGAGAGGGTGCAGTTGACCTAACCATTTGTCCCCCCGGCGGGTGAATAGAGAACTAATACTAAATGCCTGTTGTTTGTTGCGAATATTCTCAGATTTTTATGTGTAAATGATTTTTATGTGTAAATGATTCAATAAGGCGAGTGTTTGTGCTGGACGTTTATCCTCTCCCCCTCGTAAACTGACTAGCTGACTGACCGGCGGTCGCAGTAATAGTCTCTGTCTCTGTGGCCTCTGAGCATCCGGTATGGCTAGCGTGCAAACAAGAAAGCTTATTTTTAAGAAAGAGTGAGGTTCAAACTTTGAATAAAAGTTCCAGAAAACCTTGTTTGACTGTGAGGTGGTATGGTCCATGATGTCACACTTATTTGTTGGGGATGGAGACTGTAGTGAAACAAGTCCTTAAAAGTCTCTTTCTCTTCACGTGTCGCCAGTCCATTAGGTCCGAGAGGTCCAGAAGACTCCTGTTCGACTGTGAGGTGACATCATACTTCTTTGTCAGAGTTGTAGTGAGACACGTTGTTGCAAATCTCTGTTTCTTTGTGTCACTGGTCTCGCCAGTCTGACACTTCAAAAAGCCTTCGTTTGGATTTGAGGTATACTGCCATTTTACACATTGATTGACAGAATATCGATTGTGATGTGTTGTTTGCATCGAGAAAGCTGGTGGAAGAGATAGTTGCTGGTGCTCTAGACATGGAAAGTACATGCGATTACGGGTATTAAAATCTTAGTTGATTTTGTAAAATACAAGGATGATCTGGAATCTGTTAGATCACTCACACTGGTATTCGTAAATAATACGAGTGAAGCTATCAGTTTCCATTGTTTTCGAGTTTGCAAGTAAAAATCTTCGCAGATGAAACAATTTCCTAGTCACTCAATGGTTTGCAACACGTTAAACGCAGTGACCTCGCTGAAGTTTCTGCTCTCTAGAGATACAATTTCCACTCTTTGTCTTCGGAATTATGCTGTACAGGCGAGTAAATGGTTCAAATGGCTCTGAGCACTATGGGACTTAACATCTGAGGTCATCAGTCCCCTAGAACTTAGAACTACTTAAACCTAACTAACCTAAGGACATCACACAAATCCATGCCCGAGGCAGGATTCGAACCTGCGACCGTAGCGGGCGCGCGGTTCCAGACTGAAGCGCCTAGAACCGCTCGACCACCGCGACCGGCGCTACAGGCGAGTAGTTGGATACTGCTGTGAGGGTTATATTGACAACAGTGACGTAAATGCTATGATATTCCGGGAAACATGTGAAAATATATGAAATTTTCATATGCTATTTGATGATTTCAGCATAAGATCTCAGAAATATCGTCGTTTTTTGGTGTGTACCGTATAATCAGATATTGCAGCTGATATCGGTTTCCAGATCGGCAAATTAATTCGCGACTGACGAAGCATTTCTCATCGACAGAGCACAGAAAGTGAACATTCTTGTAATCCCAGAGACTGGAGATGGTCAGAACTCGTTACAGAAACCACGGCAGCAGCAGGCCAGACCGGGAACAGTACCGTTAGCAGACGCCTTTGTGCCAGAGGAACCACCCCGGTCTTTGTACACCAGTTTGGGGAGCGGTCGCAGTCCACAGAGGGCGTCCTTTGATCATATATCAGACCAGTGCATATGGGGCCAGCCTCCTTGTGTCCATTGGCCGTTATGGGCGACCGACCAACCTTGGGGGGGGGGGGGGGGGGGGGGAGGGGGGACATCTAGCATGCGACCATGTATGGTGCATGCCCTTCTGTTTTTGGGATCTGTGTGTCTCTCTGGTGTATGTGTGGGTGACTGGTAGTCGACAGGTCAATGCAGGATGTGGAACTGATGATCTGTGACTGGTATCGCGCTGAGCGAAAGTTGAACGAGCGCCGGGGCAAATGGACCTCGATGGACGATAGAGGGAAGAGTCGTCTAGTGAGTGCACCATCGTCTCACCACGTGAATACACTGGCCAATAGTGCCCCTCGCGGCCGGCAGAAATACAGCCGCACCTCGACCACTCAGTGTTCGTTACTGTTTCCACATACTAATGACTACTCTTAACGACTTTGCTTTGGTGTTGGCTTTCCTGGTTAATCTCAATTTGGTTTGAGGCTCGTGCTTGACCTGTTGACAGCGTTGCAACTAAAGTTTGTTGCACTTCACTGTCACACAGGTTACCATTGACTTGCTCTTCTTCTGTCAGGTCTGCCATTTGTCAGCCCTGTTTCTAGATTCTGGCGGGGGTTTGATTCCCGTCCGCAGACAGTCTCCCCACCTTGCGTCGCCATCGTTTCCTGTTTTTCTGACGTGTGAGCCGTTATCTGACTACTCGCGGATATAGACTGCGTGGTACAGGATACGAATTGTGTTCACTACAGCGATATAGTATGGCAGAACAATCATTTGTGGTAATAAATCCTGCTTGGAGATCAGTTTCACGGTGAAAAATCCAAGTTTTCTTCGACAGGAGCAGAGCAGCGTAACTGTGTCACTGCACTATCTGTTGACCACTTTTGCAAGGTTTAACTGTCAGTGCTAAATGACTGCTGCATAGTTTCCGATCTGTACAAAAAATAGTTTTCCACTGATAATTTGTCCAGCTGTAGAAAGTGGTGGACAGTGTTCCCACACCAGCAGCAGTATTTTGGCAGGTAAATTCTATAAGAACAAGTTAGGATGCTCCATTCACAGGAAGTTCCACGATGCCAGAGAGTCACAAGTCATACTCTGTGAGGGGCTTCGGTGTCTCTACAGACTGGTTCCAACAAGACAAGGGCAAAACAAGCCATCTACAGAAAGTTCCGTGAGTCATAGAGTCACGTGATCTCTTCTTTTCTCCAAGGTTCAGAGACAAGTCCAGGTAGACCAACTTCCTCTCGTTCGAACAGGTGGGATACTGCCCTCCCCTCTGCCTGCCGTTGTGGCTTTAGATCAGCAGTTGTAGGACACCAATAATTCACCGAAAATTCCGGACATTTTTCTCATATGTAGAACAGTGCTTCGAATTCTAGGGGAATCTTTTAGGTGTGATCTGCTGTGTGTGTCTGTGTTTTAATCGCGATCTCTTGTGGGTTTCGAAATATGTCATGAACTTTTAGATACGTAATTGTTCTGATTTTCCTGTCCATGGTTACACGCCAGTGGTGGTTCCCATAGTAGAACTGTGCTCCGAAAAGTGAGGAAAATAAAAAATAAGTGCCTTAACATCCTTGACTCCAGCAGCGAAAATAAACTAAGCCCACTCAGCGTTTCACAAAAGTGATGAATACCACAGGACCTGCAGGACAGAATTTTTTTTGTTTGACAAGCAGCTGAAAATCTAAATATGGGTGGGTGGGGAGGGGGGAGGGGCTGCTGAAAGTGGGAGGTGACTGTAGGATAGTGTCAAGCAAGCTCTGACGGCAGTATTGTGGACCAACATCTCCTCCACTGAACACATCACAAAGACTTGTGTCATCCTATCTAAGAGCTCGGCAAGGGCTGAAGCTTCCACACAAGTAGAGGAGTGTGGGAGTTGGAGGAGTGGGAGGAAGAGGGTGGAGGCCAACAGCGCCCTCTGGTGAATGTAGTGCGAACTAGCTCAGTTAGTGTCTGCATGTCTCTAAATTAGATTACTGGAGGTAGCCCAATTGAGCTCTAAATAAATAAATAAACGTAGTAGCCCTCCTTCCTCTGTAGCACAGAATTACCATTTCCCACCATTTACACAAGTTAGGCTATCTCAATGAACCTTTTCCCACCATGTCCAGGAGCGAAGTCATAGGAGTGGTGTGGGTGAGGAGGGAGGGAAGGGGGAAGTTAGGTTAGTGGAGTTGGCCAATTGACTTTTTTGCACCAACATTTCTCGGCATTTCCAGGAAGGGGGATGGGGGTGTGGGGTGAGTGATGTCCTAGGAGGCCAAGGGGGGGGGGGCCAATTTGTCCCAGAAACGGCTCGCCTACGCATTAGAATTTTCCTTCTTTGAAGCATACCATGCCTTTCAAGTCCAGAAAACTACTTAAAGCTATGCTCCTCCATGGGTACTCTGTTCGTGTAGAGGCTCGTCGAACGCTGAATTCTTCAGCTGGTTTCATATACACTCGTCTGATTGATGGTATGACTGACGGAGATATACAATATTATTCAGGGTATGACAACAGTCCATTGGGTTATGAAGAGAGTTGACGCAGCATTAGTGCATAACCACAGCCTTTTCTTAACATTTGATCGAATGAGCTATGTATGAGCTGTGAAGTCATCAACGTCAAACGGTACATACTGCACCTAGTGCTTTACTCTCAACGTCCGCATCATAACCATACTGGCACGTCCTGTAAAAGCGCAGCCAAATGTGTAACTTGCTGCAACGATGTTCATGAGGGAGATTGTCCATCTCCTTGTCCCCACTGCATCAACAGTACTGGAAGCCATGCCACTTCATCCTGCGAATGCCCTGTGTACCTCAATGAGCGAGCCGGTCAGGAGATTCGGGTGAAAGAAAAGGTATCCCCCAATGTTGCTCGCAAGATATTAGCTAGTCGAAAGCCTTACATATCACTATCCTGTAGTTACAGTATCGTTATTGCTACATCACGACCCACGAAAGATATGACCACTCAGACTTGTGACTCCAGTTTAGTGGTAGGGTTGTGAAATCGCCTAATGGTTAGGTGGCGTCCTCACCTCCGCCCACTACAGTTGCTCAAAACACCAAAAAACCATCTCCCATACCAGTGGTGTCACTTGTATGCAATCAGAAGAAGGGAAATTTAAAAATACGTACTCATAAAATGAATTTTTGTGCACCTCAAGTCAGCAAGCGTCTGAGCCCACGTCTGACAAACGCAAAGGTGCTAAGAAGACAAACGTTATTCCCCTTCCCCAGCTCGGAGATCCTGTACAACAGCGACAATATGCGACACCTACTTCTGGCCCACCTCCATTGCACCAGTGTGAATCACGAACCAGTTCTCTACCCTGGAGTCAGCTGACCGACCCAAGCAACATAATGGAACGTCTGAAGAAATAATGGAACAGCATCTTCCATCCTCAGAACCCTGTAGCATTTTTTTTTTCGGTGTCATCAATCTTCTGACTGGTTTGATGCGGCCCGCCACGAACTCCTCTGCTGAGCCAACCTCTTGATCTCAGAGAAGCACTTGCAACCTACGTCCTCAATTATTTGCTGTATGTAAAGTAAAACTCTGTTTTCCTCTCAGTTTTTGCCCTCTTGAGTTCCCTCTAGTACCACGGAAGTCATCCCCTCATGTCTTAACAGATGTCCTATCATCCTGTCCCTTCTCCTTATCAGTGTTTTCCACATATTCCTATCCTCTCCGATTCTGTGCAGAACCTCCTCATTCCTTACCTTATCAGCCCACCTAATTTTCAACATTCGTCTGTAGCACGACATCTCAAGTGCTTCGATTCTCTTCTGTTCCGGTTTCCCCACAGTCCATGTTTCACTACCATACAATGCTGTACTCCAGACGTACGGTCTCAGAAATTTCTTCCTCAAATTAAGGCCTATGTTTCATACTTCACTTAGCCAGGAATGCCCTTTTTGCCATTGCTAGTCTGCTTTTGATGTTCTCCTTGCTCCATCCGTCATTAGTTATTTCACTGCCTAGGTAGCTGAATTCTTTAACTTCATCTATTTCTATGACCATCAGTCCTGATGCTAAGTTTCTCGCTGTTCTTATTTCTGCTGCTTCTCATTACTTTTGTCTGTCTTCGATTTACTCTCAATCCATATTCCGTACTCATTAGATTGTTCATTCCATTCAGCAGATCATGTAATTCTCCTTCACTTTCACTCAGGATAGCAATGTCATCAGCGAATCATATGATTGATACCCTTTCGCCTTGAATTTTAATTCCACTTCTGAACCTTCTTTTATTTCCATCATTGCTTTTTCGATGTACAGATTGAAAAGCAGGGGCAAATACTGCATCCCTGTCTGACACACTTTTTAGTCCAAGCACTTCGTTCTTGGTCGACCACTCTTATTATTCCCTCTTGGCTCTTGTATATATTGTATACTCCCCGTATCACCCTATAGCTTACTCAATGTTTCACAGAATTTCGATCATCTTGCACCATTTTACACTGTCGAATGCTTTTTCCAGGTCGACAAATCTTATGTCTTGATTTTTCTTTAGTCTTGCTTTCATTATCAACCGCAATGTCAGAATTGCTTCTCTAGTGCCTTTATCTTTCCTAAAGCCAAACTGATCGTCATCTAGCACATCCTCAATTTTCTTTTCCATTCTTCTGTATATTATTCTCGTCAGCAACTCGGATTCATGAGCTGTTAAGCTGATTGTGAGATAATTCTCGCACTTGTCAGCTCTTGCAGTCTTCGGAATTGTGTCTATGATATTTTTCCGAAAGTCGGATGCTATGTCGCCAGACTCACACATTCTACATACCAACGTGAATAATCATTTTGTTGCCACTTCCCCCAGTGATTTTAGAAATTCCGATGGAAAGTAATCTATCCCTTCTGCCTTAATTTGATCTTAAGTCCTCCAAATATCGTTTAAATGCTGATTATAATACTGGATCCCCTATCTCTTCGAAATCCTCTCCTGTTTTCTCTTATATCGCGTCATACAAAACTTCCCCGTCATATAGGCTTTCAATGTATTCTTTCCACTTACCCGCTCTCTCCTCTGCATGTAGCAGTGGAATTCCCGTTGCACTCTTAATGTTACCACACTTGCTTTTAATGTTACGAAAGGTTGTTTTGACTTCTGTATGCTGAGTCTGTCCTTCCGACAATTATTACTTTCTCTATTTCTTCACATTTTTCCTGCAGCCATTCCGTCTTGGCTTCCCTGCACTTCCTACACTACTGTCCATAAAAATTGCTACATCAAGAAGAAATGCAGATGATAAACGGGAATTCATTGGACAAACATATTATACTAGAACTGACATGTGATTACATTTTCACGCAATTTGGGTGCATAGATCCTGAGAAATTAGTACCCAGAACAACCACCTCAAGCCGTAACAACGGCCTTGATACGCCTGGGCATTGAGTCAGACAGAGCTTGGATGGCGTGCACAGGTACAGCTGCCCATGCAGCTTCAACACGATACCACAGTTCATCAAGAGTAGTGACTGGCGTATTGTGACGAGCCAGTTGCTTGGCCACCATTGACCAGACGTTTTCAATTGGTGAGAAATCTGGATAATGTGCTGGCCAGGGCAGCAGTCGAACATATTCTGTATGCAGAAAGGGCCGTACAGGACCTGCAACATGCGGTCGTGCATTGTCCTGCTGAAATGTAGAGTTTCGCAGTGATCGAATGAAGAGTAGAGCCACGGGTCGTAACACATCTAAAATGTAACGTCCACTGTTCAAAGTGCCGTCAGTGCGAACAAGAGGTGACCGAGACGTGTAACCAATGGCACCCCATACCATCAAGCCGGGTGATACCTCACCATGGTGATGACGGATACACTCTTCCAATGTGAATTCACCGGGATGACGCTAAACACGGATGCGACCATCATGATGCTGTAAACAGAACATGGATTCATCCGAAAAAATGACGTTTTGCCATTCGTGCACCCAGGTTCGTCGTTGAGTACACCATCGCAGGCGCTCCTGTCTGTGATACAGCGTCAAGGGTAACCGCAGCCATGGTCTCCGAGCTGATAGTCCATGCTGCTGCAAACGTCGTCCAACTGTTCGTGCAGATGGTTGTTGTCTTGCAAACGTCCGCATCTGTTGACTCGGGGATCGAGACGTGGCTGCACGATCCGTTACAGCCATGCGGATAAGATGCCTGTCATCTCGACTGCTAGTGATACGAGGCCGTTGGGATCCAGCACGGCGTTCCGTATTACCCTCCTGAACCCATCAATTCCATATTCTGCTAACAGTCACTGGATCTCGACCGACGCGAGCAGAAATGTCGCGATACGATAAACCGCAATCGCGATAGGCTACAATCCGACCTTTATCAAAGTCGGAAACGTGATGGTACGCATTTCTCCTCCTTACACGAGGTATCACAACAACATTTCACCAGGCAACGCTGGTCATCTGCTGTTTGTTTATGAGAAATCGGTTGGAAACTTTCTTCATGTCAGCACGTTGTAGGTGTCGCCACCGGCGCCAACCTTGTGTGAATGCTCTGAAAAGCTAATCATTTGCATATCACAGCATCTTCTTCCTGTCGGTTAAATTTAGCGTCTGTAGCACGTCATCTTCGTGGTGTAGCAATTTTAATGGCCAGTAGTGTATTTATTTCATTCCTCAACGACTTGTATTTTTATATTCCTGAGTTTCCTCGAACACATTTGTACTTCGTCCTTTCATCAATCAAAGGAAATATTTTTTCTGTTGCCCATGGTTTCTTCACAGTTACTTTCTTTGTGCCTATGTTTTTCTTTCCAGCTTCTGTGGATTCCCCGTTTTAGAGATGTCAACTCCTTTTCAACTGTAGTGCCTACTGAGCTTTTCCTTATTGCTGCATCTATAGCCTTAGAGAACTTCAACCGTATCTCGTCATTTCTGAGTACTTCTGCAACCCACTTCTTTGAGTATTGATTCTTCCTGACTAATGTCAGCCTACTCTTCATCACTACTATATTGTGATCTTAGTCTATATCTGCACCTGGGTAAGCATTACAATCCAGTATCTGATTTCGGAATCTCTAACTGAAATCTTCCCATATCACCCGGTCTTTTTCCAAGTATATCTCCTCCTCTTGTGTTCCTTGAACAGAGTATTCGCTATTACTATCTATAACTTGTTACAGAACTCAATTAGTCTTTCTTCTCCTCATTCCTTATCCCAAACCCATACTCTCCAGTAACCTTTTCTTCTACTCCTTCCCCTGTAACTGCATTCCAGTCTCCCATGACTATTCGATTTTCGTCTCCCTTTACGTACTGTATTCCCCTCTCAACATCCTCATATGCTTTCTCTATCTCTTCATCTTCAGCTTGCGACGTCGGCATATGTACCTGAACTATCGTTGTTGGTGTTGCTTTGCTATCGACTCTGATAAGAACAACCCTATCACTGAACTGTTCACAGTAACACACTCTCTCCCCTACCTTCCTATTCATAACGAATCCTACTCTTGTTGTACCATTTTCTGCCGCAGTTGATATTACACTATACTCCTCTGACCACAAATTCTTGTCTTGTTTCCATTTCACTTCACTGACCCCTACTACACTCCTGGAAATTGAAATAAGAACACCGTGAATTCATTGTCCCAGGAAGGGGAAACTTTATTGACACATTCCTGGGGTCAGATACATCACATGATCACACTGACAGAACCACAGGCACATAGACACAGGCAACAGAGCATGCACAATGTCGGCACTAGTACAGTGTATATCCACCTTTCGCAGCAATGCAGGCTGCTATTCTCCCATGGAGACGATCGTAGAGATGCTGGATGTAGTCCTGTGGAAAGGCTTGCCATGCCATTTCCACCTGGCGCCTCAGTTGGACCAGCGTTCGTGCTGGACGTGCAGACCGCATGAGATGACGCTTCATCCAGTCCCAAACATGCTCAATGGGGGACAGATCCGGAGATCTTGCTGGCCAGGGTAGTTGACTTACACCTTCTAGAGCACGTTGGGTGGCACGGGATACATGCGGACGTGCATTGTCCTGTTGGAACAGCAAGTTCCCTTGCCGGTCTAGGAATGGTAGAACGATGGGTTCGATGACGGTTTGGATGTACCGTGCACTATTCAGTGTCCCCTCGACGATCACCAGCGGTGTACGGCCAGTGTAGGAGATCGCTCCCCACACCATGATGCCGGGTGTTGGCCCTGTGTGCCTCGGTCGTATGCAGTCCTGATTGTGGCGCTCACCTGCACGGCGCCAAACACGCATACGACCATCATTGGCATCAAGGCAGAAGCGACTCTCATCGCTGAAGACGACACGTCTCCATTCGTCCCTCCATTCACGCCTGTCGCGACACCACTGGAGGCGGGCTGCACGATGTTGGGGCGTGAGCGGAAGACGGCCTAACGGTGTGCGGGACCGTAGCCCAGCTTCATGGAGACGGTTGCGAATGGTCCTCGCCGATACCCCAGGAGCAACAGTGTCCCTAATTTGCTGGGAAGTGGCGGTGCGGTCCCCTACGGCACTGCGTAGGATCCTACGGTCTTGGCGTGCATCCGTGCGTCGCTGCGGTCCGGTCCCAGGTCGACGGGCACGTGCACCTTCCGCCGACCACTGGCGACAACATCGATGTACTGTGGAGACCTCACGCCCCACGTGTTGAGCAATTCGGCGGTACGTCCACCCGGCCTCCCGCATGCCCACTATACGCCCTCGCTCAAAGTCCGTCAACTGCACATACGGTTCACGTCCACGCTGTCGCGACATGCTACCAGTGTTAAAGACTGCGATGGAGCTCCGTATGCCATGGCAAACTGGCTGACACTGACGGCGGCGGTGCACAAATGCTGCGCAGCTAGCGCCATTCGACGGCCAACACCGCGGTTCCTGGTGTGTCCGCTGTGCCGTGCGTGTGATCATTGCTTGTACAGCCCTCTCGCAGTGTCCGGAGCAAGTATGGTGGGTCTGACACACCGGTGTCAATGTGTTCTTTTTTCCATTTCCAGCAGTGTATATCTAGATTGAGCCTTTGCATTTCCCTTTTCTGATTTTCTAGTTTCCCTATCACGTTCTAGGTTCTGACCATCCACTATATCTAGATTGAGCCTTTGCATTTCCCTTTTCTGATTTTCTAGTTTCCCTACCACGTTATAGCTTCTGACCATCCACGCCCCGATCCGTAGAACTTTATCCTTTCGTTGATTATATAATAATTTTCTCATCGTCACGTCCCCCTTGGCAGCCCTCTCCCGCAGACCCGAATGTCGGACTATTCCAGAATCTTTTGCCAATGGAGAGATCACCATGACAGTTTTCAATCACAGGCCACATGTCCTGTGGATACATGTTACGTGTCTTTAATGCAGTGGCTTCCATTGCCTTCTGCATCCTCATGCCGTTGATCACTGCTGATTCTTCCTCCGTTAGGGTGACTTCTTATGCCAGAAGTCTTCGGTCGCCAATGCTGATTATTAATCAAAATTTAAGCAGTGGCGGGATTCGAACCCGGGACCAAAAAGTTTTGATTGTAATCAAAGATGCTACGTCATTTTTTTCTTCTTTTCCTGTATCGTTCGTTGAATTTGGTCTGGGCGGACGTAACAGGACATCCGTTGAAGTTGATTGTTGTTTCCTTTACTCAGTTTTTTTTTTTTTATTACAGAGGGCTAGCGCCTCACTGACCGCACACACTGAGCGACCGTGTCGGCAATAATACACAGCCAAAATACGGTACTATCGACCTGCTGAAGTAATTACCCCTTATAAGAGATATATCTGCTGTCATATAATATGACCTCCAATGGTACATTCGTAGTATCAGATCACACAGGGAGGACTTACAGGTGCTATTGCGATCACAATGCCCAGTTGTTTTATGCCGACAAGAAAGGAAATTACGACCAGAAGAGTACTTTAATCTTTTACACTTCACTCCACCACGTTTCAGCCTTCCTTTTGAGAAAGGAAGTCCAGCTCACAGGGGAGTCATGATGCTCATTCAGGACGACATCCATAGCCAAACCACTTCATTGAAGACCCAATTACATGGCGTTACCCTCCGTATTTCTCTCCTCAATTATAACTTTTCACTTTATAATATCTACATCTCCCCATCATCTGATGTCACCAGGGAAAAGATGCTGCAGATTACCGTTCAGCTCCCTCAATCCTTTTTGCTACTCGGCAACTTCAGTGCCCGTCGCCACATTTGGGGCTATCTTGGCAGATATTCTCATCCAACTTACTCTCAGTTCTATTAGTACTGACTCACATTCCTTTCAGGTTCGACAAATACTTCCTCGCACCTAGATTTCTCGTTCTGTAATGCACAGCTTGCCCAGCGTTTAGAGTGGTCTGTCCTTTCAGAAGCATACTCGATCGACCATTTTCCGTGTGTAATTCGTCTGGTAACTGATGTCCCATCTGTATACAAGACCAACTGGCAGCTTTCTAAAGGTAACTGGACTCTCTAATTTTCACTGACAACTTTCGGCGAACATTCCCACAGCAGTGACGATCAGGTAGAGTACCTTACGAATGTTATCCTTACTGCTGCAGTGTGTTCCTTCCCCCGAACATCTTCCCTACCGTGACGTGTCCCATTCCCCTTGTGGAGTGAGGAGTGCCTCTTCTTGAACGCCATCCCAAATGGTTCAAATGGCTCTGGGCACTATGGGACTTAACATCTGAGGTCATCAGTCCCATAGAACTTAGAACTACTTAAACCTAACTAATCTAAGGACATCACACACATCCATGCCCGAGGCAGGATTCGAACCTGCGACCGTAGCGGTCGCGCGGTTCCAAACTGAAGCGCCTAGAACCGCTCGGCCACACCGGCCGGCCGCCATCCCAAGAAGGAGAACTGTATTCGTTACAAAAACTTGCACCCAAAGCGTCATCATGTTATCAGAGATAGCAGGAAAACTGCTTGGATCTTTTTTACTAATTCTTTTAACCGTTTCACTCACTCTTCTGTTGTTTGGGATAACCTACATTGGATTTCTGGAAACAATGTACCTCCAGATTCCTGACCTGACTACAGCGAACGATGCCATTGTCGACCCATATCGATATTTCCAACTCCTTCGGTCGATACTTTGCAGTTATCTCAAGCTTCGGCCATTACCATCCCATCTTTCTACCTCCTACGAGTGGAGGAGGCTCAGGAGATACCTTTCTCCTCTCAGAATTGCAAATGCTACATATCGCTTTTACCGTGATGAAGCTCGAACTTGCTCTCACCTCGCCACGATCCTCCGCTCCAGGACCGGACGATATTCACATTCAGATGTTGCAACACCTATCTCTTGACGGAAAGTACTTTCTTCTTTGTACCTACAATCACGCTTGGACGGACGGTGCGTTTCGCAGACTTTGGTGTGAAGCCACTGTAATCCCCATATGCAAGCCTTGCATGGACAAACATCGTCCGTCCAGTTACCGCCCAATTTCTCTTACCAGCAGTGTCTGCAAGGTGATGGAACTCATGATCAACGGTTGGCTGGAATGCTGGCTTCCTAACAAATACACTCTGTGAGTTTCGTAAGCGCCGTCCTGCAGCTGATTAGCTCGTCACCCTGTTAACCCACAATATGAACAATTTTCTGCTGAAATTCAAGACTGTAAACGTGTTTTTTTTTTTTTTTATTTGAGAAGGTCTAAGATAGCTGCTGGAGGATCAATATCCTCCGTGTCTTAAAAGGTACTTCATGGGGAGCGGATTCTAAAATCCTCCTCCGCTATACCATTCCCTTGTCCGATCAAAAATGGGCTATGGGTGTCTCGATTACTCAACTACACATCCGTCTGTTTTACACATCTCAACACAATCCACCATCGAGGCATTAGTTTGCCCACTGGACGTTTTTACAGTAGCCCGATAGTGAAAGACTACACAAACTACCGCTGTCATACCTGCGTGACGTTCTCTTCAGCAGTTAAGCGTGCGGCGATCCTCTATGTCCTACCATCCATTCCATGCGTGAGTACGATGTAAGCGCGTCCTACCATCCATTCCATGCGTGAGTACGATGTAAGCGCAACTTCTTGGTTGTCTCCGGGAGTTCGCTCTCGTATACTGCTTCGGTAACTTAACCTTACGTTACCTGCCAGCTTTCCGATGGGTGAGAGAACATCACCACCTTGGCTTCGTGCAGAGCTCCACGTTCATCTCGGGCTTAGTTCGCTTCCCAGGAACACAACTCCAGATTCGACCTATCACTATAAGCAAGCAACTTGATGACAGCGTCTTCGTCTACACTAATGGGTCTAAGACCGACCGTGGTGTCGGATCCATCTTTGTCAATGGCAACAAACATTTTAGATACCGGCTTCTAGAACTGTGCCCGATTTTTACTGGAGATCTTTTCACTCTCCATCAGGCCACCCAGTACATCCGAGACAAAGGCTTCTCAATTGTATTTTCTGTTCCGAATCACTTGTAAGTGGGCTGCTTCTGTGTTGGCAGCGCTTTGTAGCGCTTTGCATCGGATCTCTGACTGGGCTTTCTTTGTAAGAGACTCTGTGGCTGGTTGGACTCGTTGTTGGAAGTTAATCGCCATTAGTATTGGGCCGTTGAATGTTAGTCGCCAGCAGTGATGGAAGTACTGTTGGTCAGTTGGAGGTGAACAGCCAGCAGTGATTGATGTTAGATATGAGAAGATAGCATTGATGGATGGAAGAGGTCTGAAGTGTTAGCGAAGGCTAACGATCTGGAAGTATCCGACTGGGAGAGTGAAAATTATTCGTGATTATATATCTTTGTACTGGATGTCAATGACGATTTATATTCGTGTTTGAACTGGATGTGACATTATTAAGGTAAACAATACATTATTTGGCATGCAGCAAAATCTTTCCTTTATTAACCACATGCCTATTAGTAGTTAGTGGCTGTAGCAGTTAGAATCTTTTATTTAGCTGGCAGTATTGACGCTCGCTGTATTGCAGTAGTTCGCGTAATCAAGATTTTTCTGAGGTAGGTGCTTAATGAAATGTATAGGTTATTGTTAAGATTTCTTTTTAGTAAGGGCCATTCTTTCGAATTAATTATTTGAAGTCAGGTTGTAATTTTTTGAGCAGTCAGATTGCGTTGCGCTAGAATATTAAGGGTCAGTGCTGGCATGATAAGAAAAAGTAAAGAGAAAGTAGGCTCAGTATGTTCAGTTTTACTCAACTATTTCAGAATCAAATAACGTAGACGTTTCATCTTCTCAGTCATTCAGCAATTAGTGCCCTCCAGAGCTTCTGTGTGCTTATATACATACCACAACTTAGTATAACGAATCTAACAATCAATATAGTCTGGGTAAATGGCAACACTGAAATCGATTATTTTACAGGTCGGTTTCGGTCACTGTGTGACCGTATTCAGTGCAAACTATTCGAAAATTTTACGCCAATAATATGGGTGTACAAGGCTCCGAAGTTTGCACTGAAGATGGTCACACAGTCGCCGAAATCGATCTGTACAATAAAGGATTTCAGTCTTTACGACCAATGCTGCCATTTATCCAAATTATATTGACAACAATACAGTCGTGGTGTATACGGTTCCAAATGGAATTAGGCATCAAGAACCTAAGAATGCCTCCACTCGCTGACTGACAATGGAGTCAACGTCATGTTCATGTGGGACGCTGGTCACGTCAGAGTGTCGGGAAATGAAGCTGTCGATACTCCTGCCAAGGCTTGAATACGATTACCTAGGCTTTCAGCTTTTCTGGCCCTTCAGATGATCTTTGTGTTTCCGCAGATTGTGTCACTATCATGAACACCAGTTTTCTCTCTATTGGACAAACTCCAGGAATTTAATATCTCCCAACGGCTCAGACACCTTCCTGTCGTCCCTTTTGTTGCGAGGAGATACTTTTAGCTAGGCTGCATATTGGGCACTGCCGTTTCAGTTGTCATCATTTGATCATTTGCTAAGTGGAGACCCCCCCCCCCCCTCCCACCACTGTGTGCTTATTACTACCAACTATTGACAGTGCGCCATTTTCTGTCCCAACACCGATTTTATATCCGTTTACGTTTTAATGTATGTTTTCCATCTGAATTATGAGATATTTTAGCAGATGCAGTACGAGCTAGAGCACGTTTACTTTTTATTCGTCGTAGTAGCATGGCGAAGGAAGTTTAATGATCAACCGCTTCGGCAAACACCTGTAAGGGGAAGTGATCGTTTTCAGCTATTCCTCTACTCCAATCGATTAGGCTGTAAGTAGGTCGACTTTAAATTGAATCGGTAATTGACCATTTCAAATAATAACACGGGTGCTTAGGACCTCAGCTGTTTAGCACCCTAAAGAAACAATAACAACAACAACACATCAAAATATGTATAACTTCACTAAGACAAGTAATATTCCATGTAATAAGTAAATTGTATGCATCCGCTTATTACATTCAGTTCCTATAACTGGACCCGTCGTGTTGCGAAAACGTCTCCTATTATTTCCAGCTTTGTACTGCTTACAGCATACAGCTATCTCGCTCACAAATCTCGCCAAAATAATACAGAATCAGGCCAACTAGAGCGTTCACCAGACCTAACTGGTTGGCGCAAAAGCACGGCTGGAAAGCAAATACTGGCTACATCTTATCATCAGAGAAATCAGTTACTAGTGGTCGACTGACACTGTCCTGGAGAGAACAGAGTGGACCACTGTTTATACTTACCTCTGGTGAGGGGAGAATGCATGAGATAGTGCACGCTAGCGCCCCCAGCACTCTCCCCAAAGATCGTCACGCTGTTGGGATCGCCACCAAAGGCTTCAACGTTGTCTTTGACCCACTTGAGCGCCGCCACCTGGTCCTTGAGGCCATAATTTCCTGGAGCGTTCTCGTCGCCAGTATTTAGAAAGCCTTAAACAAATACAGGTTGATAAGGTTAAAATGATCTGGCCCCCAAAACAGTCACCTCACATTCGCGACTATCTAGTCACCCTAGTTAAACACTAACAGCGCCTCTTAGTAAACATCCATAGGAAAGACCCGAATAGAATAGAACTATTAACAACTAACCACCCAGAAGGAAAACCGGAATAGACTAAAAATACTAACAGTCCAAATACGATGAGTAAATCACCCTACTACTATCTACACCTACAACACCGTCAACCATCCCGTACTAATATACCCAAAAGATCCCCAACTTCTATCCTACCTTCTAACCAAACCCACCCCAAATGAAGGCTCTAACCCACCCTTTCCTTGCTCATCTGGCATCCTGTTCCTATCCCAACATCTGCATCCCAACTGACAGTTCCTTTCCCACAATGGCGCCCCTCATCCTTCTTCGTCCAGAATCCTCTCCAAAAGTCCCCATAGCCCACACCATACTCCCAGTTACCATGAGCCTACAACACGTCATAATCACTATAATTTTCAATGTACATCACTTCACCATCATCATTTTTTACGAACATAACTATCTGTATTTTACTTCCTAAATTGTCGTATATTTATCTCATTTTTTTTAAAGAACAGTGGCCGAAGATCGGCCCCCTGTCCGCGGCCAGCTCTGCTTCACACTATGTTAGGAGACGGGGCATGTTACGTTACTTTTAAATTTAATATTGTAAAAAAAAGTTAAAATGACTTCTCACGCTACCACAGTCGAGTATTTATGACTAACATTTCACAGAAAACTAAGGTGGAGTACACACCTCCTTAACATCCGACGTAAAGCCGGAAAACTACTAAAACAACTGACAGACTTCCCCTAGGACCTGCATCCTTCTACAGCTATCTTCATTCATGCATTCCTTATCCTCCCAATCATAACTTATGCCATCTTTCTCGGTCTCCATCTCTTATAATTTCTACTTTTTCCTTGACATCCCAGAAAGACTTGCATTCCGCCTTTCATTCTGCATCCGTCTGTTGTTGTCGTTGTGGTCTTCAGTCCTGAGACTGGTTTGATGCAGCTCTCCATGCTAATCTATCCTGTGCAAGCTCCTTCACCTCCCAGTACCTACTGCAACCTACATCCTTCTGAATCTGCTTAGTGTATTCATCTCTTGGTCTCCCTCTACGATTTTTACCCTCCACGCTGCCCTCCAATGCTAAATTTGTGACCCCTTGATGCCTCAGGACATGTCCTACCAACCGATCCCTTCTTCTAGTCAAGTTGTGCCACAAACTTCTCTTCTCCCCAATCCTATTCAATACCTCCTCATTAGTTATGTGATCTGCCCACCTAATCTTCAACATTCTTCTGTAGCACCACATTTTGAAAGCTTATATTCTCTTCTTGTCCAAACTATTTATTGTCCATGTTTCACTTCCATACATGGCTATACTCCATACAAATACTTTCAGAAACGACTTCCAGACACTTAAATCTATACCCGATGTTAACAAATTTCTCTTCTTCAGAAATGCTTTCCTTGCCATTGCCAGTCTACATTTTATATCCTCTCTACTTCGACTATCATCAGTTATTTTGTTCCCAAATAGCAAAACTCCTTTACTACTTTAAGTGTCTCATTTCCTAATCTAATACCCTCAGCATCACCCGACTTCATTCGACTACATTCCATTCTCCTTGTTTTGCTTTTGTTGATGTTCATCTTTTATCCTCCTTTCAAGACACTGTCCATTCCATTCAACTCCTCTTCCAAGTCCTTTGCTGTCTCTGACAGAATTACAATGCCATCGGCGAACCTCAAAGTTTTTATTTCTTCTCCCTGGATTTTAATACCCACTCAAAATTTTTCTTTTGTTTCCTTTACTGCTTGCTCAATATACAGATTGAATAACATCGGGGAGAGGCTACAACCCTGTCTCACTCCCTTCCCAGCCACTGCTTCCCTTTCATGTCCCTCGACCCTTGTAACTGCCATCTGGTTTCTGCACAAATTGTAAATAGCCTTTCGCTCCCTGCATTTTACCCCTGCCACCTTTAGAATTTGAAAGAGAATATTCCAGTCAACATTGTCAAAAGCTTTCTCTAAGTCTACAAATGCTAGAAACGTAGGTTTGCCTTTCCTTAATCTTTCTTCCAAGATAAGTCGTAAGGTCAGTATTGCCTCACATGTTCCAACAATTCTACGGAATTCAAACTGACCTTCCCCGAGGTCGGCTTCTACCAGTTTTTCCATTCGTCTGTAAATAATTCGTGTTAGTATTTTGCAGCTGTGACTTATTAAACTGATAGTTCGGTAATTTTCACATCTGTCAACACGTGCTTTCTTTGGGATTGGAATTATTATATTCTTCTTGACGTCTGAGGGTATTTCGCCTGTCTCGTACATCTTGTTCACCGGATGGTAGAGTTTTGTCAGGACTGGCTCTCCCAAGGCCGTCAGTAGTTCTAATGGTACGTTGTCTACTCCGGGGGCCTTGTTTCGACTCAGGTCTTTCAGCGCTCTGTCAAACTCTTCACGCAGTATCGTATTTCCCATTTCATCTTCATCTACATCCTCTTCCATTTCCATAATATTGTCCTCAAGTACATCGCCCTTGTATAGACCCTCTATATACTCCTTCCACCTTTCTGCTTACCCTTCTTTGCTTACAACTGGGTTTCCATCTGAGCTCTTGATATTCTTACAAGTGGCTCTCTTTTCTCCAAAGGTCTCTTTAATTTTCCCGTAGGCTGTATCTATCTTACCCCTAGTGAGATAAGCCTCCACATCCTTACATTTGTCCTCTAGCCATCCCTGCTTAGCCATTTTGCACTTCCTGTCGATCTCATTTTTGAGACGTTTGTATTCCTTTTTGCCTGCTTCATTTACTGCATTTTTATATTTTCTCCTTTCATCAATTAAATTCAATATTTCTTCTGTTACCCAAGCATTTCTACTAGCCCTCGTCTTTTTACCTACTTGATCCTCTGCTGCCTTCACTACTTCGTCCCTCATAGCTACCCATTCGTCTTCTACTGTATTTCTTTCCCCCATTCCTGTCAATTGTTCCCTTATGCTCTCCCTGAAACTCTGTACAACCTCTGGTTTAGTCAGTTTATGTAGGTCCCTTCTCCTTAAATTAGCACCTTTTTGTAGTTTCTTCAGTTTTAATCTACAGTTCGTAACCAATAGATTGTGGTCAGAGTCCACATCTGCCTCTGGAAATGTCTTACAATTTAAAATCTGGTTCCTAAATCTCTGTCTTACCATTATATAATCTATCTGATACCTTTTAGTATCTCCAGGATTCTTCCATGTGTACAACCTTCTTTTATGATTCTTGAACCAAGTGTTAGCTATGATTAAGTTATTCTCTGTGCAAAATTCTAACAGACGGCTTCCTCTTCCATTTCTTAGCCCCAATCCATATTCACCTACTACTCGTACGTTTCCTTCTCTCCCTTTTTCTACTACCGAATTCCAGTCACCCATGAATATTAAATTTTCATCACCCTTCAGTATCTGAATAATATCTTTTATTTCATCATACATTTCATCCATTTCTTCGTCATCTGCAGAGCCAGTTGGCATATAAACTTGTACTACTGTAGTTGGCACTGGCTTCGTGTCTATCTTGCCCACTATAATACGTTCATCATGCTGTTTGAAGTAGCTTGCCCGCACTCCTATTTTTTTATGCATTATTAAACCTACTCCTGCATTACCCCTATTTGATTTTGTATTTATAACCCTGTATTCACCTGACCAAAAGTCTTGTTCCTCCTGCCACCGAACCTGACTAATTCTCACTATATCTAACTTTAACCTATCCATTTCCCTTTTTAAATTTTCTAACCTACCTGCCCGATTAAGGGATCTGACATTCCACGCATCCGTCTATATTCTCAAATTCGCTTCCTGTATCAAATCAGCCATTTGTCATCTCTTCTTCTTCTTCACTTTAACAGTAACCCAGTGGTAAGACCCTATATCATTAACAATAATCATCAATTTAGATATCCTGCTGCGCCACTGCATTCATTTCCACTTTCTGTGCACCTCTATACCTTATTCATCCTCTCCCATTGGAACTCCTGACTGAGCAAATATGAAGCTCGTTCCGAGATACACTCTGTAAGTAGGCTGTTTATGTTTTCTTATTGGCAACGTTACGTAGCGCTCTGTATGAAAATCACTGGCTGTGCTGTGTGCAGTCTGTGGCTAGTTTGCACTGTTGTCTGCCATTGTAGTGTTGGGCAGTGGCAGCTGGATGTGAACAGCGCGTAGCGTTGCGCAGTTGGAGGTGAGCCGCCAGCAGTGGTGGATGTGGGGAGAGAGATGGCGGAGTTTGGAAATTTCTAAGACTGGATGTCATGATCTGTTATGTATATTATAATTTTTCAACACTATTAAGGTAAATACATTGTTTG
Source organism: Schistocerca piceifrons (assembly GCF_021461385.2). Lineage (NCBI taxonomy): Eukaryota > Metazoa > Arthropoda > Insecta > Orthoptera > Acrididae > Schistocerca > Schistocerca piceifrons. The sequence goes on from NC_060140.1 coordinate 620,108,779, forward strand.
TTCTCTATTAAAATCTTTCATTTGCTAACTATGCCTATCAGTAGTTAGTGCCTTCCATAGTTTGAATCTTTGTTTTAGCTGGCAGTAGTGGCGCTCACTGTATTGCAGTAGTTCCAGTAACGAAGATTTTTGTGAGGTAAGTGATTTGTGAAAGGTATAGGTTAATGTTAGTCAGGGCCATTCTTTTGTAGGGATTTTTGAAAATCAGATTGCGTTGCGCTAAAAATATTGTGTATCAGTAAAAGCACAGTCGTGTTTAATTGTTCAAAGGGGACGTTTCATATGTCGACCCTTAGCCGAGGATACCTCACTGGAATATTCTGATTTATTTCTTGTAGTTTGTGTAATTAGTGTAGCTTTTGTTTATTGCCAGCGCGTAATTATAGAGAGAATGTCCATTTTAGTTGTAGTTTTTCATTGTTGTAGAGTAAAACAGTTGTGGCATGCATGTAGATTTGCACCAAGTATTTCGCAGCTGCGCTTGCAATTAAGTAGACATTATTTCCATTGCTATGTTATTTTATTTTGCTCTTCAAATTGTGCTTTTCTGTGTTATCGTGTGAAATATTGTGACAATTATGGCGTGTGAAAAACGTAATACTAGGCTCCAAAGTAAACTGAGAAATGACAGTGAAGAAGAAAGCAGTGTGTTAGCGCCGCAGAGTAATGAATTAACTAATGTTCAAAGTAGTAATTTGGTAATTGTGCATAGGGAAATGGAGCGGGTTGCAAATAATGGTGTACACAGTGAAACAATTAGTGAACAGGGAAGCATTATCGATCGATCGGTCGGCAACAGCTCGCCTCAGGAATCCGAAATGACAGGAAACAATTTCGCATATACTGTAGATTCAGGTTTTGGGTCCTCACCGTTTTCTCAAATAAGTCAAGACACATTTTCTGCTTGTCAAAATGTGAATGTTGCCGGTGCAAAGGCACTGCCGAAAAGCATAGAGGAACAGATTCCAGACACTAATACATTATTATTGCAATTAATGCAACAAATGAAACAAAATCAGAGACAAACACAGCAACAGTTAGACACAATGCAACAAAATCAGAGTCAAACACAGCAAAAGCTACAAAAGTTAGACACAATGGAACAAAATCTTCAAAAGTTAGACACAATGGAACAAAATCTTCAAAAGTTAGACACAATGGAACAACACCAGAGACAAACACAGCAACAGTTAGACACAATGGAACAAAATCTTCAAAAGTTAGACACCACACTTGAACAAACACGTGAAGATTTAACTACTGAGTTACATAAAGTCGAATCGAAATGTCAAAAAGTCTGTAATGACGTAAAAACACAAATTTGTGAGCACTTCCAACCTATTTTTTCGCGTCATGAAAATGTATTACAGAATCACGAAGCAGCCATAAAAGAACTGCAAACTATTGTTCATGAAAATCACACCTTGCAAGCTAAAATTGACTCAGTTGCATCTACCGATTCAGTTACGCAACTTGCAAAAACTCAAGAAAACTTAAAGGACACAGTAGATACGATTGCAACACAAATGGACACTCTGAAACTTGGTTCAGAAAAACACACAGAGGAAATAATTTCATTATCGGATAAAGTAGCCGAACTTTCAGATCAGTTCACTAACTTATCTGCAAAGGTAGATGATGATCTGAATGACACAAGACCTGTAGCCATCACTGACACAGAAGAGTATGAACAAATTAAGAAATTCAAACAAGATCAGAATCAAATTAATACGCAATACAAAAGAGAAATCCGGGAAGTTCAAGATCAGTTGGCACAAGTAATACAAAAATTTCATATTTCAGAGGATACTCGCGCTCCAACACGGGAAGAGGAACTTAGAAATACGGAAAAGCCACAAAATAATAACACAGGGCATTTCGGAAGTTATGAAAGAACTTGGCAATGTGCACCGAATTTTGAGATGGAACCGCCGACACGATGTAACAATGACCGACATGCGACTCGCCAACTTGATGATTTTGACTGTAAGCTGTTCATTACTACACGTAAATTCAAAACGTTTAAGAATTCTGCCAACGACATTCATCCACAAGCATGGCTCCATCAATTCTCTCATTGTTTTCCTCCCAACTGGTCGTTAGAACACAGATTAGAATTTATGTGTGGCTATTTAGAGAATGAACCAGCTGTAAGAATGCAATCGGTCATTCACGATTGTGACAATGAAGGAGAATTTTACCATGCCTTCCTCTCAGCATATTGGTCTCAAGCTACACAAGACCGAGTAAAACATAGCATCATGATGATGAAACACTTTGAACATTCTGAATTTTCCAGTCTTGTCAAATATTTTGAAGACATGTTGCATAAGAATCAGTATCTTTCAAACCCATACAGCCCCTCAGAACTCATCCGCATTTGCTTACTCAAATTGCCTGAACATTTACGACATATTATTTTAGCAGGACGTTGCAAAGACGACATTGAAGCTTTTCAGGGACTGTTACAAGAACTGGAAATTGACACTGACAATCGCGGAACGCGAAAACAGGAGCACAACAATTACAGGTCACATCTGTCACAATTCCGCGATGAAAGAAATAATAACTGGACACAACAAGGCTATTCTCACAACACATATCGTGACCAAAACAGACACCACCCGTATGACAACCGTTGGCAGAATAGTAATAATTACAGGGAAAGATCACGTCTCCGCGGTAATGACTATCACAGAGACAATCAGAGAAACAGGCAATTTGGGAACCAAAATAATTATTATCAAGGGAGACAGAATAACTTTAGACGCAACGGTCCAGCGCGCAGTTACGATTCAGGGAGAAATTCTCCACCACGTGACCGACAAGAAAGAAACTATGGAATCTACCGACATGACGACAGACGATATGATCGTAACGACAGACCTGAATTGCATCAGAACTGGCGGAAATCAAACAGAGCAGAGCCCTCTCGACAAGGTGAATTTGTAGAAGTTAGGTCTCCAAATCCCAATAACGACGCGCGCCAACAAAGACACAATAGGCAATGACTCATACCGCTGGCAGCCACAAAACGTACTTATGAAACTGACGACGCAGCTGCCGTAGCTAGTAATTACGTAAAAATGGAAGACATTAGGGACATCTTACTCCAGGAACACGACGTAAAAAATAACAACATTGCATATCCTGTGATTCACATTACTGTAAATGATGTAAAATTTACGGCAGTACTTGACTCTGGTAGTCCCATTTCAGTAATTAGTGAAACAACTTTTAGAAAATGCAACATATCGAACGATTGCCCCACACTTCCGTTACTTAAGATTAAATTACAAGGTGCAATCTTTGGAAAAAGTGTAGATGTACGCCAACAAACCAATTTAGAATTCTTTTGTCAAAGCCACAGCTTCTCTATGAACTTTCTTATTGTTCCATTATTGTCGACGGAAATGATACTGGGAGTAGACTTTCTGAATGAATACAAAGCAATCTTAAGCTTTCACGATGCTGAAATAAGTTTAGAGAAAGAAGGTAAGTCAGTAGCTTTGAAATTTGAAGATTGGCTCTCAAACCATGACGAGGAAATTAATCGGCTTTACCTTCTGTTAGACAACAGGTCGGAGTTTTCTACGGAACTAGACACTAACAATCACTCTGCAAGTACTGACAGGGATGATATCGACGACATATTTGATACTAATGAGTTAATTCAAAATAAAATTCAAACAATTGAGAACTGTAATGACATTGATAGGCAGGACCTTTTTGACATTTTACAAGCACATTCCACAGTTTTTACTCACAAAACAGGAACAATCAAGGGATTTCAATACCAATTTCGTGTTCGTGAGCATACTAAATTTTGCGTTAGACCATACGTAATTCCAGCACATTATAGAGACCGTGTTAGAACAGAAATACAATCTATGCTTAATGAGGGCATTATTGAGCCTGCAGTAAGCTCATACAACAATCCATTACATGTTGTCGAGAAGAAAAATGGATCGATCAGGCTTGTCTTAGATTCGAGACAAATCAATACTATCATCATTCCTGAAACAGACAGGCCGCAAACGTTGGAAGAACTTCTTCAAAATTTTAATGGTGTAAAAGTGTTGTCTTCTATTGATCTCAGATCCAGCTTTTATCAGATCGAACTTCATCCAGAATGTAGAAAATACACAGCTTTCCTTTGTTTCGGCGTTTGTTATCAGTTTCGGAAACTTCCTTTTGGTTTGAACATTTCTTCAGCAGCATTCATTCGCGGGCTAAATTCCATATTACCTGAGTTCTTAAAACGTCACATCACCTTATATGTGGACGATATTCTAATAGCGGAAGCTTGATGGGAACAACATAATCACATCCTCAACAGTCTGTTACGTATTTTTGCAGAATCTGGAATTACAGTTAACTTGGAAAAGTCTGAGTTCGGTAGGTCAAAGGTGAGGTTTTTGGGACATATTATTTCTTCTGAAGGCATTCAGCCGGATCCTGAAAAGTTAGAAGCAATCAGAGCCATTCCAGTTCCATCCACAAGAAGACAAGTCCGCAGTTTTCTAGGTCTCGTAAATTTTTACCGTCGTTTTCTGAATATGCAAATTCTTGTTACACCAAAACTTTGTTCTCTCACTGGAATAAATACTATTTGGAACTGAGACGAACAATCACAGTTGGAATTCAATTCTTTGAAAGAATCGTTACTTAACGCGCCAATACTAGCTCATCCAGATCTGTCACAAGATTTCTGCCTTAGCACGGATTCTTCTAAAGTCGGTCTTGGTGCCCATTTATTTCAAGAAGCCATAGAAAATGACACTACTGTTCAGAAAACCATTGCTTTTGCTAGCCGAGAGCTAACAAAATCTGAAAAAAATTATTCCGTTACTGAATTAGAAGCTTTAGCTATCGTTTGGGCATTTAACAAATTCCGTTTCTTTCTTTCTGGTAAGCACGTAAAAGTATACAGTGATCATCATGCATTACAATTTCTTATGTCTTCAAAATTAAATCATGACAGGTTAAAACGTTGGGCATTGTTTCTGCAAGAATTCCGCTTCACAATAGTCTACATTACCGGCAAGGAGAACATTGTTGCGGACGCACTGTCACGCGCACCGGCTGGGCTTGAGAAAAGTAACACAGAAGGCAACCTCGAGAAAAATTTCAGTATTCTTTACATTCAGAAAGTCGCCTTTGAAAACTTCATCCCCACATCTTTAAAGGACATTGCTCATGAACAAGATAAAGATCCGATTTGGAAAGACATCAAGAGCACATGGCATGAAAAGACACACACACAGATTAGGCATTATTACCTGGTTAGAAACAACATACTCTTCAAACGCTGCACTGTTGATGACAAGCTATGGGTACTTTGCATTCCAGACGATTTTGTTAATAAGCTCATTTGGTACATTCATTTCAGCTACGCACATTTTGGTCCACGAAAATGTTATCATATTCTTCGAACGACTTGTTATTTTAACAATATGGAAAAGAGAATTCGAAGAGTCTTGTCTATTTGTAAACTTTGTCAAAAGGCGAAACCATCTACTGACTCACATCGTGCTCCGTTGTTTCCTATTATTCCTTCTAAATTAAAAGAATTTGCTGCTGTTGATCTCTTGGGACCGCTTGTCAGAACATCTAATGGATTTTCGTACGTTCTAGTCGCTGTTGAACTTACTTCAAAATTTGTTTCTTTCACTCCGTTACGTAAAGCCACTGGACGTTCTGTATCCAACACCTTTGTTAAAAATTTCTTACGTGAAGTTGGCCACGTTGCTAAAGTCATTTCAGATAACGGACCGCAATTCAGATCTGGTGTTTGGTCACGGAATCATAAAATCAAACCTGTTTTTATTTCATTGTATTCACCACATTGTAACTCGTCTGAACGGATTATGAAAGAAATCAATAAGCTTTGCAGACTTTATTGTCACAGAAAGCATCAGCATTGGGACAGATATTTACACTTATTTCAAAACGTGCTGAATGAAATGCCTCACGACTCCATTGCTTTACCACCTACTCTTGTACTAAAGAATGAAGAACCACCGAACAGAATCAGAGAGCTTGTACCTTTCCCGAATACACGTAAACTTCGACACAAAGACATAATTGATTTGGCTATTATAAATATAAAATCTGCAACAGACAAAAGGAGAAAACTACACGGTAAAGCAAATGCAAAGAAATTATATATTGGTCAGAAAGTTCTCATTAAAGCTCATTCATTGTCACATAAGAAGAAACACTTGAGTCACAAATTCTTTCTAGTTTACAATGGACCATACAGAATCCGACGTATACCACATGATAATTGCGTTGAAGTTGAAACTCTGCGTACTAGGAAGAGTAAAGGTTTACACCACATTTCACATGTAAAACTATTTATTGAGAGATAATCTGCTTTTTAACTTAGTCTTTGGTATAAAACTTTTCACTTCACATTTCTAGTATGCTGTGTCAGACTTAAGAAACTGTTAACATGCAACAATGTTTGAAGTTAAATATCCAGTCTAGAACCTAGGGATCATTTTTAAACAGAAATTACAAATGCATTGTTATAGTGAACAGACGTCACAGTGTTATTGTGTGTGTACATTCTTGCTTGTTAGTTGCACAATTACGTAATGACTATAAGGCTCACATACTTAGAGCATTTACCAGAAATGCTAATGAGATTTTAATGCAACATTTTGGTTTACTTGAAATTTGGTGTATCATGAGGTAAGTACATTGGCTTCTGCAGAACTTAGCTTTCGGAGGACGATAACTACGACACTTCCACAGAGATTATCTTACAGCAAGACGCACATTTAGCACTACAGGACACGTATTTGAGTGATTAATTTCGCACTTAAAACATGTATTTTTTAAGATATTTGAAGTACAATGATAGAAGGGTTTTCCGTGATGTATTTCATTCCATTGCTGTAATCTGTAACACCTGAGGGTATAATTACATTAATCCTCAGGGGGGTACCTGCTTACTTTGTGTATCATGTGTTTGGCAAGCACAAGGAGCCCTAGCTAATATGGTATTTGCTTACACAACTTTACACATCGGTACCGTATTTCTCTAACAGATAATTACACAGCTATCTGATCATTTAACTGAGAGAGACAAACTTTTTTACTACGGCAGTGACAAATGTTTACGTAATTACACCGTTGGATAACTTCACACTTATGAAATTGTATTTTGTCTGTACTTTGTGAACTGTTCATATTTTTTCGGAACCATTGTGATACTATGAAAGCTTTGAATGATATATTTGGTATGGTATCACGATTTTTAAAGTACGTTTGAGGTAGATGACACTTTTGACATGAGCAGAGAATTTTTTTTTAGGTTTTGAAATTATTGGAGGAAGCTACGACGATTTTGAGATTTGACTGAGGTGTTATGATGCTGTTATTACGACGACGATGTGTATTATGTTGTTGAGGAATGTTTATTATGCTACGTATTTCTCATGATGAAATATTGAAGAAGTGTCGATGTATATGTATATGTATAATAAGGTAAGGAATAATGAGTTGTGGTTAGGGACTCTGGTTTGTGAAAAAGGTTGTTGGAAACCAAGAATCGTACTTTAAGAGTTATGAAATGTATGTAAATGCGTGCATGTATCACTATGCTGGCGAAAATGTTTTGGACACTGTTATATTTATAGGATTTTATTTTCTACACATTCGTAACGCAAATTCTCAACCTGTGGAATTTTTTTTATATAAGACTGCCACTGTAGCAGAAACTGCTGTCGTAAATATTTCAGTGAGAAAGGTAAGTGACCTTGATGTAATGCGTTCTGGGCGCCCAGCTGAGAGGTAGACGTCTGACAAAAGAAAGCCATTAGGTGCAAAAAAAAAGGAGGCCATTATCCTCGCTATTGACATTCCTTTGTAGAAAGCATCGCAAATACGACACGCTCGAACTTGAAAACATATGATTACTCTGTGGAGCGCTTAATTTATGATATTTACTAAAATGCCTAATGAAATGAGAAACATTTTACATCCATTGTCTTTCTAGTTGAGAGATTGCTCATTTTGTTTAATATCTAGTTTCTAGCTGCACTGCAGCATTGGTTAAAATAAAATTTTATAGATGTACTAATATAAATATTTTCTGTCTACAGATCGAGTAAATAATAATTTTTTCAAAAAAATGAGGGAGCACAAAAAGACATTTACCTTCACAGGAAATGCATTCATAACTTTCTTTTCAAGTATTTGGTAATTTATTTTGTAGAATAAGTTGTGGTGCACCACTTTAATGACATAGATATTAAGATGTGAATATACATTTCCCTTGTCTGCATTATTGTCTGTAGTGTAATATTTTTTTCTGCTTGAGCTATGTCATGTTTAGATATAAGTTATTTCATTTGCTGCTGCTGTTTGCCAGGCATAGTGTTACTGAATTTCACTTTGTATTACTCTGTTAAGCTAGTTTACTACTGATTTATTTTTCTTGTTTGCTGTGCATTGCCTTATATTAGTTGTAATATTGCAATTGCTTTGCTAATTTCTATAACGCTGCTTGCTTTGCAAATTTGAATTTTTTTGTCATTGCTGTTTGTCTAATTGTTTTGTGCTGCTGCATTGCCTCGTCCCTTAGTTTAGCATCTGAGCTCAGTAGATTTAAGTTAGCTTAAGAGGGGGTAGACTATATAAGAGAATGAGTTGCAATGTATTGGAAGAAATGCATTGAGAAGTTATACGAAAAAAAGTACAGAAAGCAGGTATAGATAGGACTTTTGGGAATAATGATGAACCAAGGGAGATCTCCATGCAAAATACTGCAGTAAAACAAACCCTGTCCTTTCCTTTTGTGTTATCCCACTATGTGTTTGTGTACCCTTGTGTATTTGTTTTCTTCCTGTCTCTGTGTAGTTTCATAGAATTTTTTTCCTTCTAATACTAAGCTACATTCACTATGATGAGGAATACTGTTATCCTCAAATATAATTGGCATTAATAATATGTTATTTACCTTGTAAATATGCTTAGACATTATTTATTCTGTTTTGTTTTAATGCTCATAGGTAAAGTTGATGTTTCAAAAGTTATTCTGATCTTTTATGTATTTACTTATGTCATAATTCCTGTAACACTGATGTATATGTTAGTTCGATTCTTTTGTAAAGCCTGTACCACAAATGTTATCTGTATTGTTATGTTCTTTAATGATGTATTTTGTACCTTTGTTATTGTATTTTTATGTTACACAATTGTAATTGACACCAGTTCATCAAATTAAGTAACTTGTAAGTTACATTTCACTGCACACATTTCTGTTGGTCATAGTATATGGACAATATGTGAGAAGTAGGGACTGCTAGTGTTTACATGTGTGTTAATAATTCAGCAAGGGACTGGATAACAGCATTGCTGGTTCTAAGGACAATTCCAAAAACTTTTTGAGTGCACAAGTGGTGGTTATGGACTTGCTATATTGTCCGCAAGACTCTTCAATGGTGATTGTGCACCTGCACAGTCGCAACAGATGGCTGCTGGCCATCTCTACAAGGACTACAGTGGGTCTACACCTTTGATGATTCATCAGTACCATTATTTCTACAAGGACTACAGTGGGTCTGCGCCTCTGGTGGCCCACCAATACCGTAATCTCTAACAAGACTACAGTGGTCTGTTCTGTGATGACCTACCTACCAATATTCTTCAAAACTTCGACTGACTCTGCTGTGGGTTTGCTCTGTTGTGGCCCATTACCTGTCAGCATGTCAAGAGTCAGCATTGTCTTTCTGTTGGAAGGACAACACTACTTCTTCAAGACTGCATGGAAATCCATTACTTCCGTGTGCATTTTCTTTTACTGCTCAGACTTTGAGAAAAACACTGCAATTTTACTGTGATGAACGATCAGGACTGTCTTTATGGACTGTGAGAAAATTTTAGCTTTTGACCAACATTGTATTAATAAGTGTGTGCATTTGATATCTTTCTTACTGTAATTATGAAAATTTTTATCAAATCGTTATTGACCACTGCCCAAAACAATTTGTAAAATTTTTTGTGGGGAGCATGGGGGCTATGTAAGTAGGCTGTTTATGTTTTCTCATTGGCAACGTTACGTAGCGCTCTGTATGAAAATCACTGGCTGTGCTGTGTGCAGTCTGTGGCTAGTTTGCATTGTTGTCTGCCATTGTAGTGTTGGGCAGCGGCAGCTGGACGTGAACAGCGCGTAGCGTTGCGCAGTTGGAGGTGAGCCGCCAGCAGTGGTGGATGTGGGGAGAGAGATGGCGGAGTTTGGAAATTTCTAAGACTGGATGTCATGATCTGTTATGTATATTATGATTTTTCAACACTATTAAGGTAAATACATTGTTTGTTCTCTATTAAAATCTTTCATTTGCTAACTATGCCTATCAGTAGTTAGTGCCTTCCGTAGTTTGAATCTTTTATTTAGCTGGCAGTAGTGGCGCTCGCTGTATTGCAGTAGTTCCAGTAACGAAGATTTTTGTGAGGTAAGTGATTTGTGAAAGGTATAGGTTAATGTTAGTCAGGGCCATTCTTTTGTATGGATTTTTGAAAGTCAGATTGCGTTGCGCTAAAAATATTGTGTGTCAGTAAAAGCACAGTCGTGTTTAATTGTTCAAAGGGGACGTTTCATAACTCTTCCTCCATCACTAATTAACAACGCTGCACCTTACCCCATCCTTGTGTTTCTCCCTCTCCGTACTCACCTTAATCACAGAATTTATTTCATCTGCTTTATTAATTTAAATCTTTATTAAACGTGTAAAATTTTTGGCTCAAGAGTGGCTTTATCCCTTGCTGCTAGCCCCCTCTCCTCTCACAGGTAAATGAATAATAAACAAAAAAGTTGACACTCTATTGCTTTGGGAAATTCATCATTTTCGTCGTCTAATCCAATACTTCATTTGTGTTCCTGAAATTGCTAAAACTGTAAAACAGTTCGAAGACAATTTTATCAGAATTTATTGTTCAGCAAGGCAACAGAAGTATCGCCTCCGCAATTCTTATCAAAACGAAGCTCTTAGGACTTTATAATATAGTAGGTAAGTTATTGGAATAATTAATAAATAAATAAAGTAAATTAATAAATCCTGTGGGATTAATAATGCTGACGCAACACGATAATTATCGTTTAAAACAGTTAAAGATTTATTGCAAATAATTCACACATATGCGAACGGTGGCCTTACACAATTGCACACTCAAATCAAAACAAAGATATAAATAATAATTAACGTAAAGTAGCAAATCATGGAAAAGGAACAAAATCGTGTAAAGTTCGTTTAACAGCCCGTTAATCACGAGATTTGAAAGCAAGTACTCAATGTCCAACAATAGAGTTGCTGATTATTAACCGAGAACATAAAACCAAATTTCGTAAACCTATTAATCACTGCGAAAATCAGCGCACAACGTCACCAACTGCAAGTCTCAATATTAATTGCTGCAAAACAGTGAGTATTCTGCCTCTGTTCCCACAAATAAAGTTCGTAAGGGCACTCAAACTCAATCACAAAAGCACCGTCAAATATTCTAAGTACACTGAAAATTTAAATTCATACTATGGTATTCGCCGCCCAGACTACCTCGACTGGCGCCACGCTAACCCGCTGATACAGTACCATCCGCAAAAGACGGAGACCTCAGAAGACGACGGGCTACTGGCGAAAGATCGCGTGCTCGCTGCTGCTCGCCCTTAAATATTTACTGTGGCGTCACATTTTGAATCCATATGAAAAACTGAAACAACGAACATTATTCGAAACTAAGCTCCTGTACATATACACGCATCATTAGAATAAACCCACAATTATTCCGATCATTTTGTGAGCTCTCAGTACAAAAATAGCACAGTATTACAGAAGTTACCAGCGAAACATGCTTACATTCCTTTTTACAACAGGGAATAGTTATGATAAAATCAAAAACACGTATTGCTAGCTTGAAGAATGTGCATTCTTCTTCCTATTATTTCATACCATACTTCTCTCTCTCTCTCTGTTTTTCAGTCATCGGTCTTCTGACTGGTTTGATACGGCCCGCCAGGAATTCCTCTCCTGTGTCAGTCTCTTCATCTCAGAATAACACTTGTAACCTTGCAACCTACGTCCTCAGTTATTTGCTGGATGTATTCCAGTTTCTGTCTTCCTCTACCATTTTTGCCCTGTACCGCTCCCTCTAGTACCATGGAAGTCATTCCCTGATGTATTAACAGACATCCTATCATTCTGTCCCTTCTACTTGTCAGTGTTTTCCACATAACCCTTTGCTCTCCGATTCTGTGCAGAACCTCCTCATACCTTAACTTATCAATCCACTAATTTTCAACATTCGTCTGCAGCGCCACATCTCAAAGCTACGATTCTCTTCTGTTCCGGTTTCCCCACAGTCCATGGTTTATCAATCGCCATTTACTTGAATAATCATTTATAGTATATCTAACAACTAACTGTAGGTAGTCGTTAACTGGGATGCTTTGGTAAGGAATTGATTCTGCCTGATTGGTGAATCTATGACTGTGGCACGTTTATACATTTATATTTTATAAAATCATTTATAGCTTCTGAAGTAAATCCACCTTCATTTGAAGCTTCATATTATGTAATCGCTCCAATTGCTTCATGGTCGTTTATTTCTATTTTCCAGTGTAATATTACTAATTGAAAACCAGTCTTTCTTAGAAGTTACCGTAGAATCATGCTGCAAATTGTAATGAGTTCGTCTCATCACCGCGATTTTTGTTTGCATATTCGATTTTTGGGTCATGTTTGTAAGTTGTGTATCGTAGTTTCCCTGAAAATAAAGTATATTATGGTTATTGTAGCGTCTTTTCTTCAACCACCTCGCCCACCCACCGGACCATATCCCTTATCCTCCAGTTAGTCTACTTACCTGAGGGTAACCCTGTCAGATCTCCGCCAGCTTACGCTCCGAGAGCCAACTACTCGTCTGCATGCGTCTGTTCCCAGTCTCGTAGCACTTTTTCCAGCAGTAATTAGCATTACATCCAGACGCATTAAAAAAAGTTAATCTTTTACAAATGAGAGGAATCAGAGCCTTGAAGGAAGCAGGGCCAGAGCAAAAATTGGAAAGAAAGGTTTATAGAACATAATACAAGTAAGACTTATGATTAGTATTGCGAAAAAGAAAAAAACTCAGTAAAAAGAGTACTTTAAAAATCCTAGCTCTACGGTATTGTCTCTCATACGTCACCAATTTCGTTATCTCATTATCCCGCAACACAAAGCTTTATTTTGTCATACATGTTCCGAGGTATCTGTGTATCATGCAACTGAAAATTGCTAGAAAGACATAGCAAGCATGTAGCACTCTGCTGTAAAAATATTTTAAGTGTCTATGTATTGAAAGTTATTAACATAAATTACATTCCCTATCAGGAATATATATTTCTATATGTTGATGAGATATTGTAGGGCAGCAGCACTTACTTACCTAAGGGACCAACGCGGTAGTTAGTCGTGACGAGGACAATTTCGTGGTCAAGTAGAAAGCCAGGTTCATACCAGGTGGCGGCACCTTCCACAAACCCACCACCATGAATCCAGACCATGACAGGAAGCAGTTTTGCAGGCTTTAGCTGAAATAGCATCGTTATTTGAACTGTTGGTACCGACATGCTAACACAGTTAATAATCGTAAAGAAATTATAGTCTGTCGGTAAACTGAAGAGCGAGCGCGCGAGTCCCCACTCTGCCTACCCTGCTACGTCACAGGGCGCTTCTACAGGCTGTTCCACAACGTAGTACAGTACCTACCGCGGCGCGCGCTTTAAATCTGTGACGACGCCGTGTACAGATACGTCCCGTCTGCGTTTATTTTTAGACAAATGCTTTAAGAGTATAAGGAAAACAAAAGACGATAGCTTCTTCTAAACAAAACACTATAGAGTAAATAATATTAACATAAGAATGGAAATCAGGATTCTACTACAAACATAGAACCGAATGCCTATTCGTATGAATGTATGTTCCTCTATTCGTAAGACAAACCAGATGTAGTGCAATCAGTCTGTAGAATTTAAGGCTTGTTCTTACTTTGTATTTCTACTAAAAGGTAGAAGTTCCCTTTGAAGGGCTGCATTAAAACTTAACAATTCTTGCAACACGAAGAGTGTTTAAAAAGTAACCAGATATTTATAATTACGTGTGTTGTATTAGTTCGATTCGCACTGCTTTTTTTGTCATTACCTTCGTAAACATGTCTGAAAAGTATTTCCAGGTACATCCCATTTCACGCAATGTCTCGTGTAAAACATCTTCCTGCAACGAAAATGCACTTTTTGTTTCACGCCAGTGAGTAATTTCCGTAATGTGGGCATTATTATTTGGTTCATGTAAAAGTCCTCCATCGTTTGTCGAATGACCGATTTTGTGAAACTGTCTATATCGATGGGTTTCCTCCCTAAATTTTTAGTTTTCCTTCGCGGCGATTCCAGTAAATCATGCGCCTTGTTTTCGCGTTCCTTCCTTATGCGTCCTATTGTGGCGAGGCTGACGTTTGCATAAACTGCAGCCCTTTGATTGTGACTGGTAATATTAGCCAACAGTTCGTTTTGTGTCGCCTCCTTAACACAAGCTGTAGTAAAGTTAGAGACGATCGAACGCTTGTTCTGCGCAAATACCTCCTCTCCTTCGTATTCTGCACATTTTCTCGCAATGCAGGGCGATTATCCATCACTTCCGGATACTGAAGTATATCAGTGAGTACACAAAGTCAACAGACTGAGATTGGCAACTAAGATCCCACGAAGAGAAACGACGTATATCACTGCACGCCGAACTACACCGCTAGACAGGTAAGGGGCCACTGATTTTGGGTTGCCCTGTAGGCCGGTGGCAGGATTCTTCCGGGAAAGGCCACTTCCCCCACCAAGAGCGCTGCTCGCTCTTGAGTTTACAGACAGACTATACTACTAGTATACGCCATTACTTTTTGTGGATTCTATTATAGAATGTTTGTCACATAAGACGAATAACGATCTTAAGAAGAATGTAGCTACTGCTAAGCATAAGAAGCATGTTAGTGAATGGCTGAGCCACGGTGCACGCAGGGGATCAATTGAAGTCTGAGTCTGTCAGTGAGAGTGGTGCTATCGTGTAGTGCTTCGCAGGAGGTTGATGGGATTGCTCTTGCATCCAGAAAAAATAAAACTGGTTGTAACCTTTTAAATTTCTTTTTTTTCTCTCTACCAAAAAGTAAAACCAATGCTTATCTGACAGTAATGAACTTTAAGTCAGCAAACACATCGCTGCTTCATCCAATCATTTCGATTGGCTGCGTTGTACATAAAGAATAACCAGTCGCAGATACAGATGGTCGGAGCAAAAAAAAGGTGAATATCTACCTCTTTTAAAAACCCTGACAGGAGAGTGGGCAACCTGCTGGTTCAATCCTCACTCATTCCTCACAAAAAATTTTGACGTTTTCACGGTCTTTTAACACAGGACATTCTAAATCTTCTCACCGACTCCCTCTTTGTCGGTAAGCCTTCGTACTCAGCATCTCCCTCTCACTGCCACTGTCTATATATGTCTCTCTCCCACTGTCTCGTTTTTATCTCACAGATTCACAATAGATCACGTTGCCACTGTCTCCCCTCACACTTACACCTGTCTCCTTTTGTCTTTCTTTCCCACTGCCATTGACTCCGTCATACCTCAGCAGCTCAGAAATTCTGGGGGTCAAACTTGCTTTATCCTGCCACGCCTACGTGTTTAAAATTTCAATTCAAAATACGCCCTCCCCCATACCTTCAAGCTAAAATTCTCCAGTCTGGGAGGTTCCAGACCCACCAAAGCTATTTATGGTCTCCATTCATATGCATTTTTCATTTCCACTGTCTCCTCTCTCTTTTACTTCCACTCTTATCTCCATCCACCTCTTCTTTCTCTTTTGCTGCCACTGTCTCTCACTGATCATCAGCACCTACTGTCTCTTTGCCTCCCACTGCTCTTTTCCTCATTCTTTTCTCTTTCTCTTTTGTTGCCACATCCTCCGTCGCACCATCACTGCCTCCTCTCTCTTTCTCTCCCACTGGCACTGCCTCCTCTCTCTTCAATCGCCACTGTCTCTTTGCTGCTGCCTTTCAGTACAAAAAAGCGCGAATACGTTCGCATGCCAAAAATTTTGGTGAGGAAGGCGGAATGAGGATTGAGGCTGCTGATTCCTCGCCCTTCTGTTAGAGTCTTCTGCGAACCTTTCAAAACCAGCGCTCCTGGAAGAAAGGATATTGTGGAGACATGGCTTAGCCACAGTGTAGGGTATGTTTCCAGAAGATATTCTGTGAAGTTTGGAAGGTAGGAGACAAGGTACTGGCAGAATTGAAGCTGTGAGGACGGATCGTGAGTCGTACTTGGGTAGCTCAGTTGGTAGAGCACTTGCTCGCGGTAGGCAAAGGTCCCGAGTTCGAGTCTCGGTCCGGCACACAGTTTTAGTCTAGCAGGAAGTTTCATATCACCGCACACTGAGCTGCAGAGTGAAAATCTCATCTGGATATTTTGGTGACCCTTGAAATGACCCTGGAACCTTTGCCAAGCGTCCAATATGTCAGTTGCATTTGGGACTACGCCTCAGACCGAATATTATGTGCATATTATACGTGCGTAAGTACGCAAATTTGAACCTCTGGATTCTTTAACAGATAATGATTTCTAAAGAAGTTTCGAAGTTACCTGAGAATATCATCTTAAGAACATATTATCAAAATTTCGATGATCTGCCATGAATAGAAATTATAGAAATGTCCAGTCCCACAATTGGTACTTCTCGTACCAAAAATCATGGTTTTTCGGGTTTTCTCAGGAACTGCCCACGAACAAATGGTGCTTTTATAAGGTGCCTGAGATCCATCCTAGGCAAAACCCAATGGAAAAGAATCAACCGATTTGCTCAATTTTCCTGGGCTGGAGGAAGAGTGTAACGTTTAAATTTTGACCTTGTATTGTACGATAGCTACAGTAAGCTCGTTCCTCCATTTGCTATACAAATGGTCGCTAGAAACAGAGCTATCCAAAACCATTGATCCTTATCTCTCTGATCCATAGAAATCGAGGTCTGACCACGTGAAAAACGTCACAAATAATCCAGTTTCCACATTAATTATGGCTTTAAACATACGTAGTCATTACACCAGATCGAAAGCTCCAGTACTGACAAAACAGTGTAAAACTGCTAACTACTGACAACCGATGCCCAAATCAATATGCAGTTCAGGCTAATCACGAATGATATCGACTTCATACTGTGGTTATCACACGAAAAACAAGTTCAACGTATTTGAGCTATGGAAACCTCTCAATTTTATAAATGTTGGTGATTTTCACGTCAAAAATTGGCGGAGTCCCGACGAGAAAACCCAAGCTTGTGACTGTGCTCAGTCAGTACAAGTCTCGTGAACGTTCACGGGTAAAAATCGACAGAGTTCCGATATCTTGGTTCATAACAAGAGTCCTAAAACTTGCGTCTCATACACTAAAATAAATACATCTTCTGCTACACGCGACACGATCTCACCTCCACGATTGCCCCCCGCAGAGTTCCTCTCCAGTCCCAGTAGCGTCGTTTTTATCCCCAGCGACAGGTAAATCCAAGAATATCGTTTTAGCTTTAATCGCCTGCTCCAGTGCTAGTATTACTAACTAGTAATTTCTGCAGTTTTCAAGCTACACAAGTGCACGATTTCGCTAATTAAAATGACATGTCGAACGTAGCTGTACCACAACTGTTAGCTAACAATGAAAAAAAATCGACATGCGTAATTACTCAAATCTATAATTTTCTGCGCTAATTTATTAAACACCATTGAAACGGTAGATCTGTCTCAAATGATATTTACTGCAATTAGCACTGGCGCTGTCATAAATGTAACTTGAACAAAATTCAAATGACGGCGGTGCTAAACTTGTTAGCATGTAAAAATCAACTTGTCATACAAAAATCAATAAATCTAAAAATTTCAGTATATCCATTGTGGATGGCTAACTACGACTGTGATTTTTATCCTGGAACCAAAACAACAAAAATGAGAATAATTCATCTTCCTGCATAAATCTTGTTCTTCTTGGTGTATAACGACTATGGTATTCTGTAACTTACAAGAAGTTTTTAATTATGTATTAATTACTCACCTCCAGCTGTTTACCTTTTGTATGTAGCTAGCAACATTTACTGAAATGTAAGATCTGTACTAGTTATATTTGCATCATAATGCAACGAATCTCTTGCCAGACTATTATGGAGTAAAGTGCAGTATCTGTCACATCCATATTCTTTGTAAAAACATCGAATGTTTACACCCTGTGAGCCAGTGTAGAACCAAGTGTCGCTACATACTGTGTTTATTTGCGTACATAGCTTAATAACGCTCGTTATAAGAAGCAATCTGATGTGAATATCACAAGGCAGTGCATTCACTGTAAGTATCTAGAACATTCGTAAATGTTTCGTCACCGATTACTAAATTTCCATTTCCGCCAGCATCTAGCTATACTTGGTCCACAACATAATGTTCCTGTAACACCGCCATCTGAAGAGGGCCTGCAGTGGCTCTAAAACATGTTCATGGTTGAATAAATCGTAAAAAATGGACTAGCTGCGTATTTATTAACAGATAAACGCCAATCTAAAAATTGTACGATATGACTTGCTCGTGCTGCAAGGGCAAACTGTATCTTTCACCTTGTTATGGTGCTTATACTCGCTTCAATCTAAATTTCAATTTGTTTTTAATTGTTCGAATACTGTAGTACCGTAGAGCTTACGTAGTTTTTTACCACTTGGCTCTCATGTGTACCGCCATACAATCAAAAGTTATTAATTTCGTACTGTTAATCTGTTATAAAATTGTTCACTATTCATTTACGCTCTTAACCTCTGACGTAAAAATTATCGCTCTAGAAAGGCACGTTTCGATTAAGAGTAGCTAACAGAATCATAGCAGGCCCAGTATTCCTAAAAGCACACGGTCACGCAACCTCAATAGACAACTCGTCCCGATTTCTCCACACCAGCTGCAGGTGGGGTCGCTTATCGCCGCGTCGCCAGCTGACCTCGGCCAAGTCTCCTCCCCTAGGCTCCTTACAGGCGCGATATCCACTGTCACATTACGTGATGCCTGTGCGCCGATATATGTACGAGGTGCAGTTATAAAGTTACGTAATTATTTTTGCTTTGTTTCCAGGTAAATCTCTTCAGTGATGGTAAGCATTGAAATCCTCGGACTACAGTGCCGTAACACACCAGCGAGGAATGAAAAAGAAATGGCGCAGCCCGTTGATAAAGTGGGGTATGGAGAGGTTTATCTGTATTCGAAAGGGATTAAACGCTGCAACAATTCATGATGAGTCGGCGGAACTACGCGGGCAACGACGAATCGTGAAACAGTGGTTAGATGATGCAGCCATTTGCAGTGCTGTCAAACAAATTGGTGGACAGGATGTTTGAAATTCACGGGCTAGTTTATTTACAAGATGAGCTGAATAGTCGGCATTCAAGAAGAATGGTTACTTCGGGAAGAAGGCGGATCGGGTACTCTATCCAATAAGTGAGAAAGCCAGGACTAATGAAGGACAACGACCGCCAACTAGGGGATGTTTTCCTCTCGTTTATTGACAAGATTACGGATCGTATGGGGAAAGTCTCGGCCAAATATATGGTTAAAGCAATCTGTAGACCTACCAAGAAAATAAAAGAATAATTAAGAACGGCAAAAGGTGTACGGCGTCCACTAACGTCATCTGGGGTATACAAAATTCCATGTAGTTGTGTAAAAGTATACATGGCGTATTAACACACTAAAGTCGAACACAAAAGGGGATGTCTCGTGGGATATACTGACAATCGACTATAGTAGAAGATGTCTTCCGAGATGGAAACTACGAAATAAAGAGCGTTTTAGCATTATTACGCGCATATGCAGAGAGGCCAAGAGATGTTCACAAACACCATAATGATTTTAACAGAAAAGAAGAAGACGTTAAGTTAGATAAAATATATGTGTCGATTTAGTGCCAACGGAAAGACGATAAGCTACTTTTAGAGACAGCTCGAGATAATTCTGCAGTCGGTATCACGTGACGAGTGGTGTCCCCTGTATACGGCGCTATAAATTTGGGCCTCTGGAGTGCTCCTTGCAGTTGCCATTTTACCTCCGAAGATGTCTCCCGCCCTCGGAGACGAAAGTCAGGGTATAGTTATACACATCGGCAACAGTTTCTCAGCCTGGAAGTTTTAACCGATCAAAGATCCGCCTTGAAAGGATACATTTTATGAATAGCGTTATTACTGTAAGAAATCTTCACAATATTCAGACCGTTGTCCGTGTTTAGATTAACTTTGTCCTCCGCCTTTAAAGTGAAGCTATTAATTAAACTAGTAGTTGATATTAACGTTTTTATTGTTCCAGATGTTAACATTACGTGATAGCAAAGAATTATTAAAACAGAAACGGAAGTACTATATCGCTTTAAACTGTTGCACTACCCCCTGCACATATATTGGCGTGCTGTAAAATCTATGCGTTACAATGGGTAAGGCGCAAAGTGCAAGTTACCTCTGGTGTAAAGACGTTCAAGTACAGGCAGTCCTCAGTTCCAATCGGAGGCCGTAATGTCTCGAGGAGAGAGTTCTGCGTGCAAGCTGGTCCAGGAACCGTTGCATCGCGGACATGTATCCATGGCACTGGAGGCTGAGGGCTCTGTAACATTTAGTACACTTCTGCATATGAGACCGTTGATATCAGCATCAAATGTGAAATATTTATGAACGAGAGAAAAATACTGCAAATTTGGTGGTAGCACAAAACCGCATTTTTAACAAAACCGACGCAGTAAATTGAAATGACAACTCAGCAACAGAGGCCATTTACTGTATATTTAGTAATGTATTTTATTTTTGAATGCATATTCGAAGTAGATTTTCATTTTCAAGGCTTCAGTTAGCTATGGCTGGATCTTCTTCATCGTGATATTAACACGCCAGAATTGCGTGTCTGTATACTTTTCCAATTTCTGTTGCATAACAGATCGCAATGAATTGTCTTCCACATATTGCTTACGCTCGTATATGTAAATATTCTCCCACTCACTTCGGCTCACTTGTAAACAACTGGCCATAGAAACTGCATCGCCAGGAAGCATAGCAAATAAACAAATCTTACTTATTATTTATGCACTGCTGTATTTACACAGCATTCATATAAAACACCAGCGGAAAAATGCTCCCATCAGTGTACAAAACAGACGAATATGCTCCTATTTAAAAACTCTTAACGAGAAATGAGGTAGCGGCTACCTCATTCTACCTTCCGCAGCATCTTTAAAAAAATTGCCAAATATTTTGGTATGCAGTTCACTTCTCACTCCATCAAGCTCCCCTAACTGTAACTCGCTGAACCTACTAGTCCATCGCGGTAAGTCACTGATACTCATCCAGTCCCACTTGTCCATTCTCACTCACTCATGCAGCCCAAACTATTCAAAAAATTGGTTCAAATGGCTCTGAGCACTGTGCGACTTAACTTCTGAGGTCATCAGTCGCCTAGAACTTAGAACTACTTAAACCTAACTAACATAAGGGCATCACACACATCCATGCCCGAGGCAGGATTCGAACCTGCGACCGTAGCGGTCACTCGGCTCCAGACTGTAGCGCCTAGAACCGCACGGCCACTACGGCCGGCCCCAAACTATTGTCGTTAACCCACTGTTCTGACTGGCACTATCTCCCGCCTGACAGTCACAGTCTCCTTTGTTCTGTCCTACTACTACTGTCTCCGCTCACTGTCTTCCTCTTGTTCTCTCTTACTTCTACCATCTGAAACATTCCTTCCCACAGCTATTGTCTCTTCTCACTTCGACTATCTCTCTCTTCCTTATGGTCATTTTCATATACCCTGCCTCTCATTATCACTGGCTCTCACCCACTTCCATTTTCTCCTTCTCTTTACTTCTCTCCCACTGACACTGTCTCCTTCACTCTTTACCTAGAACTGTTCTGTCATTGTCAACTATGTTTCATCGCCACTGTATCCGTCTCTATCTCTCATGCTGCCATTGTCTCCTTCTCTCTTCCTATATCACAGACACTGTTTATTATCTTGTAGTATTTATTACTTTTCTTCTCTTCCCCATTGCAGCTGTCTCCTTCTCTCCCAGCATAAGAAAGAGCGAAAATGCCAAAATGTGCTGAGGAAGATGGAATGAGACAGCCTGTAAGAGGTCCGAGCAGATGTAATTTTGATGTATTGCTCATGCGCTGCCTGCGATATGCAAGGTCTCTGACCAGAGAGCAGTGTTGACTGCAGTAGGAACTGTGTAGCTGTAGCAGTAAGTTGTGGCTAGTCTGGAGTCTGCTCTGGTCTGGTATGGTGTATCGTGTTGGCTGGCCCGGTCGCGGTGCAGCGATGCCGGAGCCTGAGTATTATTGTATAAGGTAAAAAGCAGCCTCGCGCATATGTAGTAATGTTATCTCAAGTCCCACATAAACGTTTTAAAAATCTCGTAATAATAATCTTGCTCATAAAAAGTAACTTTTAACAACCATTCACTTCAATTTAAGGAATTTACAAATTTCTCCTATCCATGATCATCCCGATTGTTGCAAAAGAAAAAAAAAATCAGTTGCTTCCTTTCATAAATCAGAGATATATCGGCCAGCATTGCACAGAGCTGTGCCGGAAAAATTTACTGTAAGAGCAGATATATCCGGCGACTTCATTGAGGTAAGAATTTTTTCCTTTTTCATTCAGAATGATCTTTCAGGGCCATGACGCAGCACTACTGTCGTCCAAAATTTACCTGGTTAAATTCACAGTGAATTATTGAAAAGTCATAAGTGATCGACAATTTAATTGAGAGGTTAGTTACATTGTTTTATTACCAGGTTACTGAATTTTTTTTTTATTGGGATGTTACACTCAATGTGAGCGACATAATTATAATTTTTACTGTTGAGAGGTTTAGGAATTTTTCTGTTTTGAGGTTACGCTAAACGTGAATGAATTTTGAGCTTAGATTAAATCAGAAAGAATTTTGTGTGGAGGTTAATGTGAAAAGAATTTTGTAGGGAGGTTACAAACGAGAAAGAATTCTGTTTTGAGGTTACACTAAATGGGAACGAATTTTGGTGGGGAATATTATTCATATTATTTACTTTAATATATTTTGTGGGGAGGTTAGAAGCCGCTACCCCACTTTTAATTATGAGTTAAACTGCAACATATTCTCATTTTTTGTGATCCTACAGGAGCATTTTTCGTCCAGTTTAATTTATTTCTCTGCTACAGAAGAGCATCTCACTCATATGAAAAGAATTTTATGGGCCAGTAGAACGTGTAATAGTTTACTTACGTGAAACTGAAAATTAATTTTACATCTCAGACAGGATTTTAAGTGCACAAAAATTTTGCATGTGTTCCAATACTACAACAATACAGGGTTCTAACAACCCTTCTGATGATAACTCTGACACTTTACAGCATATTTCTCCGTGTTACGTCACTTCACAGACTACGTTTCCGCCTCACACTGGAATTTACGTGTGTATTTCACCTGTACAAGTAGTATAACTATGAACCTCTGTATATCTGGAACGGGTAAAGATATCAGGACAATTTTCAAGGTCGTTCTATATCGGGATCTTAGGATATAAAAAAAATTACGGTCATTTAGTGTCCATAGCCCAGCTGGAATCCGCGGCTCGGTTTTGGTACCAAAAAATCATGTTTCGTTGCTCGGTAGCGGATACAGATTTTTGGAAACGGAAAGATGGCACTTCTATGTAAATTCCTAGGGAATATGCCGCTAAAATTTGAGCAATTTTTCGCGGTTAGTGTTTTAGATATACGTTACTGTCGGCGAAAAAATGGTAAAAAGCCTTTCTTAGAGGTGTTCCCAGGAAGCGCCCATGAAATAAATAATGCTTCCTTAAGCCGTTAACGCGCAATACAGACCGCACCTAATGCCAAAAGAACGAACCAATTTGCTCCATTTGCCTAAACTGGAGGAAGTGTGTAATACTCAAATTTTGAACCTGTGCTGTAGGATAGTTGAAATGGTCCTTGTGGTGGTTGTACAAATGGTCCCTAGCCCAAGTGCTATCCAAAACACTTGACTGTACCTTCCTATCACCAACAGTACATGAGATACGAGCCCAGGAAAAATCCCGCCTGTGCGCAGCGTTTTGGAACATATTGGTAAGCATGGTGTCCTACACATACCAGTTACAACGTCCTTCACAAGCGCGTGGAAGTTTGGGTCGGTCTGGCAAGCGTGCTCGGCTTGCCGTAGTGTTTAAGGTGACCGCTCGCCATAAGCGGGAAATCCGAATTCGAGTCCCTGCCGGTAAAAATCTTCATATACACTCCTGGAAATTGAAATAAGAACACCGTGAATTCATTGTCCCAGGAAGGGGAAACTTTATTGGCACATTCCTGGGGTCAGATACATCACATGATCACACTGACAGAACCACAGGCACATAGACACAGGCAACAGAGCATGCACAATGTCGGCACTAGTACAGTGTATATCCACCTTTCGCAGCAATGCAGGCTGCTATTCTCCCATGGAGACGGTCGTAGAGATGCTGGATGTAGTCCTGTGGAACGGCTTGCCATGCCATTTCCACCTGGCGCCTCAGTTGGACCAGCGTTCGTGCTGGACGTGCAGACCGCGTGAGACGACGCTTCATCCAGTCCCAAACATGCTCAATGGGGGACAGATCCGGAGATCTTGCTGGCCAGGGTAGTTGACTTACACCTTCTAGAGCACGTTGGGTGGCACGGGATACATGCGGACGTGCATTGTCCTGTTGGAACAGCAAGTTCCCTTGCCGGTCTAGGAATGGTAGAACGATGGGTTCGATCACGGTTTGGATGTACCGTGCACTATTCAGTGTCCCCTCGACGATCACCAGTGGTGTACGGCCAGTGTAGGAGATCGCTCCCCTGAGTATTATTGTATAAGGTAAAAAGCAGCCTCGCGCATATGTAGTAATGTTATCTCAAGTCCCACATAAACGTTTTAAAAATCTCGCAATAATAATCTTGCTCATAAAAATTAACTTTTAACAACCAATCACTTCAATTTAAGGAATTTACTAATTTCTCCTATCCATGATCATCCCGATTGTTGCAAAAGAAAAAAAAATCAGTTGCTTCCTTTCATAAATCAGAGATATATCGGCCAGCATTGCACAGAGCTGTGCCGGAAAAATTTATTGTAAGAGCAGATATATCCGGCGACTTCATTGAGGTAAGAATTTTTTCCTTTTTTATTCAGAATGATCTTTCAGGGCCATGACGCAGCACTACTGTCGTCCAAAATTTACCTGGTTAAATTCACAGTGAATTATTGAAAAGTCATAAGTGATCGACAATTTAATTGAGAGGTTAGTTACATTGTTTTATTACCAGGTTACTGAATTTTTTTTTTTTTTTATTGGGATGTTACACTCAATGTGAACGACATAATTATAATTTTTACTGTTGAGAGGTTTAGGAATTTTTCTGTTTTGAGGTTACGCTAAATGTGAATGAATTTTGAGCTTAGATTAAATCAGAAAGAATTTTGTGTGGGGGCCGGCCGAAGTGGCCGTGCGGTTAAAGGCGCTGCAGTCTGGAACCGCAAGACCGCTACGGTCGCAGGTTCGAATCCTGCCTCGGGCATGGATGTTTGTGATGTCCTTAGGTTCGTTAGGTTTAACTAGTTCTAAGTTCTAGGGGACTAATGACCTCAGCAGTTGAGTCCCATAGTGCTCAGAGCCATTTGAACCATTTTGTGTGGAGGTTAATGTGAAAAGAATTTTGTAGGGAGGTTACACTAAATTAGAATCTTATTCATATTATTTATTTTAAATTTTGTGGGGTGGTTACACTTGGCGACAACCGGTCAGGATCGTATTTCTTTGTGAATCTCTGAGAAGTTGTCATATATCTGCTCTTATGTACTTAAATGTAGTTTGCATCTGGCGCAACGCATTTACTAATTTGTCACTCTTTCTCTCACAGATCATCGGCAATTTATTGCTCTTTGTTGTAATTGTGTTTGTTCCATTTTTTTTTTGCTTCGTCTTTGTTTCATTTTTTTGCGTAATTTTGATTTGTGAAAAATGCCGCGAAAAACTGTTAACAGTACATCGCGATGTGCAATGAGTGAAATAGCCGACTCGAATAATTTGACCGATAATACTTGCGACACACAGTGTAATAATGATAATCCTCTAATTACAGACAATCAGTGCATACCGATCACCAGTATTGATTTTGATCCTAATGATGAGCAAACAAATTCAGTTATGTCCAGAGTAAATGTAACAATTGATGACGCGGCACGTTCCGTTACAATGAACGCTGTCCAATTGGACACACCTCACTTGCAAAATTTACGCAGTGAACGGATAAATGATTCTAACGAAAATGAACAATGTAGTCAAAATACGTCAAATTTATTTGATTCCGATGTAGTGATCCACAGTGCACATCCGATTGGCAAATCTTCACACAGTACAGAGAACAGAGCCGCTAATTTTGGCTGGGATCAAGTTATGGCATTATTGCTACAACTTAATCAAAATCTCAAACAACAAATTAATGAAAGTTTCAAACAGCGGAATGAAATACTAGATAACCATTTCAAACAAATTAATGAAAATTTCGACCACCATTTCAAACAACTTAATGAAAAATACGGCAATCATTTCAAAAAACTTACTGAATCGTGCAAACAACTTAATGAAAGTTTCAAACAGTCGAATGAAAAACACGACAACCTTAACGAACAAAACAAACAACTAAGTGAACAGATTACATCCGTTACCGTGCAACGTTATGATACTAAAGAACAATTATGTGAAGAAATTAAGGCTTGTGCTAGGAACAGTAGCGAATAAATTAGATCTGTTGCACAAGAATTAAGTATTACACGTGTAGCCACAACGAAATTACTTAGAGATTAAAGTAGCGCAGTCACTGAACAATGTTCTGAAAAAGCAACACAGTCACGCGACGAGTTTAAATTAATGTCAGCAGAACTTTCACACACGCTGGATGCGAAAGTCGATAAGAAATTTGAACAACTGAACAGCCAAATTGACGAACGTTTTAAAGTGACAGAAATTAAAAATGTTTCAGCCTGTAAAACGACACAGCTTACGCCACATTCCGAACATTTCTCACACTCACACAGCCAGTATAATTTAGGTAATTTACAGAGAGTACATGACGTAGAAGATTCCGAACAGACACAGGCACATAGAGTCTCATGCAATCCTGAACCTGTTCACACATTCAGAGACGATAATTTTGATTATAAGCAATTTTTATCCGTAAAAATATCTAAGGTATTTAATAATGACACAACACAGATTCACGCTTTGGACTGGGTACGACAATTTGCTTTTGTATTTTCATCAGTTTGGCCTGTAATGCAGAAACTAGAATTGGACTAGATACGACAATTTGTTTTTGAATTTTAACCGGCATTGCCTGTAACGCAGAAACTAAAATTTATTTGCAGCGCGTAATTGACCTACGCTTCGATGAATATGTGCCGTAGCGTGCACAGGGCCCCAAGCCGTAGTAGTGCTATTTCATCTTTAGTTTTCTGCACTGCTGCCTTCTCTTTTACTATCCTTTATATCTATCAAAACAGCTCTTCAACTATCGATCTATCTAGGATTAGAAACGAGTAAAGAAAACCCGATATGACAAGTTTTACCGAAAGTGACATATTTCATTAGACACTCCAGAACTACCAGCGTAATTTTAATATCAGACAAAATTTTAATTATAAGTATCGTCAAAATTATCAGCAACAGGAACCACATTTTGGTAACAATAGAGGTTTTTCCCAACAACAGCAACAAAACCAACCGGTTAGCATACCTAACCAACAATGTAATGTGCAAGGTCAACCAAGCATTAATGTTTCGCCGCCTACATGTATAGCGTCGGCTCCGCCAAATAGTAACGCACAGCAACAAGGTAATCAGTACGTACAGAAAACACACTATTTTAACTCATACCGCAATGCACCGTATAGAAATGACCAGACGTAAATGTAATAGGCACAATTTTCAGCGTACGTTTAATAACAGTCGGTCTTACCAGCAGCAAAATCATCCGCAACAACAGATTATCATGAATGAATCAGACAGTCGGTATCATCCCAAACCTAAAGCGTCAGGACGAAATAACAGAACATTACAAATAGTCGAAATGCCACAGCGTCCTCCGGCAATTAATAACACGTCAGATAGAATTTGACTAGATACAGTACAGGTTGCATCTTCCAGCAACGCAAGCAATACTTTTGACACGCAGAATCTTGTTCACGAAAATGTTATTACTTTTGACGACATCCCAGACACTCTTTTGCAGGAAAAACCAGTTATTCAAAAAACCATTTCACACCCTGTCATTGAAGTAAAAATTGGATCATCCAAATTTTCAGCAGTAATCGATTCTGGATCACCTATGTCAGTTATAAATGAGGAAACTTTCAACGAGTGTAACAAAAAGAATACCTATCCTACGCTACCATTAGGCAAAATTAAAGTAAAAGGAGCAGTATCTGGTAAAGGAGTAGATGTAAAATTACAGACACACTTATCGTTTCACTCAAATTTTTTGATTGTTCCCTTATTGACAACAGACGTTATTTTAGGTACGAATTTTTTGGTACAATACGACGCAATTATTGACTTTCAAAATTCCTATTTAATGTTAAAGGATGAAAATGTATAACTGGCTTTAGAATTTCAGCACTCTTTATCTGCAGAAGAACAATTAATCGGACAGGGGTCATTTCTGCATCACGTAACATAGACTGTCATTCCACATTGTTCACAGATACGTACATACACAACTATAATACTCCAGACGAAGCCTACTATGACGTTAAGCAAATGATTTCTGATAAAGTAAAACAAAGCAGTGCAAATACAGACGATGAACGTACTCAAATACGCAATATTCTTTTACAGCAAGCTACAGTTTTGACAACGTCCCTGGTACTAGTCCAGTTTTATGTATGAATTTCAAGTTAAACAGCACGATACATTTAAAGTCAAACATTATCCCATTCCGTATATTCACAGAGAACAAGTTAAGAATTAATTGCAAGCTATGCTTGACCAAGGAATTATTGAACCGGCAGTTAGCCCGTACATAAACCTGCTCCATATTGTTAAGAAAAAGGATGGTTCACTTCGCCTCGTACTTGATTCGCGTCACATCAATGACATTATTATTAATGAAACAGATGGCCCACAGACACTAGAAGAACTTCTACAGAAATTTCATGGTACTGCTATTTATTCCACATTAGATTTGAAATCGTTATTTTGGCAAATTCAGCTCCATCCGAACTGCAGAAAGTACACAGCTTTTCTCTGTTTTGGTGACTGTTATCAATTTTGTAAATTACCGTTCGGTTTAACCATTTCTTCAGCAGCATTTATTTGCGGTTTGAATACTATACTTCCGACAGAATTAAAAGACAGAATCACAACGTATGTAGACGACATTCTTATTGCAGAAGTTAACTGGTCTGAACACAATTTGATTCTTGAACAACTGTTACGAACTTTTCGTGCACAAGGACTCACACTTAATCTCAGTAAATCGCACTTTGGCAAAACTTCTATATAATTTCTTGGACATGTAATTTCAGCAGAAGGCATTGCGCCTGACCCGGAAAAACTTCAAGCTTTACGTGACATTACTGTTCCTACGACGAAGAAACACCTACGCAGCTTTTTGGGTTTAATTAACTTTTTTAGTAAATTTATTCATTACTCTGCTTTAGACACCCCTAGATTATGTCAATTGATGGGTAAAAACACTATTTGGTCCTGGGATAGCCAAGCACATTCTGAATTTGTCAATATGAAACAAGCTTTGTTGAATGCACCACTTTTATCACATCCAGATCTTACTAGAAATTTTTCCATTGCCACCGACAGTTCTAACACCGCTTTAGGCGTACACATTTTTCAGGAAATTGAAGAAGACGGTACTACAGTAATTAAAAACATCGCCTTTGCGAGTCGCGTCCTGTCACCTGCTGAACGCAATTATTCTGTTACAGAACTTGAAACATTATGTGTTGTATGGGCATTTACGAGATTTCGGCATTTTCTTTATGGAAGACATACGACCGTTTACACAGATCATAGAGCTATACAGTTTTTACTTTCCGCTAAATTTACACACGACAGATTAAGCAGATGGAAACTTTATTTGCGGGAATTTAATTTTAGAATTGTTCACATTCCCGGTACACAGAATGTTGTAGCAGACGCACTATCCCGTTCTCTCAGCAACAATCAGCAAGACATCGCAACCAACTTCTGCCAAGCAAATTTTAGCGTCATGTATATTCAACAAGTTGCATTCGAAAATTTTATTTCGGCATCATTACGAGACATAGCACAAGAGCAGAGTAAAGACAACGTATGGAAAGAAATTAAACACCTTTGGCAAGATAGGAATAATGTTACCATCAGAGACCATCACACTGTACGCAATAACATTCTGTTTCGCCGCTCTCACCCTGACAGCAACAACTGGTTACTATGCATTCCTGACGAACTGGTTAACAAATTAATTTGGTATACTCATTTAAGTTACGCACATTATGGAGCCAGAAAATGTTTTCTTATACTGAGACAGAACTGTTATTTTGCCAACATGGAGAAACGTATTCGATGAGTTTTAGCGTCATGTAAAATCTGCCAGAAAGCTAAGTCAGACACGACTTCACATATTCCTCCGTTACATCCCATTGTACCTGTTAAATTGAGACACATGGCCGCTGTAGACATTTTTGGTCCGATTCCCAGAACTAATAGAGGTTTTTGTTACATCTTTGTCACTGTTGAACTCACTTCAAAATTTGTGACCTTCACTCCGTTACGCAAAGCTACTGCTAAATCTGTTTCGAAAGCATTTGTAAAACATTTTCTATTTCATGTAGGGCATGTATTGAAAGTAATTTCCGACAATGGATCACAATTTCGATCTGCTATATGGACACGTATGTTACGAACAAGAAACATTTCTCCGATCTATATATCCACGTATCACTCTTCTTCGAACCCTTGTGAACGACTAATGAAAGAAATTGGTAAACTATGTAGAATATACTGCTATAAAAAACATATTGATTGGGATACACACATACTGTCATTCCAGGATGTAATGAACTCCATACCAAATGAATCTACTTTGTTATCTATGACTGTTATACTGAAAAATGTTGAACCACCTAACAAAATTAAAGAATTAGTGTCCTTTCCTACATCTCGTCGACTACGACACCATGAAATAATTGACATTGCGCTGAACAACATCAAACGTGCCGCAGAGCGCTGGAGAAGACAGCAAAAACAGGTTTGTACACGCCGTGACTTTCACGTTGGACAGAAGATATTAGTACGTACACATTATTTATCCAACAGAGGAAAGAGTAGTTGCAGTAAATTTGAGCTTCTATACGCAGGTCCATACAGAATTCGCAGCATTCCTCACCCCAATGTAGTACACGTCGAAACTCTGAGAACCAGAAAAAGTAAAGGCAATCACCATGTCTCCAACATTAAACCCTTTATTGAATCAACATACTTTATGATTTATCACACTGTAACGCCATTTCCTGATTTTTATATGACCAATTATGCAATTCTATCTATGTGACTACTTACTGATGATTATCGTATTTTTTCTTGGCAAGTGCCCGACAAGGTAAGGTTAGCAGGTTGCTTTTCTTGTCGTTACACAACAGACCGTGCACATTTTTCCAGATAAAGTTACATATTTTATGACCAATTATGCAATTCTATCTATGTGAGTACTTATTGATGATTATCATATTTTTTCTTGGCAAGTGCCCGGCAAGGTAAGGTTAGCAGGTCGCTTTTCTTGTCGTTATATAGCAGACCATGCACATTTTCCATTTTTCGTGTATGTATGATTGTTTTCCTGTTTTGTTTGTATGCACTACGAAATCCTTAAGATATAACAAACACCAGTTGACTTTGACATTTTGCCTTATGATATATCAATATCTTGACTATTCTACACTTTTGGTTACTGCATTATGAGACAGTGTGTACATTTTTGCACCTCAACACTCTCTGTGTTTTTGACATAATACGTTTTCTGTCATGCTATGCTTTATGCTTAATTATATAACTAGAAACCAGTTTTTATTTACTGGGTATATGATTTAAATGCAAGATATTAATCCTTATTCATCATTTTCAGAAAGCAATAACGTGTAAAAGAAATAAATTAAACAAACCACAGTGGATTACTATGAAATGGGAATTTGACCCTCGGAATGAACGAAAGAAAATGCAATACCTTGTGATGAAGAGTAAATGGATCAGAATTAACAAGCATTAACAAGAATATACTATACACATCGTATGATAGCAGTCTTAACTAATTATTTTTCTTTCAGAATACGAGGCGATTGATGCAGGCTGTCAGATAGAACTACACATCTTAGTTTTAGTGATGAAATATGCTAGAAATAAGAAACTCTATACTATGAATAGTTGTATGAAGTAAATGGTAATATGAATAATGAAGTGTCTTTTTTTGCAGATGATAATGAATGATGATGAATAGTTATATGAAGAATATGCTAATATGAATAATGAGGTTTTTCTTTGCAGCTGATGATAGTGATGAAGTTATGTTAATATGAATAATGAAGTTTTTCTTTGCATATGAGGGTAATGATGAAGTTTTTATATTTACTGTTAGTAGTTATTTAAGTATTTGTTGCAGTTCGTTTTGACAGTATGTCTTATATCACATGGTATAATGACTGAATGTTTTGAAAAGGACAGCTAGAGTACATACATATTGAGTACACGTTTCATTACCTGTTAATTCGAAGTTCACTACTTTTCAGCATAATATGCGTTTCATCTTTCAGCTTAATAATCAATTTTGTATTTTTTCCAGGCGAAGCTATTCATGAAATTAATGTGCTATAAGCAGTTAGTTATTAAACCTGTTCTAGTACTTTCATTTTTTTACCCATTTGTGTGTGTCATTCATGAATGTGATCACATATACTCTACTTGTTCATAATCTTGCTACAACTGACTCATGACGAATGACGTTACTAATCCTTATTTGCAGAAATAAGTCAAAAGCAAATATTTTCATGCCCCAGCAATTAATTATCGATCCCAACGCAATGCATTGCTGGCACAAAAAAAATGTATTACCAGTCCCAAATAATGCTACTAGTTTAAGAGATATTTATAGTACTAAATCTAATGCAGATTTGTCAGATGTATTGAATCCATTATATCTATGTATTATTGGAACACAGACCTTGAGTAATAGTTACAGTGTGTTACATTTTAAATATGTCCTATGTCACTTGAATGATGAGTTCTGAAAAATACTGAATAATGTTTTATAAAACTATATGAATACTTTGTAACTGGCCAATGAATGCCACTGTTTCTTATATTTTAAATTTGTCTTATGTCACTTACATGCTAATATATATGAATACCAGTAGCTTGATGCTACACTCATTAACTCCTGTTTTGAATGATGACTTCTGAACAATGCATAAAAATGGTTTGTAACTGGCCAATGAATGCCAATGAATACTATAACTAGATGAGTTATGTAAATGCTATGCCATTAATTAACTCTTGCTTTGAATGATCACTTCTGAATAATGCATAGAAACGATTTGTAACTGGCCAATGAGTGCCAATGATTACTACAACTAGATGAATTATGTTAATGCTATACCATTAATTAACTCTTGTTTTGAATGATGGCTTCTGAACAATGCATAAATATGGTTTTTAACTGGCCAATGAGTGCCAATATTTAGTGTAATCTGATAACTTAAGAATAATGTTCTGTAATACTCCATACATAGTACAGAAATGTTTAGTAACTAGGCAATGAGTGCCAACAATTACTCAAATCGGTTAGTAGACTAGCGTAATTCTCTACGATGATTAGCATAAGACTTAATGTCCTTCACCTTCTGACCTAATTACCAGAAATTACTGCAATATCCGTTTGTCCTGTCTATCCTCATGATCATGGAGCACTATATTTGGTTTTTGCACTAATCCTACGTTGGTGTACCTCATAAGAATGTGGTGTTGACGCATCATGCTGTCCAACACCTTGAACGATGGAGATGTTATTATGGTCCCACTGTTTGGTGTACCTAATGTACTACCAAAATGATAACATTGGATATTAATACGACATTTCAGTGTCTTGGCTACACTGATTCATACTTCAGGAAAGAGAACTTCAGATTGTCTCACTTGGTGTTGTGCTTCTGTAGACAGATATGGACTTTCAGTGCAGCTACGTGCAACCTACTGTGCTACAACCATGATGCAATCCTTCCCTTTCCTTTCCTAGTTCTTGTAAAATGGTAAAAAATATATACAGTGTGTGTGCACTTTATGTCATTTGTTAATATTTTTATACTCATTGCGTATACATTTTGTCATTTCTTATATATACAGTGTGTGTGCACTTTATGTCATTTGTTAATATGTTTTGTAACCATTGCATATACATTTTGTCATTTCTTGATATGTTCTGTACTCAGTGCAAGTGCACTCAATTTCATTTCATGTTCTGCACTTATATATATATGTATATACTCTGTGACTGTAAACTTAGTTAATTAAGCAGATTTTAGAAAAGTTTGTTGTTCATGGCAAGTCCAATTGATTCACCATCGCTGCCAAATTTTTGCCCCCCAGTGGAGGGTTATGTACGAGGTCCGAGCAGATGTAATTTCAATGTATTGCTCATGCGCTGCCTGCGATATGCAAGGTCTCTGACCAGAGAGCAGTGCTGATTGCAGTAGGAACTGTGTAGCTGTAGCAGTAAGTTGTGGCTAGTCTGGAGTCTGCTCTGGTCTGGTCTGGTGTATCATGTTGGCTGGCCCAGTCGCGGTGCAGCGATGCCGGAGTCTCAGTATTATTGTATAAGGTAAAAAGCAGCCTCGCGTATATGTTGTAATGTTATCTCAAGTCCCACATAAACGTTTTAAAAATCTCGTAATAATAATCTTGCTCATAAAAAGTAACTTTTAACAACCATTCACTTCAATTTAAGGAATTTACAAATTTCTCCTATCCATGATCATCCCGATTGTTGCAAAAGAAAAAAAAAATCAGTTGCTTCCTTTCATAAATCAGAGATATATCG
Source organism: Schistocerca piceifrons (assembly GCF_021461385.2). Taxonomy (NCBI): domain Eukaryota; kingdom Metazoa; phylum Arthropoda; class Insecta; order Orthoptera; family Acrididae; genus Schistocerca; species Schistocerca piceifrons. The sequence continues at coordinate 620,144,003 of NC_060140.1, forward strand.
GCCAGCATTGCACAGAGCTGTGCCGGAAAAATTTATTGTAAGAGCAGATATATCTGGCGACTTCATTGAGGTAAGAATTTTTTCCTTTTTTATTCAGAATGATCTTTCAGGGCCATGACGCAGCACTGCTGTCGTCCAAAATTTACCAGGTTAAATTCACAGTGAATTATTGAAAAGTCATAAGTGATCGACAATTTAATTGAGAGGTTAGTTACATTGTTTTATTACCAGGTTACTGAATTTTTTTTTTATTGGGACATTACACTCAATGTGAACGACATAATTATAATTTTTACTGTTGAGAGGTTTAGGAATTTTTCTGGTTTGAGGTTACGCTAAATGTGAATGAATTTTGAGCTTAGATTAAATCAGAAAGAATTTTGTGTGGAGGTTAATGTGAAAAGAATTTTGTAGGGAGGTTACAAATGAGAAAGAATTCTGTTTTGAGGTTACACTAAATGGGAACGAATTTTGGTGGGGAATGTTATTCATATTATTTACTTTAATATATTTTGTGGGGAGGTTAGAAGGCGCTACCCCACTTTTAATTATGAGTTAAACTGCAACATATTCTCATTTTTTGTGATCCTACAGGAGCATTTTTCGTCCAGTTTAATTTATTTCTCTGCTACAGAAGAGCATCTCACTCATATGAAAAGAATTTTATGGGCCAGTAGAACGTGTAATAGTTTACTTACGTGAAACTGAAAATTAATTTTACATCTCAGACAGGATTTTAAGTGCACAAAAATTTTGCATGTGTTCCAATACTACAACAATACAGGGTTCTAACAACCCTTCTGATGATAACTCTGACACTTTACAGCATATTTCTCCGTGTTACGTCACTTCACAGACTACGTTTCCGCCTCACACTGGAATTTACGTGTGTATTTCACCTGTACAAGTAGTATAACTATGAACCTCTGTATATCTGGAACGGGTAAAGATATCAGGACAATTTTCAAGGTCGTTCTATATCGGGATCTTAGGATATAAAAAAAATTACGGTCATTTAGTGTCCATAGCCCAGCTGGAATCCGCGGCTCGGTTTTGGTATCAAAAAATCATGTTTCGTTGCTCGGTAGCGGATACAGATTTTTGGAAACGGAAAGATGGCACTTCTATGTAAATTCCTAGGGAATATGCCGCTAAAATTTGAGCAATTTTTCGCGGTTAGTGTTTTAGATATACGTTACTGTCGGCGAAAAAATGGTAAAAAGCCTTTCTTAGAGGTGTTCCCAGGAAGCGCCCATGAAATAAATAATGCTTCCTTAAGCCGTTAACGCGCAATACAGACCGCACCTAATGCCAAAAGAACGAACCAATTTGCTCCATTTGCCTAAACTGGAGGAAGTGTGTAATACTCAAATTTTGAACCTGTGCTGTAGGATAGTTGAAATGGTCCTTGTGGTGGTTGTACAAATGGTCCCTAGCCCAAGTGCTATCCAAAACACTTGACTGTACCTTCCTATCACCAACAGTACATGAGATACGAGCCCAGGAAAAATCCCGCCTGTGCGCAGCGTTTTGGAACATATTGGTAAGCATGGTGTCCTACACATACCAGTTACAACGTCCTTCACAAGCGCGTGGAAGTTTGGGTCGGTCTGGCAAGCGTGCTCGGCTTGCCGTAGTGTTTAAGGTGACCGCTCGCCATAAGCGGGAAATCCGAATTCGAGTCCCTGCCGGTAAAAATCTTCATATACACTCCTGGAAATTGAAATAAGAACACCGTGAATTCATTGTCCCAGGAAGGGGAAACTTTATTGGCACATTCCTGGGGTCAGATACATCACATGATCACACTGACAGAACCACAGGCACATAGACACAGGCAACAGAGCATGCACAATGTCGGCACTAGTACAGTGTATATCCACCTTTCGCAGCAATGCAGGCTGCTATTCTCCCATGGAGACGATCGTAGAGATGCTGGATGTAGTCCTGTGGAACGGCTTGCCATGCCATTTCCACCTGGCGCCTCAGTTGGACCAGCGTTCGTGCTGGACGTGCAGACCGCGTGAGACGACGCTTCATCCAGTCCCAAACATGCTCAATGGGGGACAGATCCGGAGATCTTGCTGGCCAGGGTAGTTGACTTACACCTTCTAGAGCACGTTGGGTGGCACGGGATACATGCGGACGTGCATTGTCCTGTTGGAACAGCAAGTTCCCTTGCCGGTCTAGGAATGGTAGAACGATGGGTTCGATCACGGTTTGGATGTACCGTGCACTATTCAGTGTCCCCTCGACGATCACCAGTGGTGTACGGCCAGTGTAGGAGATCGCTCCCCTGAGTATTATTGTATAAGGTAAAAAGCAGCCTCGCGCATATGTAGTAATGTTATCTCAAGTCCCACATAAACGTTTTAAAAATCTCGCAATAATAATCTTGCTCATAAAAATTAACTTTTAACAACCAATCACTTCAATTTAAGGAATTTACTAATTTCTCCTATCCATGATCATCCCGATTGTTGCAAAAGAAAAAAAAATCAGTTGCTTCCTTTCATAAATCAGAGATATATCGGCCAGCATTGCACAGAGCTGTGCCGGAAAAATTTATTGTAAGAGCAGATATATCCGGCGACTTCATTGAGGTAAGAATTTTTTCCTTTTTTATTCAGAATGATCTTTCAGGGCCATGACGCAGCACTACTGTCGTCCAAAATTTACCTGGTTAAATTCACAGTGAATTATTGAAAAGTCATAAGTGATCGACAATTTAATTGAGAGGTTAGTTACATTGTTTTATTACCAGGTTACTGAATTTTTTTTTTTTTTTTTATTGGGATGTTACACTCAATGTGAACGACATAATTATAATTTTTACTGTTGAGAGGTTTAGGAATTTTTCTGTTTTGAGGTTACGCTAAATGTGAATGAATTTTGAGCTTAGATTAAATCAGAAAGAATTTTGTGTGGGGGCCGGCCGAAGTGGCCGTGCGGTTAAAGGCGCTGCAGTCTGGAACCGCAAGACCGCTACGGTCGCAGGTTCGAATCCTGCCTCGGGCATGGATGTTTGTGATGTCCTTAGGTTCGTTAGGTTTAACTAGTTCTAAGTTCTAGGGGACTAATGACCTCAGCAGTTGAGTCCCATAGTGCTCAGAGCCATTTGAACCATTTTGTGTGGAGGTTAATGTGAAAAGAATTTTGTAAGGAGGTTACACTAAATTAGAATCTTATTCATATTATTTATTTTAAATTTTGTGGGGTGGTTACACTTGGCGACAACCGGTCAGGATCGTATTTCTTTGTGAATCTCTGAGAAGTTGTCATATATCTGCTCTTATGTACTTAAATGTAGTTTGCATCTGGCGCAACGCATTTACTAATTTGTCACTCTTTCTCTCACAGATCATCGGCAATTTATTGCTCTTTGTTGTAATTGTGTTTGTTCCATTTTTTTTTTTTGCTTCGTCTTTGTTTCATTTTTTTGCGTAATTTTGATTTGTGAAAAATGCCGCGAAAAACTGTTAACAGTACATCGCGATGTGCAATGAGTGAAATAGCCGACTCGAATAATTTGACCGATAATACTTGCGACACACAGTGTAATAATGATAATCCTCTAATTACAGACAATCAGTGCATACCGATCACCAGTATTGATTTTGATCCTAATGATGAGCAAACAAATTCAATTATGTCCAGAGTAAATGTAACAATTGATGACGCGGCACGTTCCGTTACAATGAACGCTGTCCAATTGGACACACCTCACTTGCAAAATTTACGCAGTGAACGGATAAATGATCCTAACGAAAATGAACAATGTAGTCAAAATACGTCAAATTTATTTGATTCCGATGTAGTGATCCACAGTGCACATCCGATTGGCAAATCTTCACACAGTACAGAGAACAGAGCCGCTAATTTTGGCTGGGATCAAGTTATGGCATTATTGCTACAACTTAATCAAAATCTCAAACAACAAATTAATGAAAGTTTCAAACAGCGGAATGAAATACTAGATAACCATTTCAAACAAATTAATGAAAATTTCGACCACCATTTCAAACAACTTAATGAAAAATACGGCAATCATTTCAAAAAACTTACTGAATCGTGCAAACAACTTAATGAAAGTTTCAAACAGTCGAATGAAAAACACGACAACCTTAACGAACAAAACAAACAACTAAGTGAACAGATTACATCCGTTACCGTGCAACGTTATGATACTAAAGAACAATTATGTGAAGAAATTAAGGCTTGTGCTAGGAACAGTAGCGAATAAATTAGATCTGTTGCACAAGAATTAAGTATTACACGTGTAGCCACAACGAAATTACTTAGAGATTAAAGTAGCGCAGTCACTGAACAATGTTCTGAAAAAGCAACACAGTCACGCGACGAGTTTAAATTAATGTCAGCAGAACTTTCACACACGCTGGATGCGAAAGTCGATAAGAAATTTGAACAACTGAACAGCCAAATTGACGAACGTTTTAAAGTGACAGAAATTAAAAATGTTTCAGCCTGTAAAACGACACAGCTTACGCCACATTCCGAACATTTCTCACACTCACACAGCCAGTATAATTTAGGTAATTTACAGAGAGTACATGACGTAGAAGATTCCGAACAGACACAGGCACATAGAGTCTCATGCAATCCTGAACCTGTTCACACATTCAGAGACGATAATTTTGATTATAAGCAATTTTTATCCGTAAAAATATCTAAGGTATTTAATAATGACACAACACAGATTCACGCTTTGGACTGGGTACGACAATTTGCTTTTGTATTTTCATCAGTTTGGCCTGTAATGCAGAAACTAGAATTGGACTAGATACGACAATTTGTTTTTGAATTTTAACCGGCATTGCCTGTAACGCAGAAACTAAAATTTATTTGCAGCGCGTAATTGACCTACGCTTCGATGAATATGTGCCGTAGCGTGCACAGGGCCCCAAGCCGTAGTAGTGCTATTTCATCTTTAGTTTTCTGCACTGCTGCCTTCTCTTTTACTATCCTTTATATCTATCAAAACAGCTCTTCAACTATCGATCTATCTAGGATTAGAAACGAGTAAAGAAAACCCGATATGACAAGTTTTACCGAAAGTGACATATTTCATTAGACACTCCAGAACTACCAGCGTAATTTTAATATCAGACAAAATTTTAATTATAAGTATCGTCAAAATTATCAGCAACAGGAACCACATTTTGGTAACAATAGAGGTTTTTCCCAACAACAGCAACAAAACCAACCGGTTAGCATACCTAACCAACAATGTAATGTGCAAGGTCAACCAAGCATTAATGTTTCGCCGCCTACATGTATAGCGTCGGCTCCGCCAAATAGTAACGCACAGCAACAAGGTAATCAGTACGTACAGAAAACACACTATTTTAACTCATACCGCAATGCACCGTATAGAAATGACCAGACGTAAATGTAATAGGCACAATTTTCAGCGTACGTTTAATAACAGTCGGTCTTACCAGCAGCAAAATCATCCGCAACAACAGATTATCATGAATGAATCAGACAGTCGGTATCATCCCAAACCTAAAGCGTCAGGACGAAATAACAGAACATTACAAATAGTCGAAATGCCACAGCATCCTCCGGCAATTAATAGCACGTCAGATAGAATTTGACTAGATACAGTACAGGTTGCATCTTCCAGCAACGCAAGCAATACTTTTGACACGCAGAATCTTGTTCACGAAAATGTTATTACTTTTGACGACATCCCAGACACTCTTTTGCAGGAAAAACCAGTTATTCAAAAAACCATTTCACACCCTGTCATTGAAGTAAAAATTGGATCATCCAAATTTTCAGCAGTAATCGATTCTGGATCACCTATGTCAGTTATAAATGAGGAAACTTTCAACGAGTGTAACAAAAAGAATACCTATCCTACGCTACCATTAGGCAAAATTAAAGTAAAAGGAGCAGTATCTGGTAAAGGAGTAGATGTAAAATTACAGACACACTTATCGTTTCACTCAAATTTTTTGATTGTTCCCTTATTGACAACAGACGTTATTTTAGGTACGAATTTTTTGGTACAATACGACGCAATTATTGACTTTCAAAATTCCTATTTAATGTTAAAGGATGAAAATGTATAACTGGCTTTAGAATTTCAGCACTCTTTATCTGCAGAAGAACAATTAATCGGACAGGGGTCATTTCTGCATCACGTAACATAGACTGTCATTCCACATTGTTCACAGATACGTACATACACAACTATAATACTCCAGACGAAGCCTACTATGACGTTAAGCAAATGATTTCTGATAAAGTAAAACAAAGCAGTGCAAATACAGACGATGAACGTACTCAAATACGCAATATTCTTTTACAGCAAGCTACAGTTTTGACAACGTCCCTGGTACTAGTCCAGTTTTATGTATGAATTTCAAGTTAAACAGCACGATACATTTAAAGTCAAACATTATCCCATTCCGTATATTCACAGAGAACAAGTTAAGAATTAATTGCAAGCTATGCTTGACCAAGGAATTATTGAACCGGCAGTTAGCCCGTACATAAACCTGCTCCATATTGTTAAGAAAAAGGATGGTTCACTTCGCCTCGTACTTGATTCGCGTCACATCAATGACATTATTATTAATGAAACAGATGGCCCACAGACACTAGAAGAACTTCTACAGAAATTTCATGGTACTGCTATTTATTCCACATTAGATTTGAAATCGTTATTTTGGCAAATTCAGCTCCATCCGAACTGCAGAAAGTACACAGCTTTTCTCTGTTTTGGTGACTGTTATCAATTTTGTAAATTACCGTTCGGTTTAACCATTTCTTCAGCAGCATTTATTTGCGGTTTGAATACTATACTTCCGACAGAATTAAAAGACAGAATCACAACGTATGTAGACGACATTCTTATTGCAGAAGTTAACTGGTCTGAACACAATTTGATTCTTGAACAACTGTTACGAACTTTTCGTGCACAAGGACTCACACTTAATCTCAGTAAATCGCACTTTGGCAAAACTTCTATATAATTTCTTGGACATGTAATTTCAGCAGAAGGCATTGCGCCTGACCCGGAAAAACTTCAAGCTTTACGTGACATTACTGTTCCTACGACGAAGAAACACCTACGCAGCTTTTTGGGTTTAATTAACTTTTTTAGTAAATTTATTCATTACTCTGCTTTAGACACCCCTAGATTATGTCAATTGATGGGTAAAAACACTATTTGGTCCTGGGATAGCCAAGCACATTCTGAATTTGTCAATATGAAACAAGCTTTGTTGAATGCACCACTTTTATCACATCCAGATCTTACTAGAAATTTTTCCATTGCCACCGACAGTTCTAACACCGCTTTAGGCGTACACATTTTTCAGGAAATTGAAGAAGACGGTACTACAGTAATTAAAAACATCGCCTTTGCGAGTCGCGTCCTGTCACCTGCTGAACGCAATTATTCTGTTACAGAACTTGAAACATTATGTGTTGTATGGGCATTTACGAGATTTCGGCATTTTCTTTATGGAAGACATACGACCGTTTACACAGATCATAGAGCTATACAGTTTTTACTTTCCGCTAAATTTACACACGACAGATTAAGCAGATGGAAACTTTATTTGCGGGAATTTAATTTTAGAATTGTTCACATTCCCGGTACACAGAATGTTGTAGCAGACGCACTATCCCGTTCTCTCAGCAACAATCAGCAAGACATCGCAACCAACTTCTGCCAAGCAAATTTTAGCGTCATGTATATTCAACAAGTTGCATTCGAAAATTTTATTTCGGCATCATTACGAGACATAGCACAAGAGCAGAGTAAAGACAACGTGTGGAAAGAAATTAAACACCTTTGGCAAGATAGGAATAATGTTACCATCAGAGACCATCACACTGTACGCAGTAACATTCTGTTTCGCCGCTCTCACCCTGACAGCAACAACTGGTTACTATGCATTCCTGACGAACTGGTTAACAAATTAATTTGGTATACTCATTTAAGTTACGCACATTATGGAGCCAGAAAATGTTTTCTTATACTGAGACAGAACTGTTATTTTGCCAACATGGAGAAACGTATTCGATGAGTTTTAGCGTCATGTAAAATCTGCCAGAAAGCTAAGTCAGACACGACTTCACATATTCCTCCGTTACATCCCATTGTACCTGTTAAATTGAGACACATGGCCGCTGTAGACATTTTTGGTCCGATTCCCAGAACTAATAGAGGTTTTTGTTACATCTTTGTCACTGTTGAACTCACTTCAAAATTTGTGACCTTCACTCCGTTACGCAAAGCTACTGCTAAATCTGTTTCGAAAGCATTTGTAAAACATTTTCTATTTCATGTAGGGCATGTATTGAAAGTAATTTCCGACAATGGATCACAATTTCGATCTGCTATATGGACACGTATGTTACGAACAAGAAACATTTCTCCGATCTATATATCCACGTATCACTCTTCTTCGAACCCTTGTGAACGACTAATGAAAGAAATTGGTAAACTATGTAGAATATACTGCTATAAAAAACATATTGATTGGGATACACACATACTGTCATTCCAGGATGTAATGAACTCCATACCAAATGAATCTACTTTGTTATCTATGACTGTTATACTGAAAAATGTTGAACCACCTAACAAAATTAAAGAATTAGTGTCCTTTCCTACATCTCGTCGACTACGACACCATGAAATAATTGACATTGCGCTGAACAACATCAAACGTGCCGCAGAGCGCTGGAGAAGACAGCAAAAACAGGTTTGTACACGCCGTGACTTTCACGTTGGACAGAAGATATTAGTACGTACACATTATTTATCCAACAGAGGAAAGAGTAGTTGCAGTAAATTTGAGCTTCTATACGCAGGTCCATACAGAATTCGCAGCATTCCTCACCCCAATGTAGTACACGTCGAAACTCTGAGAACCAGAAAAAGTAAAGGCAATCACCATGTCTCCAACATTAAACCCTTTATTGAATCAACATACTTTATGATTTATCACACTGTAACGCCATTTCCTGATTTTTATATGACCAATTATGCAATTCTATCTATGTGACTACTTACTGATGATTATCGTATTTTTTCTTGGCAAGTGCCCGACAAGGTAAGGTTAGCAGGTTGCTTTTCTTGTCGTTACACAACAGACCGTGCACATTTTTCCAGATAAAGTTACATATTTTATGACCAATTATGCAATTCTATCTATGTGAGTACTTATTGATGATTATCATATTTTTTCTTGGCAAGTGCCCGGCAAGGTAAGGTTAGCAGGTCGCTTTTCTTGTCGTTATATAGCAGACCATGCACATTTTCCATTTTTCGTGTATGTATGATTGTTTTCCTGTTTTGTTTGTATGCACTACGAAATCCTTAAGATATAACAAACACCAGTTGACTTTGACATTTTGCCTTATGATATATCAATATCTTGACTATTCTACACTTTTGGTTACTGCATTATGAGACAGTGTGTACATTTTTGCACCTCAACACTCTCTGTGTTTTTGACATAATACGTTTTCTGTCATGCTATGCTTTATGCTTAATTATATAACTAGAAACCAGTTTTTATTTACTGGGTATATGATTTAAATGCAAGATATTAATCCTTATTCATCATTTTCAGAAAGCAATAACGTGTAAAAGAAATAAATTAAACAAACCACAGTGGATTACTATGAAATGGGAATTTGACCCTCGGAATGAACGAAAGAAAATGCAATACCTTGTGATGAAGAGTAAATGGATCAGAATTAACAAGCATTAACAAGAATATACTATACACATCGTATGATAGCAGTCTTAACTAATTATTTTTCTTTCAGAATACGAGGCGATTGATGCAGGCTGTCAGATAGAACTACACATCTTAGTTTTAGTGATGAAATATGCTAGAAATAAGAAACTCTATACTATGAATAGTTGTATGAAGTAAATGGTAATATGAATAATGAAGTGTCTTTTTTTGCAGATGATAATGAATGATGATGAATAGTTATATGAAGAATATGCTAATATGAATAATGAGGTTTTTCTTTGCAGCTGATGATAGTGATGAAGTTATGTTAATATGAATAATGAAGTTTTTCTTTGCATATGAGGGTAATGATGAAGTTTTTATATTTACTGTTAGTAGTTATTTAAGTATTTGTTGCAGTTCGTTTTGACAGTATGTCTTATATCACATGGTATAATGACTGAATGTTTTGAAAAGGACAGCTAGAGTACATACATATTGAGTACACGTTTCATTACCTGTTAATTCGAAGTTCACTACTTTTCAGCATAATATGCGTTTCATCTTTCAGCTTAATAATCAATTTTGTATTTTTTCCAGGTGAAGCTATTCATGAAATTAATGTGCTATAAGCAGTTAGTTATTAAACCTGTTCTAGTACTTTCATTTTTTTACCCATTTGTGTGTGTCATTCATGAATGTGATCACATATACTCTACTTGTTCATAATCTTGCTACAACTGACTCATGACGAATGACGTTACTAATCCTTATTTGCAGAAATAAGTCAAAAGCAAATATTTTCATGCCCCAGCAATTAATTATCGATCCCAACGCAATGCATTGCTGGCACAAAAAAAATGTATTACCAGTCCCAAATAATGCTACTAGTTTAAGAGATATTTATAGTACTAAATCTAATGCAGATTTGTCAGATGTATTGAATCCATTATATCTATGTATTATTGGAACACAGACCTTGAGTAATAGTTACAGTGTGTTACATTTTAAATATGTCCTATGTCACTTGAATGATGAGTTCTGAAAAATACTGAATAATGTTTTATAAAACTATATGAATACTTTGTAACTGGCCAATGAATGCCACTGTTTCTTATATTTTAAATTTGTCTTATGTCACTTACATGCTAATATATATGAATACCAGTAGCTTGATGCTACACTCATTAACTCCTGTTTTGAATGATGACTTCTGAACAATGCATAAAAATGGTTTGTAACTGGCCAATGAATGCCAATGAATACTATAACTAGATGAGTTATGTAAATGCTATGCCATTAATTAACTCTTGCTTTGAATGATCACTTCTGAATAATGCATAGAAACGATTTGTAACTGGCCAATGAGTGCCAATGATTACTACAACTAGATGAATTATGTTAATGCTATACCATTAATTAACTCTTGTTTTGAATGATGGCTTCTGAACAATGCATAAATATGGTTTTTAACTGGCCAATGAGTGCCAATATTTAGTGTAATCTGATAACTTAAGAATAATGTTCTGTAATACTCCATACATAGTACAGAAATGTTTAGTAACTAGGCAATGAGTGCCAACAATTACTCAAATCGGTTAGTAGACTAGCGTAATTCTCTACGATGATTAGCATAAGACTTAATGTCCTTCACCTTCTGACCTAATTACCAGAAATTACTGCAATATCCGTTTGTCCTGTCTATCCTCATGATCATGGAGCACTATATTTGGTTTTTGCACTAATCCTACGTTGGTGTACCTCATAAGAATGTGGTGTTGACGCATCATGCTGTCCAACACCTTGAACGATGGAGATGTTATTATGGTCCCACTGTTTGGTGTACCTAATGTACTACCAAAATGATAACATCGGATATTAATACGACATTTCAGTGTCTTGGCTACACTGATTCATACTTCAGGAAAGAGAACTTCAGATTGTCTCACTTGGTGTTGTGCTTCTGTAGACAGATATGGACTTTCAGTGCAGCTACGTGCAACCTACTGTGCTACAACCATGATGCAATCCTTCCCTTTCCTTTCCTAGTTCTTGTAAAATGGTAAAAAATATATACAGTGTGTGTGCACTTTATGTCATTTGTTAATATTTTTATACTCATTGCGTATACATTTTGTCATTTCTTATATATACAGTGTGTGTGCACTTTATGTCATTTGTTAATATGTTTTGTAACCATTGCATATACATTTTGTCATTTCTTGATATGTTCTGTACTCAGTGCAAGTGCACTCAATTTCATTTCATGTTCTGCACTTATATATCTATGTATATACTCTGTGACTGTAAACTTAGTTAATTAAGCAGATTTTAGAAAAGTTTGTTGTTCATGGCAAGTCCAATTGATTCACCATCGCTGCCAAATTTTTGCCCCCCCAGTGGAGGGTTATGTACGAGGTCCGAGCAGATGTAATTTCAATGTATTGCTCATGCGCTGCCTGCGATATGCAAGGTCTCTGACCAGAGAGCAGTGCTGATTGCAGTAGGAACTGTGTAGCTGTAGCAGTAAGTTGTGGCTAGTCTGGAGTCTGCTCTGGTCTGGTCTGGTGTATCATGTTGGCTGGCCCAGTCGCGGTGCAGCGATGCCGGAGTCTCAGTATTATTGTATAAGGTAAAAAGCAGCCTCGCGTATATGTTGTAATGTTATCTCAAGTCCCACATAAACGTTTTAAAAATCTCGTAATAATAATCTTGCTCATAAAAAGTAACTTTTAACAACCATTCACTTCAATTTAAGGAATTTACAAATTTCTCCTATCCATGATCATCCCGATTGTTGCAAAAGAAAAAAAAAATCAGTTGCTTCCTTTCATAAATCAGAGATATATCGGCCAGCATTGCACAGAGCTGTGCCGGAAAAATTTATTGTAAGAGCAGATATATCTGGCGACTTCATTGAGGTAAGAATTTTTTCCTTTTTTATTCAGAATGATCTTTCAGGGCCATGACGCAGCACTGCTGTCGTCCAAAATTTACCAGGTTAAATTCACAGTGAATTATTGAAAAGTCATAAGTGATCGACAATTTAATTGAGAGGTTAGTTACATTGTTTTATTACCAGGTTACTGAATTTTTTTTTTATTGGGACATTACACTCAATGTGAACGACATAATTATAATTTTTACTGTTGAGAGGTTTAGGAATTTTTCTGGTTTGAGGTTACGCTAAATGTGAATGAATTTTGAGCTTAGATTAAATCAGAAAGAATTTTGTGTGGAGGTTAATGTGAAAAGAATTTTGTAGGGAGGTTACAAATGAGAAAGAATTCTGTTTTGAGGTTACACTAAATGGGAACGAATTTTGGTGGGGAATGTTATTCATATTATTTACTTTAATATATTTTGTGGGGGGGTTAGAAGGCGCTACCCCACTTTTAATTATGAGTTAAACTGCAACATATTCTCATTTTTTGTGATCCTACAGGAGCATTTTTCGTCCAGTTTAATTTATTTCTCTGCTACAGAAGAGCATCTCACTCATATGAAAAGAATTTTATGGGCCAGTAGAACGTGTAATAGTTTACTTACGTGAAACTGAAAATTAATTTTACATCTCAGACAGGATTTTAAGTGCACAAAAATTTTGCATGTGTTCCAATACTACAACAATACAGGGTTCTAACAACCCTTCTGATGATAACTCTGACACTTTACAGCATATTTCTCCGTGTTACGTCACTTCACAGACTACGTTTCCGCCTCACACTGGAATTTACGTGTGTATTTCACCTGTACAAGTAGTATAACTATGAACCTCTGTATATCTGGAACGGGTAAAGATATCAGGACAATTTTCAAGGTCGTTCTATATCGGGATCTTAGGATATAAAAAAAATTACGGTCATTTAGTGTCCATAGCCCAGCTGGAATCCGCGGCTCGGTTTTGGTATCAAAAAATCATGTTTCGTTGCTCGGTAGCGGATACAGATTTTTGGAAACGGAAAGATGGCACTTCTATGTAAATTCCTAGGGAATATGCCGCTAAAATTTGAGCAATTTTTCGCGGTTAGTGTTTTAGATATACGTTACTGTCGGCGAAAAAATGGTAAAAAGCCTTTCTTAGAGGTGTTCCCAGGAAGCGCCCATGAAATAAATAATGCTTCCTTAAGCCGTTAACGCGCAATACAGACCGCACCTAATGCCAAAAGAACGAACCAATTTGCTCCATTTGCCTAAACTGGAGGAAGTGTGTAATACTCAAATTTTGAACCTGTGCTGTAGGATAGTTGAAATGGTCCTTGTGGTGGTTGTACAAATGGTCCCTAGCCCAAGTGCTATCCAAAACACTTGACTGTACCTTCCTATCACCAACAGTACATGAGATACGAGCCCAGGAAAAATCCCGCCTGTGCGCAGCGTTTTGGAACATATTGGTAAGCATGGTGTCCTACACATACCAGTTACAACGTCCTTCACAAGCGCGTGGAAGTTTGGGTCGGTCTGGCAAGCGTGCTCGGCTTGCCGTAGTGTTTAAGGTGACCGCTCGCCATAAGCGGGAAATCCGAATTCGAGTCCCTGCCGGTAAAAATCTTCATATACACTCCTGGAAATTGAAATAAGAACACCGTGAATTCATTGTCCCAGGAAGGGGAAACTTTATTGGCACATTCCTGGGGTCAGATACATCACATGATCACACTGACAGAACCACAGGCACATAGACACAGGCAACAGAGCATGCACAATGTCGGCACTAGTACAGTGTATATCCACCTTTCGCAGCAATGCAGGCTGCTATTATCCCATGGAGACGATCGTAGAGATGCTGGATGTAGTCCTGTGGAACGGCTTGCCATGCCATTTCCACCTGGCGCCTCAGTTGGACCAGCGTTCGTGCTGGACGTGCAGACCGCGTGAGACGACGCTTCATCCAGTCCCAAACATGCTCAATGGGGGACAGATCCGGAGATCTTGCTGGCCAGCGTAGCTGACTTACACCTTCTAGAGCACGTTGGGTGGCACGGGATACATGCGGACGTGCATTGTCCTGTTGGAACAGCAAGTTCCCTTGCCGGTCTAGGAATGGTAGAACGATGGGTTCGATGACGGTTTGGATGTACCGTGCACTATTCAGTGTCCCCTCGACGATCACCAGTGGTGTACGGCCAGTGTAGGAGTTCGCTCCCCACATCAAGATGCCGGGTGTTGGCCCTGTGTGCCTCGGTCGTATGCAGTCCTGATTGTGGTGCTCACCTGCACGGCGCCAAACACGCATACGACCATCATTGGCACCAAGGCAGAAGCGACTCTCATCGCTGAAGACGACACGTCTCCATTCGTCCCTCCATTCACGCCTGTCGCGACACCACTGGAGGCGGGCTGCACGATGTTGGGGCGTGAGCGGAAGACGGCCTAACGGTGTGCGGGACCGTAGCCCAGCTTCATGGAGACGGTTGCGAATGGTCCTCGCCGATACCCCAGGAGCAACAGTGTCCCTAATTTGCTGGGAAGTGGCGGTGTGGTCCCCTACGGCACTGCGTAGGATCCTACGGTCTTGGCGTGCATCCGTGCGTCGCTGCGGTCCGGTCCCAGGTCGACGGGCACGTGCACCTTCCGCCGACCACTGGCGACAACATCGATGTACTGTGGAGACCTCACGCCCCACGTGTTGAGCAATTCGGCGGTACGTCCACCCGGCCTCCCGCATGCCCACTATACGCCCTCGCTCAAAGTCCGTGAACTGCACATACGGTTCACGTCCACGCTGTCGCGGCATGCTACCAGTGTTAAAGACTGCGATGGAGCTCCGTATGCCACGGCAAACTGGCTGACACTGACGGCGGCGGTGCACAAATGCTGCGCAGCTAGCGCCATTCGACGGCCAACACCGCGGTTCCTGGCGTGTCCGCTGTGCCGTGCGTGTGATCATTGCTTGTACAGCCCTCTCACAGTGTCCGGAGCAAGTATGGTGGGTCTGACACACCGGTTTCAATGTGTTCTTTTTTCCATTTCCAGGAGTGTATTATGAGTAAAATAGATACAGCTGACGTAATATGCAAATCAGTTTCGTTGATTTTACTTACTTGTCGTATGCGGTACAGTAGAAAGGAAGCAAGATTATATTTGAGGGTGATTTGGCGATTTAAGTGCTGCTGCCACCTCTGGCAGTAGCAATGGATCCAACCAGGCTACTCATCGACTAGAACTGAATTCGTATAACAAATATTAGTACGCCATTTGACGCCGCTTTACGTCTATACCAGAGTTGTACAATCGTAGTGGAGGCGAATGGGGCGCGCCAGTCTCTCATTATCATGCCCAGATGCTCCAATGGGAGAGAGATCTTGAGAACATGTTGGCTACGTCATGGCGACCATGAAGTTACGGCACAGCCACCGGCCTCAACTCGTCGTAAAGGTAATACCTTTTCTGCAAATTCTCTGTGCGAACCATACAAAAGCACACTGCACACTGACAGTAAGTGTTGAGCAAAATGGCAAGGCCGTTCTCCTTGAAGCCTCTGCTCTCACACCCGTTCATCCTCATCTTAGACACAGAAGTGGGACACGTCTGAAAAGACGAGGTGGTGCCACACCTGTGACCCGTGCTGCTTTTGGTGTTATCTCTGTCGGCACACCTTCCTCCACTCCTGTATCAAGAGATGTCGCAACAGTAGTCCTCTGGCTGTGAAAGTAGGATGAAAACCGAGAGCAGACACCGTGTGCAACAGCTAACCAAAGTCTGTCATATTCTCTTTCTAGATGTAAAACTACGATAGCGGCTGATGTGTGCGCCTGTGAGGTCGTGTATATCCTCTTCAGTCCCCAGCACATATTCAAAGTCCAAATGAGCTGCATTTGTGTTAACTGCTTTGTGTTAATGCTAGTTAATAAAAAATGACCCTCAAAAAAATTTTGAAATCATAGCGAATTATATGCAAATGGTATCATGCGGTTCTAGGCGCTTCAGTCCGGAACCGCGCGACCACTACGGTTGCAGGTTCGAATCCTGACTCGGGCATGGGTGTGTGTGATGTACTTAGGTTACTTAAGTTTATGTAGTTCTAAGTTCTAGGGGACTGATGACCTCAGATGTTAAGTCGCATAGTGCTCAGAGACATTTGAACCATTTGGTATCATGCGAGTATGATATTTCGGGACTTAAGCAGGACAGTCATACAAACAACTATACAGTTTCATTTTGCTTTATAGCCATATAAAATGTTCATAAACAGCACACATAACCAACATACGCCCATCACTGGCTCCAAGACAGAACCAGCTTTCATCAGAAAACACAACAGACCTCCAACCTGCCCTCGAATGAGCTCTTGCTTGACACCCCTGAAGCGGCAAATGGCTGACGTTTGAGCTCAGTGGAATGCACGCTGCAGAGCATCTGGATCGGAGCTGCTCTTAAAGTAACCGATTTGTAACAGCATCACTATGGTGCCGACTGCTGCTCAGATTGCTGCTGCAGATATAGTACGATGCACCAGAGCCACATGCTAAAAACGTTGGTCTTCCCTCTCGGTGTCCGCAGCTCGTGGTCTCGCAGTAGCGTTCTCTCTTCCCGAGCGCAGGGTGCCGGGTTCGATTCCCGGCGGGGTCAGGGATTTTCACCCGCCTCGAGATGACTGGGTGTTGTTGTGTCGTCTTCATCATCATTCATCCCCATTACGGTCGGAGGAAGGCAATGGCCAACACCTCCAGTAGGACTTTGCCTAGTACGGTGGTGCGAGTCTCCCGCACCGTTGCCCTTCGCTCTGTCAAGGACTATGGGACATCATCATTCCTCTCGGTAGTGCCACTTGGCCGTCCGGACCACGGTCTTCTTGCGACCGTACATTCCAGTGACCACCACTGCCAGCAATCATGTATGCTGGCTACATTCCTGCCAAGAATTTCGCAGTATCGACTAAGGATCATGCAGCGGCTCATAGCCAGTGAGGTACTGATAATGGCGTCTTGGTCGCCTTAGAGGCATTCTTGACTAACCTCAACTCTCCACGTCAGATGCCAAAGGTAACTAATGCTCACGACTGTTAAGCGTATATTTAAAGCAAACCGGATTTGCATCCTCATAGTGACCTGTTAGCACCCCTCTTACGCGACATGCGCGAAATTTTAGTAGACATCATCTTTCAAGTGCACGAACGCGTTCTACCAACTTTCGTTTATGTCGCGCAACCCCTTCTTGGTGTTGCGAGTTTTGCCTTCAGTGTATCGTATTCAAAAACAAACATGCGTTAGAGGCCACTAAAGATCCTTCACGGATAAAAGGAAGCAAAACACCTACGCCACAGCAGAACCAGTTCTTCATTTAGTTGAGTTAGACGAACTACATCCAAAGAACAGATTATTTACAGACTTACATACCGTAAACAGTTTAGATAAAAAGAGAACAGACTCTTTTGAAATGTGACGCTGTAGAAGAATGCCTATGATAACTAATGCGTATGTACTGCATTCTACAGAAAAGAGAAGTTTTTGATGCACAGCTTAACAGAAAGAGTAGCTTAATGGGGCACATCCTGAGGCATCGGCAAATTGTCAATTTGGCAGTCGAGAGAAGCTTTGGTGAGAAAAATTCTAGAGAGAGACAAACGCATGAATACAGTAGAAAGGTTAAAGTGATGTAGTAGCTGTTCAGAGATCAACAACGTTCTTGCTCAGGGTAGACTAGCACAGACAGCTGCATCAAACCAGTTCTTGGACTTAAGCCCACAACTACAGTAACAACAGGTTTGTATTTCCTTAGAAACTTAAATATAATCTCAAGAATAAAGAGCAAATAACCTTTGAGTATCCCTAGACCTAGAAGACGTTGTTGCGTGGAATGTAGTGCCTAATAATATAGCACGTAGTTTGGAACGTGAACGGAACAACTAATTATACAGTACACTTACCCTGAACCGAAGCGGTCCAACCGGCGGCTTGACAAAGGGTATGTTGTAGAAGGCCAGGAAGTGGCGACCCTGGTAGGACTGCTTGGCGGTGCCACGCACGGCTCCGTGGCGAGTCCGCACCACTCGCTTGGCGGCTTCCGCGTCGGCGCCGGTCGCAGCCGCCAGCAGCAGCAGCAGCAGCAGCGCAGCGGCTACAGCCGCAGCCGACGATGGCGACTGCAGTCTAACCATGGCTGTTGTGGCCCGTAGATAGCGGAGCAATTGTTTTTACGGCTGTGTTGTTTCAATGATTAAAAGCCTCGCAAGGTGCTCGACGACTGACGCACAACCGTATCTACAAGGCTATAGATAATGTCACAGTACCGTTCCACACAGTCTTCCGCAGAAACCGTACCTGCTGGGCGCAGGTGTTGGCAATGCCATAGTAGATAGAAGCTAGTTTTAAAAGAGGACTGAAAACATCAATGACATTCCTAGACTTAACAACTGCATACGATAGTGTCTGATAAGATGGACTTATCTGAAGACAGTGATTCCATGCCTTCAACGTACATCACTCCTAAATAATATACTTAGTAACCGCAATTTTAAAGCGGCCAGTGTAATGGACGTTAGTAAGTCATTTGAGATACACTATGTGATTTAAATTATCCGGACACCTGGCTGAAAATGACTTACGAGTTCGTGGCGCCCTCCATCGGTAATGCTGGAATTCAGTATGGTGTTGGCCCACCCTTAGCCTTGATGACAACTTCCACTCTCGCAGGCATACGTTCAATCAGGTGCTGGAAGGTCTCTTGGGGGATGGCAGCCCATTCTTCACGGAGTGCTGCACTGAGGAGAGGTATCGATGTGAGTCGGTGAGGGCTGCATTCCGTTCCCAGTGAAATACTAAGAAAAGACTTAAAAACAATATTTATAAAGAAGAGACTTTTAAAAATTGAATAATAAATGGACACTAGCCGCTCAGGCGAACATGTATTTTTCTCGTGTATCCGTATTATAATAATTTCTCTGTGTGATTTTCGAGGGCAAAGAAATCTGCCAGGAAGTTTCATATCAGCGCAAACTCCGCTGTAGAATGAAAATCTCATTCTGGAAACATCCCCCAGGCTGTGGCTAAGCCATGTCTCCGCAATATCCTTTCTTTCAGGAGTGCTAGTTCTGCAAGGTTCGCAGGAGAGCTTCTGTTAAGTTTGGAAGGTAGGAGACGAGGTACTGGCAGAAGTACAGCTGTGAGGACGAGGCGTGAGTCGTCGTTGGGTAGCTCAGTTGGTAGAGCACGTGCCCGCGAAAGGCAAAGGTCCCGAGTTCGAGTCTCGGTCCGGCACACAGTTTTAATCTGCCAGGAAGTTTCATGATTAAATATTGTTGTTCACCTTTAATTTGTAAGAGGTGATCCCGATTTCATGTCCACCTTCCTTAAATTAACCTGCATTCGAGTAATTTACAGTGCAAAATCGCAGCGACCGATGCAGCCAACGACGCCATTACTTGGCGATATTAACCTATAAAACTTAGCGGGAGCGAAAAACTCGCCCCCTATTAACATAATATAATTTTTTTCTCCACAGCCGCGCGACGTTGCAGAAACTACGTAGCTTTAAGATTTTTATTTTCAGTACAAACGCGAGAGCCAGAGCCAGGACTCCGACTACAATGCAATGGTTAACGGATGTAAGAAAAAATATTCTCGCGCGTATGTGGGCCGCAATTGTAATTAATAATTAAAGATTTTTTGCTTTAAAGTGAACTGACTAGCCGAGGAAATTAATACGAAAAGTTTATTCCATTGTTCAACTTAGGTGCTCATGTTTTAATATTCAGCGAGTCTTACAGTCATTAACGTAATAAATAATTTCCACTAAAGATTAATATTGTTAAAATAGAGACAACATCACAAAAACATTTAATTGTAAATCAAAATTGAATGAAATATCTGTTTGATTAAGGCCCACCACGTACGTCGGCAACAACCACCATTATCAATCAATTTGTGTAGTAAATAATAAATTAAATTACGACGGCTGACGGACGCGAGATTGGCGCCGCAACTTTGGGGCCCGATCAAAGAAAATGCGAGATTTATTAGTATGATACTTACTATTGTAATAATGTAGTTATGTATGTGCCTAATTGTTGTAAAATAGTAATGCCTATATCACTTCTTTTATATGTACAACAACAAAACCACACCCTGAGGAGGTCTGGAGAAGAAAAAGTGTAGAAAAGAAGAAAGATTACATGAAAGAGGAAAAAATGTAAGGCCTATTGTGAAAGCATCCTGCGTAGCTCTGTGCGGAATATCGAACCCACAAGCACATGAGATACCTTCGGTGAAAAAAAAAAATAGTAAGTAGAGTGCAAATTAAATTGTGTGTATTTCTGTATTTATACGCTTATTTTTGGATGGGATAATTATTCGTGTGTGTGTTAGTGTTAATGATTTGTCAGTAGCTTAAAGTGAATTTACTATGGGAAAAATAGGATAACCAAAGGCGTCTGCACCAGACGAACAAAATCTTGCTAATACGGAGAGTGAGGTTCAGACGCGAAACGTGAGCGGAGCGAACCCCAAGCCACCGCCTCAGATAACTTTATTTCCGGAGCGGGGGCCGAGGATTTGGGGACAGCGAATGACGCTCCACAACAAAATGGGAATCTACCACCGACGACCCTAATGTATACTCAGGAGTCCAATCGAGTGCTAGATTAAGCGGGGCACCAGTATGTTCACCGATTGCAGACCCGTTTGCAGAATTTATGCGCAGGTTAGAAGAAAGAGACAGGGAGAGAGATAAGATATGTGCTCAGATGCTCTGTGAGCAAGAGCAAAAAAGAGAACAGAAAGAAAGGGAAAAGAAAAAATGTCAGAACAGAGGGAAAGAGAAAGAGATGAGAAACTTTCTCAAATGCCCATGAGCGTGAGCAGAAAGATAGAGAGAGATAACAAAGACTAGAAACGAAACCAGACAGTACCCAAAGCGAACTTGCCGAGACGCGAGACGCTTACAGAGAAATACCTGATCTTATGCAAAGCCTAGCCGGCGAGATGCAAAAACTACAGATATCGCAGGCCAGGCTAGAAGACAGTCTCCAGACTTGATCCAACCGCGTGGATAATGTGGAGACAGATGCACGGAAAAGTATTGATACACATTTGGAAGTGCAAGCTCAAGAAGTCGAAAAAGAATTTAATGTATGGCTGGAAGTCAAGGATCTCGAGATATCTGCGAAGATTGAAAGCGACGTAAAAACAGCTGTAGAACAAGCGACTGCGGCCACAAGTGTGAATATTGACGCTAGCGCTGCCGCACTACACGCTGAATTAACACGGATCAAATCCCGTGTGACTGCGAAGTTGCCGAATTGGTACCAGAAGGTCGCGCGGAGAGTATGTTGGAAAGGAATGTAAACAGTGGCGGACAGATAATGAATCCGACTCAGCGTACTGATCAGTATAATAACGCAGACGGTATGCAGGGCGCGAGTGCGCAACCGCAACCTAATGTGAATTACGGGCACGAACAATATGCGATACCGTGCAGCGAACATCACGGAGTAATGAATGACACAGAAAGTAGCAATCAGATGTGCAAAAAGGAGGAGAATGTGATAAAACACAGAACATTCCAACCCTTCAATAGTGAAAAACGAAGTGTCCACGCTGTGGTATTCATTAAGAGCTTCAGGAATGTGTTACCCAGGACATGGACGGAAAGACAAAGAATAAAGTTCGTGGCCTCCTTTATTCAAACAAGGTGACGCGGCACTGTGGGCCACCGACGTGTCCGATAAATGTCTAACGATGCAACTGTTTGAAGGTGCATTCTTGCAAAAATTCTGGTCCGATAGCGTCCAAGAAAGACTACACAAGGAGTTGTAAAGTCCGTAAATACACAATCCTAAGGTGGGAACGTTACGCAGATATTTAGAAAAGTATATAAACAAAACCAGGTACTGGGACGAGCCCATGTCCGATCGCGACATAATCGGATTAATAAAAATGAGGTTGCCCAGTGAAATTAAAAAATATTTAATCAATGTGCCGGAATAAGATATAGAACAATTCACGGAAATAGTGGACTTATTGATCGAAGACATGAAAACCGAAAACAAGTGGAACCATGCAGGCTGTAATCAACAAAAAGCCGATTACAATGGCAGCAACAGTAACAGTAGTAACTTAGTGCCAAATGGTAACGGGAATAGGCAAGAGCATCGGCAACAGAATCGAGGCACAAGCAATGGCAGTGGTTATAACGGCAACGGCTATAATCGTCAAAATCAGAAGTGACGTCGTGATGGACGCGTGACTAGTGGATATAATGGTAACGGCAATCCGCAATGGCGGAACAATCGAAACCAGTGGCGTGGTTATATTGAACCGACACCACAGTGGCAACAAAACACAGCGCCACAATGGAACGTCAACCCAGGTCTGTCACAGAACATGTCAGGAAGTTACAACCGACCAAGGCAAAACCAGAGCCACGAACAGTATCAAAATACGCCATCGGGGAGGCAGGGCGGCCAACCCAACAGTAACAACAACAACAACAACAAGCACAATGTGAGATTAGTGGAAGTGGCAGACAATTGTCAACTCACTAATGCTCAATACGCTCTCCGTTGTTGGCTGCAGGATGGTGTAGTGAGGGCATATTCCTGATGACACCCATAAACTTTGTATGCTGAGATACAATGAAGAAATAAAAATAGAAAAGGAACTTGTAGACATGCCGCAGAAATGTAAGCGAACCAAAAAAGTGTTGTGCAGGCTATATTGCAAGCAGATACGTACGGAGCACCAATACAGATAATAGTCGATACCGGTGCGTCAACCAACGTCATTAGCGCAAATCTTTACAAAATAATAGAATACCAGTATTGTCAGTGAAGAACTGTCGCGTAACGGCTGCTATAGATGCACAATCTCATATCATAAAGCACCAGGTGCAAGTGGAATTTACGGAAGGAAATGAAGCAATGAAAAGCTCGTTCCTAGTAGTTAAGGGATTAGGTGTTGCTTGCATCCTGGGGATGGAATTTTTAAGCCAGAGGGACGCAAAAATCGACCTCTTGTGCGG
The DNA here is from genome assembly GCF_021461385.2 of Schistocerca piceifrons. NCBI lineage: Eukaryota > Metazoa > Arthropoda > Insecta > Orthoptera > Acrididae > Schistocerca > Schistocerca piceifrons. The sequence goes on from NC_060140.1 coordinate 620,167,693, forward strand.
GGAAGTAATCCTTATGAATGAGAGTAGACGTGCAATTTTGCCATTGTTGAGGACACGGGAAGTTCACGGTAAATACTGCCGGCCGGAGCTTTCATTCTAGATTCGAAGGCATACAGATAATGAACTTATATTTTGTCTTAAGTACAAGACAAGCATATTATGTAGAGTTTATTACTGAAGACAGAGAGGGTAAAAGGAAACTGATAGCCATTAATGTCATGGAGTCAGAATATTTGACTGAAGCACAACAAAACAAGTTGACTCAGCTACTTACAGATAATGAGAATGTGTTTTCGGAAAAACCCAGTGTTATCGAGGGCTACACTTATAACATCGAAGTGGTACCTCACGATACTTTCTGTCACGCAAACTACACCATCCCGTGGTCAAAGCAGGAGGCAGTTACGAAGCAAATAAGAAAAATGCTTACAGAGACTTAAAGAAGTTCGCTCGGAAGAGCAACTTTTACATATGTGAGTAGTAGGTTAAGTTTATAGTGTATTTTTTTCTGTTTGTAAATGTACAAATTTTAGTCTAACATGTAAAGACAATGAGGCACACAGGATTAGTGCGATTCAATTTTGTAGAAAGGAATAACAGTAATTTGAAAGCAATTGCATTTTGAAAGAAAACTGAACGTAGGTTTAAGAATATTTTACAAATTTCATTTTTAAAAAATGCTTTAAAAATATTATTAAAAAATCATGCAACAGCATGTAATGATGAAAGAATTTTTCATTAATTTTCAAATGGTCCAAATGGCTCTGAGCGCTATGGGACTTAACATCTGAGGTCATCAGTCCCCCTACAAGTAAGAACTACTTAAACCTAACTAACCTAAGGACATCACACACATCCATGCCCGAGGCAGGATTCGAACCTGCGACCGTAGCGGTCGCGCGGTTCCAGACTGCAGCGCCTAGAACCGCTCGGACACTCCGGCCGGCTATTCGTTAGTGTGTCATGAATATTTTTGAACTGTAGTAGTAATGAAACTTATGAAAGTCAACACTATAGTATATATGAAGGGCTTATTTCAATAGTGGTACAAGTCCGTTACCTCCACCTTTTTGCCTATAATGCTTCTGAAATTAATGATTCAAACAAGCAGAAATAAAGGTTAATCTCTAGCATGAAGCCATATGCTTGAATATTCCTAGTATCTCAACTGCAGACTTTTCAGCGCTCGTTTAATTTTAGGACTCTGTATCTCACAATGTACGAAAATGGACTTGTACCACTATTGAAATAAGCCCTTTATATGTTATTCCATGTATTTATGTATATACCGATCCTTAAATATGATCAGTCATAATTTACTATGAAATATGAGTGCAAGGTGTATATTACCCAAGGTGCCTCATGTGTTGTGGATAAGGTACAAAGGAAATCAGTAAACGCGATTAACACGAAGCAGTATTAAAATATAATGCCATCTGCTAAGGCAGAGATTTGCACGAATTTATCGTGTAAACAAAAACACAAATCGAACACTAATCTAGGAACTTGCACGCTTGGCATAGATTACAAAATGTGTAAAATAATGCGAGAGGTGAAGTTTTGTAAAGTAGAGCCTGGCTCTGGAGGGCAAGTACGCAATGAGTAGGCAGACATGAGATGGGGAAATACAATTGTATAGTCAAGAGTCTGAAGACAAGTACGACTCTGTAAGTGGAAAATGGAACGATTTAATTAGTGCGAGAGAGTGGTAAAATCCAGCAGGAGCCAAAATCCAGTTCAGACTGAATTAAATACATTAGTGTTTGTGAACTAATCGAAACAGTTACTTTAAGCAGTGCCGGCAGGGATGGCCGAGCGGTTCTAGGCGCTACAGTCCGGAACCGCGCGACCGCTACGGTCGCAGGTTCGAATCCTGCCTCGGGCATGGACGTGTGTGATGTCCTTAGGTTAGTTAGGTTTAAGTAGTTCTAAGTTCTAGGGGACTGATGACCTCAGAAGGTAAGTCCCATAGGGCTCAGAGCCATTTGAACAATTTGAACTTTAAGCAGTGTGAAAAACTGTGAAGGTGAAACTGCGAATACCGACGTTGAAGTGCTGGTATTGAACTTTCAACACCGGTGAAGATGCCAAACGCCAATATTACGCACGAAAAACTGTGAATTTGCTGATAAATGTAAACTGTTAAGGTGAAGTGAACCCACCAGAGTCAATATTTTTGGGACAGACTGTAATTTCAGCGAGTACAATAATGCGAGATTGGAATACGAGGCGTGGACTGTTGCAAAACAGCGACCGCAGAAACGGCGAATGTTTGTGCTAAGCTCGTATTGGGGCACTCACCAGTGCCTGCGAGTGCGGCGAAAACATAAACAATTTTATCGAAATAGAAACTGATGTATAATGAAAACGGTGTCGCATAAAAACTGCATTCACGGGAGAAGATCCATGTCATGTATTCTGCAAGACAATGCTGGCTTATCACTCGGAAACTGGCGAAAACTTAAGAACAACTGCCGCACCAATAAATACTCCTTTCCCACTAGGGTAACCATCTGCAGCGGGAGGGAAATATGACGCTGTTTGCGTGTATGTTTCATGTACTACGTCGGAGATGCGTAGCAGAGCTGATTCCTGCCAACAAGCGTGGGGTGTGGTGGGGGGGGGGGGGGGGGTTCGAATATCATCCCACTCCGCCACCGCCGTCCGAGACAGAAGTGCATCACCAACAGTGCAGCCAATCAGCTGATTCTGACGTTCCACGGCGGCGAGAGACGCTGGCGTCGAGCGGGCGTTGACCTCTCCGCAGCCGCCGCGCGAACGCCGAGCACCGAACACACCAACCGGCGCCGTCGCGAGCTAAACGTCGCAGAATAGATCATCAACGACACCGCAATCAATAACTACGATGTATTAATTGTTATAATAACCTCATTTCTTTGTATAGTGCAACGAAAAATTGCTCGTAACGTATGCACATCCTGTACTCCAATGACATCCCACAAAGAATTAAGTGAAAGTAACCAAAGCGGTTAGTCTGGCGCTCCGCCGAGGTTTTCCCCCAGTGTTTCCCTACGGCCGCGCCAAAAGGGCAGCGAACAGTTAACACCCCTGGGACTGCAAGAATTACAGACTAACTCGTAGTTTTATACCTTCGAACACTACGTAAGATGCAGTCCCAAAAAGAAGCAGCCAAAATGACTGTACAAATGTAAAATGTCATGACATAATTGTCAAACTAATTGTATTCTATGTCCTTTTCTTTTGAACATGACTATATTCGTAACCAATTGTATATTATATTGTTATGTAAATAACTTCATCTGTATTACTTTGTGTGCAACAAACATCACTAAGTACAATGACTAAAATACACGATGTGACATATGTAGACTGTGAAAGAAAAAACTGCGTGTGTGTGAGCACTGTGGACATAAAATAGGAAATATTTATGTCAAAAAAGGAATTAACACGAACATCTTTTATGACATAAACATTTCGGGGGGCAATATAACGTCCCCAGTGAAATACTAAGAAAAGACTTAAAACAGTATTTATAAAGGAGAGACATTTAAAAATTGAATAATAAGTGGACACTAGCCACTCAGGCGAACATGTATTTTTCTCATGTATCCGTATTATAATTATTTCTCTGTATAATTTTCGAGGGCAAAGAAGTATAAAGATGCACTCGAAACAAAATGATCTAAAGAGGCGACAAGATGCGCTCTTTTGTTAATTTTTTAATCGTCTTCACTTCTTCTCTTTTCTTGGTTGCGTGTGGACAGACATCTTGCGAGTGCTGGCAAATGTAAGCATATTTGTATTAATTAAGCAGATAATATAATGATTTAATATTATTGTTCACGTTTAATTTGTAAGAGGTGATCCTGATTTCATGTTCGCCGGGAGGGGGGAGGGGGGTTACCCTGTACCATTACTAGTCATTTCAAATCCTATTACACTCGCAAACAGAGCGAGGGAACAACGATCGTCTCTACACTTCCGTATGAGCCCTAATTTCTAGTTTCGCAGTGATCCTTTCGCGAAATCTATTTTGGAGGCAGCCGAATCGTTCTACAGTCAGCTTCAAACGCCGGCTTTCTAAATTTCCTCAGTAGTGTTCCTTAAAAAGAACGTCGCCTCATCTCCATAAATTCCCAACTCAGTTCCCGAAGCACAACCGTAATACATGCATGTTTTTTGACACTGCTGGTAACAAATCTAGCAGCCTGCCTGTGAATTGCTTCAATATCTTCCTTTAATCCAAACTAGCGCTTATCATACACACCCTAACTGTACTCAAGAACAGATCGCACTAGCGCCGCAAATGAGGTCCCCTTTTTCAGATGAACCACACTTCCCAAATATTCGCCTAGTAAACTGACTCTTCCCTACCAGATCCTGACTTCCTCGTTACTTTAAATATCGCTTTGCAGCAGTAACCACAGATATTTAAACGAAATTACTGTGTCAAGCAGGACATTACTAATGTTGTATCCGACCACAACAGGTTTACTTTTCCTACTCATCCAAATTAACTTACATTTTTTCTAGATTTAGAGACAGCTGCCATTCATCACACCAACCAGTAATTTTGTCAAAGTCATTTTGTATCCTCCTACAGTCCCACAACTTCGACACCTAGGACAGCACAGCATCATCAGCAAACAACCGCAGGTCGCCACCCTGTTCGGAAGATCATTCATGTATCACACTTCCCTGGCGCACTCCTAACGATATCTGTGCATTACGCTGGATGGGTTCTTAATCTGTAAAGAACATCTTCAAATTATTATTATATTTTTCCTTTTTTTCTTTTGTACATCAGTCTTGTGACTGGTTGATGCGGCTCACCGCGAATTCCTCTCGTGTGCCAACCTCTTTATCTCAGAATAGCACTTGTAACTACGTCCTTAATTATTTACTGGATGTTTTCCATCTCTGTCTTCCACTACAGTTTTTGCCCTCTTCAGCTCCCTCTAGTACCATGGAAGTGATTCGCTGATGTCTTCACGGATGTCCTAGTCCTATCACCCTGTCCCTTCTCCTTGGTAGTATTTTCCACATGTTTCTTTCTTTTCCGATTCTGCGCAGAACCTCCTCATTCGTTACCTTATCCTGAATTTTTAACATTTTCAAATGCTACGATTCTCTTCTCTTCGGTTTTCCCACAGTCCGTGTTTCACTACCATACAATACTGTTATCCAAATGTACATTCTCAGAAATTTCTCCCTCAAATTAAGGCCCATGTTTGATATAAGTCGACTTCTCTTGTCCAGGAATGCCCTTTTTGCCAGTGCTAGTCTACTTTTGATGTGCTGCTTGCTCCGTCGGTCATTGGTTATTTTGCTGCATAGGTGGCATAATTCCTTAACTTCATTTACTTCGTGACCGTCAACCCTGATGTTAAGTTCCCGCTGTTCTCATTTCTGCTACTTTTCATTACTTTTGTCATCCGTCGATTTACTGTCGATCTATATTCTGTAGTTATTACTCTGTTCATTTCATTCGGAAGATCATGTAATTCTTTCACTCAGGATAGCAATGTCATCAGCGAGTCATATGATTGATAACATCTCACTTTGAATTTTAATTAGGGATAAACTATAGGGAGAGACGGGTTATGAACAATACGTGCAAGAGTCAGGAGAGGATAATATTAATGGATGACCAAAAACGAAGTGCTCGGATTAAAAAGGGTGTAAGACAGGGATGTAGTCTTTCGCCCCTACTGTCCAATCTGTAAATCGAAGAAGCAATGATGGAAATAAAAGTAAGGTGCTGGAGTTCTTTTTCCATGTCGACAAATCCGATGAACGTATCTTGATTTTTCTTTAGTGTTGCTTCCATTATCGACCTCAACGTCAGAATTACCTCTCTGGTACCTTTACCTTTCCTGAAGCCAAACTGATCGTCATCTAACACACCCTCAATTATCTTTTCCGTTCGTCAGTATATTATTCTTGTCAGCAACTTGGAGGGATGAGCTGTTCAGCTGATTGTGCGATAATTCTCGCACTTGTCAGCTCTTGCAGCCTTCAGAATAGTGTGGATGATATTTTTCCGAAAGTCGAATGGTATGTCGCCCCCTATACACCAACGTGGATAGTCGTTTTGTTGCCACTTCCCCAATGATTTTAAAAATTCTGATAGAATGTTATCCATCCCTTCTGCCTTCTTAAGTCATCCAAAGCTCTCTTGAATTCTATTCTAATACTGAACCTCGTGTCTCTTCTAGATCGACTCCTGCTTCCCCTTCTACCACATCAGACAAATCTTCTCCCTCATAACGGCCTTCAGTGTACATTTTCCACTTATCCGCTGTCTCCTCTGCATTTAACAGTGTAATTCCCGTTACACTCGTAATGTCACCACGATTGCTTTTACCACCATTGCTTTTAATGTCACCGAAGGTTGTTTGGACATTTTTATATGCTGACTCATTCCGTCCGTCAATCATTTCTTTTTCGGTTTCTTCATATTTTCCATGCAGCCATTCCGTCTTAGCTTTCATGCACTTCCTATTCATTTCATTCCTCAAAGACTGGTATTTCTGTATTCTCGAATTTCCCTGAACATTTTTGTATTTCCTTCTTTCATCGATCAACTGAAGTATTTTTTCTCTTATCCATGGGTTCTTCGCAGTTACCTTCTTGTGCCTATGTTTCTCATTCCAACTTCTGTGACTTCAGTGACTGTACTTTTTAGAGATGTCCATTCCTCTTCTACTGTACTGCTTACTGAGCTATACCTTACGGCTGTATCTATAGTCTTAGAGAACTTCAAGTGCTTCTCGTCATCCCTTACAACTTCCGTACCCCCCCCCCCCCTATATGCTTATCGACTCGACTAATCTCTTAAATTTCAGGCTACTCTTCATCACTACTACATTGCGATCTGAGTCTATATCTGCTCCTGGGAACGTCTTACAATCCAGTATCTGATTTCGGAATCTCTGTCTGACCATGATGTAATCTAACTGAAATATTTCCGTATCACCCGGTCTGTTCCAAGTATACCTCCTCCACTTGAGGTTCTTGAAGAGAGTATTCACTATTACTAGAGGAAATTTATTACAGAACTCAATTAGTCTTTCTCCTCTCATTCCTTGCCCCAAGCCCATATTCTCCTGTAACCTTTTGTTCTACTCTATCGCCTACAGCTGTATTCCAGTACCTCATGTCAGATTTTCGTCTCGCTTTTCGTATTGGAGTACCCTTTCAATATCCTCATATACTTTCCTCATCTCTTCATCTTCAACTTGCGACTTCGACTTGTATACCTAGACTATCGTTGTCGGTGTTGGTTTCCTGCCGATTCTAATGTGAGCAACCATATCACTGAACTGTTCCCAGTAACACCTTCTCTCCCCTACCTTCCTATTCATAACGAATCCTACGCCCGTTACACCATTTTCTGCTACTTGCGGGCTTTCAAAAAAAACAAATGTCGCCCTCAACTACGTACCCTCAGACTCAGAGTTGAAATATTAAAAGTTTTGGCTGGTTTCGTTGTCTAGGGGATGGGATACGTAGTTGCCGCATTACAAGCCAAATGCTACCGAGTCTACAGTATACAACATGAATTTACACATGAATCGAATGGTCGAAGGTTCCTATCATTCGGCAATTGCGTTTTGAATGTAACATAGAAATTTATAAATGAAAGATTGCAATTAAATAAAATCTGCAGGTGCTATTTTTAAGGACTTTAAATGACGAGTACGACAGAAAAAGTACCTTTAACGATGCCGTTTATTACTGCAAAATACTTATTGGTGATGATGGTCCAGCAGTAAATAAAATATAAGTTGATATCAGGGAAACAATACATTCCTACTTCACCTAATTACATTCATGCTCATAAATGAAGGCTAATGCTGATACATGGTGAAACAACGCTCTGCTGGGTGGTTTGCGGGTTTAGATCACCTCGGTGTATAACCATGGGGTGTATTTGACCTGCGGTCGTCACACGGTGGTGCTGGCAGCAGTCCACATACGCAGAGGTATGTTGGTGCATGTCACAGTACGGTGCAGCTAGTAAGTGTGCAGACGTTTTCAGGCGTGCTAATGGTGACTGTGTGTTGAAAATGGCTCAAAGAACACATATTGATGATACTAGGGTTACTGGAGGCTGGTCAAACACAGCAGGCCATAGCACGAGCCCTCAGTGTGATATCAAGATTATGGCAACGATTCCAGCAGAGAGAAAACGTGTCCAGGTGCTACAGTACGGGACGTCCACAGTGTACAACACCACAAGAAGACCGATATCTCACCATCATTGCCCACAGACAGCCACGGAGTACTGCAGGTAGCCTTGCTTGGGACCTTACCGCAGCCACTGGAACAGCTGTCTCCAGACACACAGTCTACAGACGTCTGAACAGACGTGGTTTATTCGCACGGAGACCTACAAGGTGCACTGCACTGACCCCTGGCCACAGGAGAGCTCGTAAAGCCTGGTGTGAAGAACACAGTACATGGTCATTGGAACAGTGGTCCCAGGTTATGTTCACGAACGAGCCCAGGTAGTCTGAACAGTGATTCTCGCTGGGCTTTCATCTGGGGTGAACCAGGAACCAGATATCAACTCCTTAATGTTCTTGAAAAGGACCTGTATGGAGGTCATGGTTTGATGTTGTAGGGTGGGATTATGATTGGTGCACGTACACCTCTGCATGTCTTTGACAGAGGAACTGTAACAGGTCAGGTTTATCGGGACTTCATTTTGCACCAGTACATCCACCTTTTCATGGGTGCAGTGGATCCTACGTCCCTCCTGATGGAAGATAATGCACGGCCCCTCCGAGCTGCCATCGTCGAGGAGTACCTTGAAACAGAAGATATCAGGCGAATGGAGTGTCCTGCCAGTTCTCCAGACTTAAACCCCATCGTGCACGTCTGGGATGCTCTCGGTCGACGTATCGCTGCACGTCTTCATGCCCCTCGGACACGTCAGGTACTGGTGCAAGAATGGGAGACTATACCCCAGCAGCTGCTCGGTCACCTGATCCAGAGTATGCCAACCCATTGTGCGGCCTGTGTACATGTGCATGGTGATCATGTCCCATATTGATGTCGGGGTACATGCGCAGGAAACAGTGGCGTTTTGTAGCACATGTGTTTCGGGACGGTTTTCTCAACTTATCACCAATACCGTGGACTAGGTCTGTGTCGTGTGTGTTCCCTATGTGCCTATGCTATAAGCGCCAGTATTGTGTAGTGCCACGTTGTGTGGCACCACATTCTGCAATTATCGTTAATATATAAGCATGAGTGTACTTATGAACAACTGTTGATTATGTGTTATATAATGTTATATGTTAAGTTGAGAAAACCGTCCTGAAACACATGTGCTACAAAACGCCACTGTTTATGTTTTAAGTATACCTTGTTAAATAAAGGATTATCAACCACTGTAAGGCAACAAATGACTTTCCGTAAACTCAGCGTCCACCTTCCTCCAGCCCGTTAGGTTGTTGTCGTATCCTGGGACATCCACTAAGACTGAGAAGGGTGTCAAGGGGGGAAAAAAAACTCAGCAAGTCATGTCGGGTAGTATGAGTAGTAGCAAATCGCTTGTTATCTGCGACAGATGAGGCAAGAATTAGGTAATTTAGTAGTGGGTATCATGCAGGCCGATACCTTTGACGTTGTGAGACGTTGTCACTCGGCGGCTGCAGCTGAGTACCTGCCTTGTCTTCTCGGCCAGATCAGCGTACGTGTAATAGTTGAGTTCGTCATCGGTGAATATCCGGTAGGTCACATACCGGATGCAATGGGTAGGGTAGTGTTGGCGGTTTGTTTGTGCGTTAGTGTGCGAATTTATCGGCTTTCGTGCTGTTGCCCCGTTGGTCGGCTGTGATAGCCGCTGGCATGTCCAGTCAGTATTGCTGATGTTATCTCCCAATAGGTGGTTAGGCTCTCGCTAGCTGTCTCTCCGGTTGCTTATGCTTCCACCTATGGCTGTGATCACAGTTCCCCTGAGTAGGGATGAAAGAACTGGTCGAGTGGCTGGAGTTCTTGTATCGGTGCGTGGCGAGTTTTTTTTTAATACTTCCTTGACTGTTACAAGGCGGCATTCATCGTGAGGATCCGCGGTGGCCGGCCGCTGTGACCGAACGGTTCTAGGTACTTCAGTCCGGAACCCCGCTGCTGCTACGGTCGCAGGTTCGAATCCTGCCTCGGGCATGTATGTGTGTGATGTCCTTAGGTTTAAGTAGTTCTAAGTCTATGGGACTGATGACCTCAGATGTTAAGTCCCATAGTGCTTAGAGCCATGTGAACCATTTTTGATCCGCGGTGCGAGTGTAGCGTGGAGCGTTGCTAATGATCCGTAGCACTTCGTTCTGCATTACTTGCAGGCGGCACAGGTGTGCAGGAGCTGCATATCCGCAAACGGGAGCTGCGTACGTCATCAGAGGTCTGATTATTCTGATGCATATGGACCTAGATACCCTCCTATTTAGTATACTTTCCCTGTTGAGCATAGGGTAGAGTTGCTTGAGCTTCACGTGCGCTCTGTTGGCAACGTATTCTATGTGGACCTCCTGTGTAAGTTTCCGTTCCAGCTAAACAACTAGGTATCTAACATCCTCTCTGAAACGGGTTGGGCGTGCATGTAGTGTTACCTGTCTACGACGTTGATGTTTGCGCTGTAGTTTCGGTCTGCATATGAACAGAACTGCTTCGCACTTGTTGACGTTTGCTTAACGCACCATCATTCGAACCAAGGCTAGGCACTTCTGAGTGCTGTCTGTATTCATGAATTAATGGATGGCTCAATTATTCATGCAGATGGCTAATGTCGTATTTTGTGTTGCTGCGATATCATTAACGTAGAGACTGAACAAGATGGGCCCCAGTATGGTTCCCTGGACTGCTCTAGCTTGAATACCGTGTTATGTCGACTGTTTGCCCTGCACGTCAGTAAGGAAACATCTGTTGCTGAGATATGAGGGTATAAGACGTTCAAGCCTATAGGCGAAACCAGCTTCGCTTAGTTTGCATATGAAGCCGTTACCAGAGACGGTCGAAAGCTCTTTCGACGTCCAGGAACACAGCCCCTGTGGGTATTTTCGTGTTATAGCCATGTGTTATATGTTCAACTAAGCGGAGGAGTTGAGTTGTTGACTCCTAAAGCCAAATTGCTCCGGCCTTAGGGTGTTGCTGGCAGTGCAGTGCCTAGTGATGAGTTTTAGTATTACCTACTTGACAATCTTGCTGAACGAGCACAGCGGACTCATGGATCGGTAATTTTGTGGGAGGTAATGGTCATTCCATGGCTTCCTGAACATCAGGACCATGGCTGCCTTCCAAAAGTCACGCAGGTATTGGTGTTGCATTCGTTATATGAGTGAGGTATTGTACGGCTCTATCCGTGAACTCCTGGAAGACACGGTTTGCCATCGCCACTGAAATGCTTGACAGCCCATATGATTTTATTTGTGCTAGTACGTCTGACCTCGTTGCGCATGGGCTGGGATACAAGCTGGGTAACGTCCTGGTCCGTTTCAAGTGTGAATATTTTCCATTGTGAATACTAGGTCTGACGGAACCAGATTCGGCATGAAAGACGCTGTAAGTGTTGAGGCCATGAGCTCTGACTTCTACTTTGGGGAGTATGCAGGGCCGTCTGGGCCTTGTAGAGTAGGAAGTAGTGTTTGTCTCTAGTGAAGTGTCTGGCTAGCTACCACATGTCAGGAAGTGTGGCATCAAGTCCTGCAATTTTTCTCCCATTGTTCGTTCCTAAATATTTGCATTTACTCGCGTATTAATACCTGGAGTCTGTTAAAGTGCAGTTTATAGAACGGATGCCTGGTACGCTACCATTACTGAGGCGGTCTTTCTGAGATAAGGCCCAGGATTTTCTAGGGCAGGCAGTCGAGTATTGTTGAGGTGTCAGACATTGCGTCTTGGACAGCAGTAGTGAGAACTTCCACTGTCTCATGAATTTGTTGTTTGTTGTTAATTTCGCGAGTGTCTGGAAAAGACTATCAAGCATTTCCATGAACAGTGTCCAATTCGCGCGCTTGTAGTTCAGTATCCTGCGTGGTTCCGTGTCCTGCAGTTTTTCTTCCGTGTGAAGTACTACAGGCATGTGATCTGAGTCCAGATCGTTTTTACCCTACATTTGGTGAGCTCGTGATGCCGAGTTCCTCTTCGTCTCCTCCACCAACGTGACGTCTGACCTTAGTCGGGCCTGTGCCTGTGGACTGGATTCGATCTCGTGGATTTTATGTACTTCGTGCGCCATCGTCCAAGGGCTTTTACGTGGTTATTTACGGTGCGGTTCTCCGCTTGCTATCTGCAGAGCTCTTTCGATGCAGCGTGGGAACCCAGGATCCTTTCACCTTGACGCTTTCTTCTTTCTTGTTGAAGGTGTTATGTTTGTTTATTCCTATAGCTTCTCTGATTATTTGGGTGTGACAGATCTTCTCTACAGTGAGAACTTCCGTGTTGGCGGATTTCACTATGTGGCCAATCTCACACAGTGTGTGCTCTGCCACGCCCGATTTCTCCACCTGCCCCAACCTGTAATGTCGCTTATATTCGGTGATCCTGCTGTTGATACAATAACTTTTTTAAATAAACACATATAAGAAAAAGTTTTACCAACATACATTTCAGTTCTCCAATTCATCTCTTTGGTCTATTCTAATACAATAAGGTAAGAGTACTTAACTTCTATGCCGACAATGAAAACTTTATCTATACTTTTTGACCCATCATACACTGTCGGCAGATATTTGATTATACTAGCGGGCAGTGGCTTGTCAAGAAGCCGAGGAGCCGAACCCTGGAAGAGGAAACGAAATTCTATTTACAAGTCAGTCTGCAGGAGAGCAGATAGTCTGAACACCACTTAGAGACGAGCAAAGAAATAAACGCAAAACGCGACCAGTCCGAACGAGTGAAGACTAGCACATGGAAACAGAGCACATGGTGAGGCGGAGACCATCACCGCCGACAGGTAAACACCTGTATCACTGGTACTGTCCATACAGTGTCTCGCATAAGCCGTCCAGGACAGCGTTCCGTACTGCTCTGCCATGAGACGCACACAGATTCATTTCCTTACATATAGATGACTGCTGGCGAGGATACTGAACCCTTATTTGTTTATTTTGATTATGTATACAATGGTGTGACAAATTATGGGATAGCTGTACGCAAATGCACAGATGGCGGTAGTATCACGTGCAAAATGTATAAAAGGGCACTCCTTGGCGGAGCTGTCATTTGCACACAGGTGATTCCTGTGAAAAGGTTTCCAGTGTGATTATGGAATTAACAAACTCTGAACGCTGATTGGTACCTACAGCTAAACGCATTAGACATTCAACTTCGGAAATCGTTAGGAAATTCAATATTCCTAGATACACTGTCAAGAATGTGCCGAGAACACCAAATTTCAGGCGTTAACTCTCACCACGCACAACGTAGTGGATGTCGGATTTCATTTAACGATCGACAGCAGCGGCATGGTGTTTTCAGTTCTAACAGACAAGCAACACTGTGTGAAATAACAGCAGAAATCAATGTGGGGCGATATTTGCCATCAATAGCCCTGTGGCAGGTTTCGAGTGCAGCGCAGACCACACGAAGCCATGGACCCAGGTTGTCAACAATGCACTGTGTAACCTGATGGGGGCTCCATGGTAAGGGCTGTGTTAACATAGAATGTGCAGCGTCCTCTGGTCAGATTGACCCGATCATTGGCTGAAAATTGTTATGTTCGGCTACTTGGAGACCATTTGCAGCCGTTCCTGGGTTTCACGTTCTCAAACAAAGGTGGAATTCTGATGGGTGACAACGCGCCCTGTCACCAGGCCACAACTGATAGCGACTAGTTAGTATAATATTCTGGACACTTTGAGAGAATTATTTGACCATCCATATCGCCCGACATGAATTCCATAGAACATGTTTGGGCTATAATCTAGAGGTCAGTTCGTGTACGAAATCCTGCACCGGCAACACTTTCGCCATTACGGACGGCTGTAGAAGCAGCATTCCTCAGTATTTCTGCAGGGGACTTCCAATGTCTTGTTGAGTCCATGCCACGTTGGGTTGTTGTGCTACGCTGATCAAAAGGTCTGACACGATATTACGAGATACCCCACGACTTTTATCACATCAGTGTAAATATTAACGTCTATTCCGTCAATGTTTTAAACCACTAGGAATTTGCTACTTCACCTCATTCATCGCCGAGAACAGGCACCTGCAGTTAACATTATCTCTAATATGTTAAATGACAAATATTTGTGCAACAAGTTTACGCTGCAACGTGAACTGTCAGCAATTTGACCACGATCAACTACAATGGATTGCGTAATTAGTCTATCTGCAATCCTTACTATATCTCTAAGATATTACACCTTGGATAGCGTAATTAGCCGAGATGTAATTCTTATTATATCTCAAAGACAATATAACTTGGATCAAATGTTCAGCTCATTTTATTTGTTGGCGAATGTAAAATTAAAACAAATTTTCTAAATGACAAACGTCATTTTAAAGTAAAGGGCGTTTATTGAACTTTGATGTGAAAAACTACTTGTCTATTTACATAATTAACAATTATCCTAGAGTTCTTGTTTTTCTACGTTTCTCTGAGGCACCCTACTGAGTGGAAGCGATCTCCAGAATTCCATTCGCTCTTCGAGTAGCCCCTTCTTCGCTTCCAGCTTCTCGCCTATTTCCAGGTACTCTGGTTCAGTGTCTGAAGTCACTCTCGGCCAATGTGTCAGCTCGTCGTTCGGTGTTGGATTTCTGCAAAATGCGTAATAAAACCCAAACAATTATTTTGCTCATTCGGCAAATTGAAAGACTGAACTATATTTTAGATAACCACGTCGAAATAAATTTGTAAATATCCAAATTTTTGAACTTTTGAAAATATGAATCAAAACTTGAAACTGAAATGAGAGAATAGTCCTATAGGGCAGAGCGAAAATGATTACAACAGAGGAAATAATACCTGAACAAATGCTGTGAGTCTCTTTACATATACACTAATAAATGTCATTTTTATTCGTCGCCACCTTTTGGCGTGTCAGTGTCGATAATCGGAAGAATCGAGAAGACTTGTTCTAATTTGTGTTACTAAAGGGGTGCTTGATTTCCAGTTTAATCATAATCAGATAGAATATGTACATGCTTTGCATTTTTGAACAAATGCTGCAGTTAATAAGGTCGAATAAAATCAATTAATATCTCTTAAAAGCAATGTTTCTGCACAGATTGCTGAAATTGTCTGTAACAGTAATATCCGTTAAATTTTTCGGCAAAGGCGTGTACCGTAACAATTCTTTGCTTCTTCAGCAGTACAGGTTGAATCTGAAACGTAAAAATGTCTGGCAGATGGCAATGAAAACTATCTTTCAAAGACTTCCCAATATGTTTCGTCTGAAGCCCTGCTGGCGTCAAATATTTCATAATTAAATCACATGCAACACACTAGTCGTATGGAACTGTCAGACGTATTTCGCCTTCGATGTATTAAACTCATCTTCAATGGATTTTTCTAGAATAATATCTTGTTTTGTTCTTGCATTTGTTAATTATGGATTTGAAACAATTAACACCCATGTATTAAACATAAACAATAAACACTCATATCCTTATAAACACACACACACAAACACTGTCATGGAGAAATAGCGAATATAAAGGAGTAGGAGAAAGCTTGGCTTATATACACAAACAAGATCACAGATGCCAAGTGAATAAATAATAATTCCTCCAGGAAAACTCACCATACTTGTCGTGTTCAGTCTCACGTAACAGTTAGATAACCAGTGAAGTGATCCACATCATACAGCAGACGCAAAACTAAGTGTCAAAATCGAAAATTTGTGTGAATATACGAGGGTTGGAACTTAAAATAGTGGCAACTATTTATTCAAAACCGATACAAAAGAGCTACATGTTTGCACCTGTTATTGGCCTTCAAAGTAGTCACCAGCGTTGTGTAGAACCCGTTGCCAGCGATGTGGAAGGCGTAGTATACCGTTAGCAGAGCCTGTTCTGTTGATGATGCGAATAGAGTGGTCTACTGCCTGTCGAAACTCTGGAAAAACTTCTGAAGCGAATGCCACGAAGTGGTTCCTTCATCTTTTGAATCAAATCAAAGTCACAAGGACTTAAGTCCGGGGAGTATGGTGGATGGTACAGTACTTCCCAGTCCCATCGACCGAACTGAACAGCAACAGCTTGCGCTGTATACGCCTGCGCATTGTCGTGCAAAATGATGGGTGGGTTGCGCAAAAAGTGTCGCTGATCCTTTCGCAACGCTGGTCCTAGGTGATGCTCCAAAAACGAACAGTAATGCTGTGCAATGACGGTCTGCCGTGGAGGAACGTAATACGTTAGGATAACACCATCACTGTCGCACACGAGAATCACAATAACTTTAGACCGCTCCATTCGCAGCATCAACAGAACGGGCTCTGCTAACGGTATACTACGCCTTCCACATCGCTGGCAACGGGTTCTACACAACACTGGTCACTACTTTGAAGGACATTAACAGGTGTAAACATGTAACTCTTTTGTATCGGATATGAATAAATAGTTGCCACTATTTAAAGTTCCAACCCCCGTATTTTGAAATTTCTTAAGTGAAGTGGAAATGAGTGCCTTAATGACGTGAGGGAAAACACAGAAACTGGCAGGACGGATAAGAAACAATAGTAAGAAACATTTTATTTATGTAAAAATTAAGGCGTAAACTGTTTCAAATCCATTATATATATATATATATATATATATATATATATATATATATATATAAGAAGAATGTTGTATATTGTTCGAGAAAAATCTACTGAAGAGGCCTGTAATATAAAGGGCTAACTGTTGTGGACTGGCAAGACAGCCAATCCACTAGGAGGAAGCCGAAAGGCACGCGTTTAAGCTCACGCGGGCTGGCGTGAGGTCTGGAACAGGACAAGGAATTGAGACTAGCAAAAAAGGTACGACCTTCTGGAATACTTAACTTTAATCCATAATTGGTGAACATCGCTCTTGACGGTACATGTGTTACAGCATCAATAGTAACTGGTAATGGCGCCTTGCTAGGTCGTAGCAAATGACGTAGCTGAAGGCTACGCTAACTATCGTCTCGGCAAATGAGAGCGTAATTTGTCGGTGAACCATCGCTAGCAAAGTCGGCTGTCTAACTGGGGCGAGTGCTAGGAAGTGTCTCTAGACCTGCCGTGTGGCGGCGCTCGGTCTGCAATCAATGATAGAGGCGACACGCGGGTCCGACGTATACTAACGGACCGCGGCCGATTTAAGGGCTACCACCTAGCAAGTGTGGTGTCTGGCGGTGACACCACACTAAGCGCATCTGGAAATTGGATAATACTAATGCAGCAAGGAAAAGGCTTTCTATTTTCGAATGACTTGTAGTCTGCTTTTTGTGCATTAGTTTTGTGCAGAGAATATCTGTACGCAGACTAGATTTATAAAGTTAATGGAGCAGAATAGAAGAAAATAAAAAGTATTGCAGATTGTATCGAATATTTACATCTCACTGATTACTTACATAGGAAAGAGTAAAGACTTCCTTGTATAAATTCCTAAAAGCGAGGCTCCAATAGCTGTGATTAAGAAACAGGGCCGTGGCATTTCGTGCACGTCGTATTTATCCTAAGTATGCGAAAAATAATTAATAAATTAACTGTACTCTATATTGAAAATCTACACTTCTTAGTGAGTCATGGAAATAAAACTAGCAATAATTCAGCCGAACAGCATCAACTAAAATACATAACTAATGTGGTTCCAGAAAATGTAATATCCCTCGCCAAGCTGAAGATTCATATGAAGATTGGTTGCTTAGACTGCTTCTCAATATCACGGATCATTTTACTGGTTCACATAAGAATTATTCAACTTACTTTGAGGTCAGGTAGCCAAGAAATCGCTAATCACAGTAAAATGAGCCTATGTCCATTGCTTGCTGCATGTGTGACCAAAAGAAAAAAAATTCTGTGTGCAGTTTAACGATACAACTGAAAACCTATACATTAGACCCTACAACATAAATTTTTCGAAACATGTATGGCACAAAATGTTTCAGAGGCTGAACTAACCCTTCAAAACGAAATGACTAATAAATATGAGTTTTAGTTTATGCTTACTTAGTACCTCAGGGAGAAATCTCTCAGGATGTTTGTGAGTAACTACTTAAATTCACAGCTTCATTCAGATTTTATCAAAAATATTGACTTCTAAACTGTTGCGCTTCTTAAAATTACTAGCGAAAGTTTCCACAAATGTTGATAATGCTGATGAAGAACTCTCGGTTTTGTAGCTGGATGGTAGCAATGAAATTTCGAGACGTACGTATGAATGTCACCTCAGTTATAAGGGTCGGTGTACTGTGATCCTTAAAGATGCAGGACCACAAAGCATGGAGCACGGTGATGAGGGTCCATCTAGGCATTAATGAGACAGCAGTAGCGAATTATGCATTAGCATTGGTTTTACAATTGAATCGTCTTCTCCATGGTACCAGCAGGAGGACGGCGGACGCAGCACGCAGGAGTGGAATCCGCTGACGCGTCCAGCTGACCAGCCGCTGGAGGGCGTCGGCGAAGTCACGGCACCTAACGCAGCAAGAGGGCGCAGTGCAGGGCCGCCAGTCCGGCTGATGGAGGACGCTGCTTGTCCAGCGATGACGCCCAGAAGGTCGAAGAGGCCTTTTACCATCTCACACTCATCGACATCGAAGGGAGTACGCCAATAAACTTCCAGAAGCTCTGCACAGGACGCCGATGGTGGTGCAGAGCTATGTCATAGGCTCTCCACCAGAGGAAGGCCGTGGATGTCAGTGTCTGCTCACAGATGCAAGTCAGGGGCAGCATCAGCTAGAGGGCCTGCCCTGCACAGTGTGATAGCGTGCCAAGCACCATCAGTGAGCCGGTGGTAGAAGGCTGCAGGTCTTCACATCAGTGGAAGAGAGGTCGGCACCTCACAACAGCTTAGTCCAGCAAATCTGACTGACTGCAGTGTCAAAGGTAATAGTAATCTGGAGAATGGTAGTCAGCACATTACAGGTCCTGCCTCTAATCTGGTTCTCTACAAATTGAATATAGAATAGCTTGGGAACCTGAGTATTTATAGCAGTCTGTCAAAAGAAGTGACTTTATGCCTTGGGGATAAAGACTGAATGTGGCCTGGTTTCCTGGGTTCATCAGCAGTCTTCACCACACCTCGGTTGTGGCTTTCAGCTCTTCGGCTTGATACTTTCTGCAATGTCAAGGGGCTTAAAGGTATTCTTGTCTAAGATTTACACGTTATTATGGCACCTTGCAGTGCTGTCAGAATTACATTACGTTCCCTTCACACTGAGGTCATATTGCTGGACTGGTAGTTCAGATGTTTCGCTCGAGCAATGTGTGGCAATGGCCTCAGTTGTGTGTCACAATACCGCAGCATCGGCTCTCCTGTCTGATTGCCATTCTGCTTGCAACACTGCGCTTGAGTCTGCGTCAGCTTGGCTCAGTGCTTTAAACAATTCTACATTCATCTGGTATATCTTTCTGGGTGCTACATCATTATCCTTGCAGGGGTTGTCTTTATGTAACAACATTTCATCACTGCCACACGGCTGTAGCCGCAGGAGCTTTTCAGCAGCGGTATATACCAGGAAAGTCGACATTTACATTCGTTTGTGACCACTAATGGTGCCGGCCAGTGTGGCCGAGCGGATCTAGGCGCTACAGTCTGGAACCGCGCGACCGTTACGGTCGTAGGTTCGAATCCTGCCTCGGGCGTGGATGTGTGTCATGTCCTTAGATTAGTTAGGTTTAAGTAGTTCTAAGTTCTAGGGACTGATGACCGCAGAAGTTAAGTCCCATAGTGCTCAAAGGCATCTGAACTATTTTGAACTACTTATGCTACTTGAAGCTTCTTTTCTTAGTTATTACTTGGATTTCTAATGACAGGCTTCCAACCAAAAACAAAATGAATCCCAGTTATCGTATGCTACAACTCATTCCAGGAAGAAATACTATCTTTTTGCTGTTGCAGAAAGATTCCAAGGTAAAGCATGATCAGTAACCCAATATCATTTTTATAGAATATTTCGTCGGTACTTGGAGGAACACAGACATATTAAAAACTTAAGTACACAGTTTTTATGTTTCACAAAAAAGTATTATTATGCAAGATCAGTACCGTGAGCTTCAGCTTTTAGTCTGATATATCATTCAAAACAACAGGTGCGTTCGGCTTATAACTAGAAGTGAGGGCAAATCGGAACTGACATTAGACATTAATTCTGTCAGTTAACAGAACTCTTGCAGGGTAGTTGTAAGACGTAAGACACGCAATGAAACCATACAGTAGTTATATGTCTGAATATGGCAGCACTGATTTCGGAAACTTTATTCGTGCTATTGAGTGCCGATATTCAAATCTGTGTGATACACTAGGTTTTATAGATATGAGAGTGCTGCATGCCTAGTGCAACGAGAAATTATATTCAAATGTTTTTCATGGTCGAAGGAAGTCACTTTTTCGTGTTGGTGATATTCCTTAATTGAGGTTCTTTTATTCACATTAGTGGACGTAAAGGACGTACTGCTAGCCATTTAACATGTTTTAGACATAAAGCTACAGATCAAACAGTTGGTGTAGTCTTGAAATGCTTCCCATTCTACTGTAGCTTAAATAATGTATATTTGAGGCATCTAGCAAAACGATGTAATTGTCATCACTGACAGCCAGAAAATTTGAAGACCAAAATATGAGTTTATTTCTAGGATCCAGTAGTCTTCCTTCGACAAAAATCGTCTCCATACTAAAAAAGGTATTGCTTTAATTCTACAAAACATAGCTGACGGTCTTATTGCTTTACTTTGTTTTTTACTGCAAATGAAATGTTGACTACAGAGTAAAGCGTGCTGATTCGATCGGTAAAAAAAAAGGGAATTATCTTAATGTACAGGATTATAAGAACGCATTCAAATTGAAGATGAGTTATTTAGTGCAACATGTGCTATGATATCAATAATGCACTAAGATTATCACAACCAAAAAATACTCATTGTCTTTCATTTATATTGAAATTATTTAACAGCGTATTTCAAAAGTACTTTGACAGCTTTTTAGTTCTTTCAGAGGAATATTCACTAAACATTTGTATCTATGACTTTGCTATGACTGACAAACAACTAATATTTAAATTTACAATTAAACGAGTAACATAAATAAATACTGAAAACTTTGTATTTGCTGATGTTTTCATAACATAAATGACTATACGTATTATTGAGACCAGCATGGATGACATTTTCTTTTCTCTGGACAAGATTTAGCAAACTAACATTGGACGTTTGGGATTCACACAGAGACACTTGTAATACAGTCGCTCGCTGAAGCTCGTGAAAATGACTAGGTGGCTAGCAAAAACATTGAGCAGAAAAATGGAATAGTTAAGTTTTGTAGTGCTAACCTAGCATCAGCACTTCACTGTGCTCTCCAGACGCTTTAAATAAGGAACCCCTGTGTCATGCTTTTTGCACATATGTACTGGCCACACAAAAATCGTATGCTGGACAGAAATTGCTGAAAGCTCCCGTTTTAAAACCATTCTCAAGCTCCATACTGAATTGGCGATCACTAGGAAGCAGAACGTCCATCTTGCTACACTGCTGCTCATTAAAACGGCATCATCATGAAGGGAGGCCAATAATGAAAATTTACTTACGTGTGTATACAGTATAGAACGAAGAATCCATACGTATTATAAAAATGGATTTATGTACAAGTGTATGTTCCACATCTCCTGAACCACTATACCGATTTCAACCTAACTTGGTTCAAATGTTCCCTGTTGTCAGGCAACGATCGCTGTGGGGCTAAGAATCACCTACCTATCAAAGTTGACGTGATATGAAGTCGTAAACAATGAGATGTGTGAAATACTGCCTAATCAAGCATGACGTTATTACTTTGTGATAACTCTATACGCAATAAATTTTGCAGACAATATCCACAAATGCCGCTAAACGTACCTATTATTGTTGTTGTAGTCTTTAGTCAGGAGACTAGTTTGATGCAGCTCTCCATGATGCTTTATCCTGTGCGAGCCTCTTCATTTCCGAATAAATATTGCAACCTAGATCCTTCAGAATCTGCTTAGTGTATTCATCTCGTGGTCTCCCTCTACGGTTCCACCCCCCCCGTTCCCTCTGATACTAAATTGGTGACCCCCTGATGTCTCAGAATGTGACCTATCAACCGATCCCTTCTTTTGGTCAAGATGCGTCACAAATTTCTTGTCTCTACAATACTATTCAGTAAATGCTCATTAGTAACCTGATCTACCCATCCAATTTTCAATATTCTCATGTAGCACTACACCTCAAGAGCTTCTATTCTCTTTTCGTCTAAACCGTTTATCGTCCATGTTTCACATCCATGTATGGCTATACTCTATACAAATAGTTTCAGAAACGACTTTCTAACACTTAAACCTATATTCGATGTAAACAAATTTCTCTGCTTCAGAAATTCTTTTCTTGCCATTGTCAGTTTACATTTTATATCCTCTCTACTTAGGACATAATAAGTTATTTTGCTGCCCAAATAGCAAAACTCATCTACTGCTTTAAGTGTCTCGTTTCCTAATCTAATTCCCTTAGCATCATCTGATTTTATTCGGCTACATTCCATTCTCGCTCTTTTACTTTTGTTGATATTCATCTTACACCCTTCTTTCAAGACATTGTCCATTCCGTTTAACTGCTCTGCCAAGTTCTTTGCTGTCTCTGACAGAATTACAATGTCACTGGCAAACTTCAAAGTTTTTATTTCTTTGCCCTGAACTACGAAATTATATCATGATACCACCCATAGTTCAGCAGATATGACGTCATAAACACGGAGATGCTTGGAAAACTGTCGCATTATGCACGACATTTAAATTTACAATCACTACTTTTAAGTTTACGAGTGTTACTTCGTTCGTTCTAATTCTATTGGCAAAACATTTTGCAGGCAGTATCAACATGTGCCGCTGAATGAGATCCTTGTGTGACACATAGAACAGGAGACATAACGTCCTAAGAAATGAGATAAGTGAAAAACTGCAGCATCAGGCTCGACATTTAAAATTATGACGTATTTGCTACTAACTTACCCGCAACATATTTTGCTGACAGTAGCCACATATGCCGCAGAATGTACCTACATAAATTCATCATTGTACAACCCATCAAAAGATATGACATCACAAACACTGAGATACATCAAAAATTTGACGCATCATGCATGAGGTTTTAATATAAACTACTGGCCATTAAAATTGCTACACCGCGAAGATGACGTGGTACAGACGCAAAATTTAACCGACAGGAAGAAGATGCTGTGATATGCAAATGATTAGCTTTTCAGAGCATACACACAATGTTAGCGCGGGTGGTGACACCTACAACGTGCTGACATGAGGAAAGTTTCAACCGATTCCTTATACACAAACAGCAGTTGACCGGCGTTGTCTGGTGAAACGTTGTTGTGATGCCTCGTGCAAGGAGGAAAAATGCGTACCATCACGTTTCCGACTTTGTTAAAGGTCGGATTTTAGCCTAACACAATTGCGGTTTATCGTATCGCGACATTGCTGCTCGCGTTGGTCAAGATCCAATGACTGTTAGCAGAGTATGGAATCGGTGGGTTCAGGACGGTAAACAGAACGTCGTGGTGGATCCCAACGGCCTAGTATCACTAGCAGTCGAGATGACAGGCATCTTATCCGCATGGCTGTAACGGATCGTGCAGCCACGTCTCGATCCCTGAGTCAACAGATGGGGACGTTTGCAAGACAACAACCACATGCACGAACAGTTCGACGACGTCTGCAGCATGTAACACCATAGCTCTAATGCTGTACTGTTTTATTTTGCTTTTGTTTCATTTAATGTTACATCATTGAGCTTCTGTAAATGTGTTTGCTTGAGTCGATAACATAAAATTGTATACTCCTTTCTTTGTACGAACTTTGATATCATGATTTGATTGTATGCTGTGTAGCATATCTCTCGTTTAAATGCTTTGACCCATTTGGAGGGAACAAAGCTTACTGTATATAATTGTAATTTGGTGTGAATAATTTTTTGTAGAAATGTCTATATGTGTAAATGTTCTGTTTTGTATAAAATGGTTGTTTATTGTTATGTAAATTGCTGATCCTCACTTAGGGCTCTTAGTATTCTGTGTATAAGAGGTGTAGTGGTTCCCCTCGGGAACGGAACTGTGTAGCGCGCGCAAATTGTGGTTGGCCTAGGTGGAAAAGGGGGAACAGATAGTCAGTCGGAGGCGAGCTACCAGTCGGGGATGAGCCTCCAGTCGGGGACGAGCTACCAAACTGTGCACTGCCATGTAAAAGATGCATATTGTGCTGGTTCCGAGAGAGGCTTTTTCTGCTACTTTCCAATGCCTTGGATGGATGGATAAATATCTGGAACTATTCTGGAATTTGTATCTGTCGTCGCCACCAAGAAATGACAGAGTGCAGCAATTCTGTCTGCGAATCCACCTACCAACATGCAGTTGCCACCACGTTGCACAATCACTGTAACGTAATACTATAATGATGTACAGTGAAGGATCAGCTTAATGGATGTGCTAATTTGCTCAAATATAAGGTAATTTATATCTGAATTTATGTACCTACCCTGATTTTTTTTTCCTCATCATAACACCTCTCAGATTCCTCTCCGTTTGAGCTAAAGTGATATCCGAGTGTCCTTACTAAAAGAACATTAAAGCTCAATATTTTGCTCATTAATGCCTTTTCAACATAGTAAAAAGAAAGTTAAAATTAAGGTGGCAAGAGAGTGAGTTAAAGTAAATGTTGTTTGCTGAAAATATTCCTATTAAAACTGCTTATTAAAGTGCTGTTGCTAACTTCAAAATTAAAAGTTCTTAAGACTGAGGCTTATAAAGCAAATGATCACATTGTTGTCTGTAGTAAATTCTAAAAGGTGAGTCAGTTTCTTGCAGTTTTGTCAACATTGTGTTTCGCTGTAGTAAAAGTGAGAAAGCTGCAGTTGTGAAACGTTATATACTCATGTTTGCTAAGTGTTTGTCTCTCTTGTGTATTAGAAGTGCATATTAATAGTAATGTTATAAAGACCATTCACTTTGTGTAAGCCCTGAAAGTAATAGTGTGTTTCGGTATCTGTTATAATTTTACAAATTGTTTCTGCTGCTCTGTTAGTTCCAATCTTACCGTAAACATATGTATGTGTAAGAGTTCACTGCACTCGTGTGTGACAAAGTATAGGTTGTGTTGATCCGTTATAGTTACTTATATCTACTTCCTTAAACGAGAACGTTAATCTTTCTCTTGCCTAATTAGGCTGGCGACCGTTTTCCTTATTCTATAAACAGTACAGCTACGCAAAATTTTGTTTGGTATTGTTCAAATATTTACGTAATTCTGACTTTCACTTCCGATAAGCCATCTCCGTTAGGTACAACACGGTCAACATAACAAAATTCCTCTCATAGGGTAACACTGATCTGTTGCTTCATACCATTATTACTCTAACAAAATAATTCTGTTTTGCAAATTGTCTCCAGTTTCGAGGTTATGGTATAGAAGTAGCAGACGGGAGTGTTATACGTGGCGCCGCGTGACAGGACGTTGTTCAACTTGCACCTTCAGACGGAAAAAATTATAAGTAGTTAGCATTTTACAAACATAGAGTGAACATAAAACGTCCAGCGGCACGAACCTCTACGTTATTTGACAGAACGGATAGTGAAAGTTCAGCTTAAAATGAAAATAAAAGACAATAGTACTTAATAGTAACTAAAATGGACAGGAAACTAGAAATAAATCCAGACGAGCAGGAACAGAGTGTAGCCGGTAGCAGGTTGGACTGCTTAACAATAAATGGCACGACGCGCGACGTGCGAGTACAGGCGGACGTAAACAAACCTATCCAAGCCACGAACATTGCACACACTAAACAGGATGAAACAGACGATGTTGCTAAAGAAAATGACTATGCTAACGAATCGAGGGATATGTTCGAATCACCGGAAACAGCAAGGGACGTAGGACGTGAACACGAAAATGCAGTAGAAACCGAAAGTGAAAAGACACCAGATGTGATGGATTTGTTCAGGATGTTGTCTGAACAAATTACAACACAAATTGCAGCTGTGGGGCAACAATTGGCAGCGTATTATGATGATATGTCTGCACAAATGGTAGCACAAAGTAAACAAATCGAAATGCAATGCAACAGAGTTATCGAAAAAATTGATGTCAGTCAATGATGATCTTTCAAGGTCAGAATCGTGTGAAAAGGTATTATTACAAAATGAAATTGAGCCAGAAAATGAGAGTGAAAAGGAGGATATTTGTACTGTTAATGATGTGTATGAGGTCAAAGACGTAGATTTGGGGGAGGTTATGATGAAATATGCCACGCAAAAGACGTGTGCACAACTAATAATAGGAGAAAGTGATGTAAAGGAGGACGTTAGTAAACATGACATTATAAACAGTGCAGGTGAAATTATTGTTGATGGAAAGGTGTTTTGTGGTTCTGATGCAGAAGGGTCTGGTAGGGATTTCGCACGATTATCTGAAACTGATAGTAATGGAATCAGTGAAACGAAGGTTATCAATGTATATGACGAGTATATTATGTACGAAACTAAGGCAGAAATTGTCCGAAGTGCCACTACTGAAGTGCCTACGTGTCCAAACGATGTGCAGTGCGTAGAAAATAATTCGAAAAACGAAGTTGAACTGCTCCACTGTTTAAAGGTTGCTTTCCTGCTCGAATCTGATGACGAAAATGAAATCAGTGATAGTTCAGATGATGAAGGGGACATGAATACAGATAAGAATGAATATACTAAGTTTCCCTATTGTTCAAAGCTCGTGTATTTAAGTGAATCTAGTGGTGAGGAAGAGAGTAGTGATGACTCCAGAGATGATGAATTTTCAGGCGCAAACGAAAGTGAATATACATTTACTGAAAGGGGGTATGAGAAAATTAGTGAAATTTTTCGAAAGCAAGATACAGAAAATAGAACTGGGCCAAAACCGAATGAATTATTCAGTAATGAAACACAGGTGCATAATTTGCAGGAACCTCCAGATGATACTATACTGGGGCAAGCCTTAACAAATGTTTTGAAGGAGTGTGAATTACAGGAACAAAAAGAACCACCTGATGAAATGATAGCAGAGCAGGAGATGTTGTACCTTGCTAAAGACTTTGAAATTCCAAGACTTAAAAAGCCACCTGATGAAACAAAACGTTGGCAAGATCTGAATAGCTTAGTGAAAGATGTAGCAAATAGGAGGCCTAAAAAGCCACCAGACTTACGTGACTGTTTTATGAACCCTAAAAGACTGCCTTGTTAATAAAGAGACTGGGGGCAGTATGTATGTATATATATTTTGTTAATATAATGCATGACTCTAGTATTATTATTGTATCTAAGTGTTGCCTGAAAGTGAATTAGTGTTTCGTTGATCTTGAGGCCTGGGGCAGGTTGTTGCTTATTTACTGTAGTGTACTGTTTGACTTTGCTTAGGAACAGTTTATTTTCAATTGAATACTTATTGTTGCCAGTCTAATTATGAAGATAGGGGCATGTAGTGTGAGAAACCTGAAAACTTTATTAATAATGATGCTTATGGTAACTTAATGAAAGTGCAAAGAACTCTACAAGATAATAATTAATTCCTAATAAACTTAAAGATCAGAAAGGGCTTATGTTTACACTATGTTGTTTATTTAAAGGTACATGTCCTCAGATGAGGGTTGTTTAAGCCTCAGGGGACATGCACTCTTTGCATTGTCAGGTGCCTGACGAGCACCAGGGACCCGAGTCGTTGTCAGAACTACTTCCATTTCTTTTCGTGCTGTCAACCTTCCTCTTCATCATTCAGAACTTTTACTATCTTCTTTCCTTCTTCTCTATCAGAATAAACTGAAAAGTATCAAAATAGTGTAGAATACTGTGTATTGTTTGTGGACAAGAAAATGAATAATTAAATAGGGTACACTAGAAAATGACCAAGAATTATGAAAATATAATGGGTATTGTAAAGGAGAAGTAATTGGAAAGAGAAATATGGATGAGAAAAGGTAAGAATACTGAAAAAAGGTAAATGAATGCCATAATATGACTAAATGTAAATGTTTTTTTCTGAAAATAGGGATAATTATGATACTGAAAAACTGTGTGTGTCAAAAACTGAGGAGATGAACCTGACTAATGTATGTGAAATAAATGTGAGAGGTATGTGACTAGTGCAACCAAAAGGGTTGGCAGAAATCACTCGCAATAAGATATGAAATTATTGTCCTGATCTTGATGTATGTAATAACCTAACTGTGTTTGGAAAAGTAATGGTAAAGGAGTAGTAAGAAATTCTTAATCCTGACTTGATCCCAAGTATGACATTTAATTTTTTTTCTTGATTAATGTATATGTTATCCGATGTTGTCATTTGAAAAGAAATGGTTTTGTTACCAGTGTCTAATCACTGTTTCAAAGTTACAGGTTTCAGGTTTTATACCATTAATGCAGTTGGTAACAAAGATGTGACATAATGATGAATAACTTAAAGATGATGACAATAAACTGCTCAAAAATATATTATTGGGCAGCAAAACAAGACAAAACAATAAAAATGCTGTAGTCCTGAAGTTGAGGACTACCATATATGCTATGTGAGCAGTAGCCAAAGGACTTGCCATTGTGGGGCAAGGAGCTGATAAGTGGTCATGAACTGCCAAACCTAGAGGATGGGGCAGTGTGTCAATTTAAAAATGTGTTTTCTTTAGTGTTTTTAATCTAAATTGTGTTTTTGTGCCTAAATGTTTATAAAGACTGCCAAACCAATAGTGGGCAGAATGTGTAACATGGACTGCTAGCACTGAGGCAAGCAGTGAAGTTAGGTTTTTTCGATCCGTGTGTTATGAACTGACTATTCTTTCTGAAGTCAGTGAAAATTTATTAAAAAATATATATGCATTCTCATTCAAATGGTCGTAGATGTTTTGATGCTAGGTTTTTTGGAATAACTTAAAGTTTTGGACTGTCTGTTTTAAAACACGGCAGTGATGATTAAAGATAGGTTCTGAATAGGTTAATGCGTTTATGTGCAACAAACATTTTGGACTGCTATTAATGAAGAGCAGCTTTAAAGTTAATTGTTTTGAGAAAACCTTGAAAAGTTACTTTTGTATTTAAAGAGTCAGTTGGAAAAAGTTCTCATAGCTATTTTGTGTAAATATTTGTGCATATGTGGATGCAAACTGAATTGTTCAATATTTCATTAATTGCTGAACCTTGCAAAATGTACTATGATCATTAACATGCTTGTGTGTCTGAATATTTACATTCCTTTAAAAAAACTGAAAGACAAATTTGTGCTTTGTTGAGTTAAAATGTTCTGTGCTGTTGTCTATGTGTTTATTATTATTATTATTTTATTTAAGGCTATACCTATTCTACTAATGTGTAGATTATTTTGTGTACTGTTTGTCTTTTATTTGAACTGTATGTGTGTGAAATGAACATGCTTAAAGGTATCCTGTGCAATGATGAAAATTAATTTCCTTAAACCAGTCTGTGGATGAAAATTACTGTAAATGCTTCACTTTGAAAATGTTTTGGGAAGAAATGTATAAAGTTGTTAGATTGTATACTGTATATCTGTAACATGTAAATTTTTTTTGTCCCAACTGAAGCTAGATGGAATAATTTTTTTTTTTTTTTGCATCCAACACCACTTAGGTGTTATGGATGTTTCCTTGAAGTATCCCAGACGGGAAACTTCAACGAAACATGGGGCATGTGTAACACCATAGCTCTAATGCTGTACTGTTTTATTTTGCTTTTGTTTCATTTAATGTTACATCATTGAGCTTCTGTAAATGTGTTTGCTTGAGTCGATAACATAAAATTGTATACTCCTTTCTTTGTACGAACTTTGATATCATGATTTGATTGTATGCTGTGTAGCATATCTCTCATTTAAATGCTTTGACCCATTTGGAGGGAACAAAGCTTACTGTATATAATTGTAATTTGGTGTGAATAATTTTTTGTAGAAATGTCTATATGTGTAAATGTTCTGTTTTGTATAAAATGGTTGTTTATTGTTATGTAAATTGCTGATCCTCACTTAGGGCTCTTAGTATTCTGTGTATAAGAGGTCTAGTGGTTCCCCTCGGGAACGGAACTGTGTAGCGCGCGCAAATTGTGGTTGGCCTAGGTGGAAAAGGGAGAACTGATAGTCAGTCGGAGGCGAGCTACCAGTCGGGGATGAGCCTCCAGTCGGGGACGAGCT
Source organism: Schistocerca piceifrons (assembly GCF_021461385.2). Lineage (NCBI taxonomy): Eukaryota > Metazoa > Arthropoda > Insecta > Orthoptera > Acrididae > Schistocerca > Schistocerca piceifrons. The sequence continues at coordinate 620,198,018 of NC_060140.1, forward strand.
ACCAGTCGGGGACGAGCTACGAGCCGGGGACGAGCTACCAAACTGTGCACTGCCATGTAAAAGATGCATATTGTGCTGGTTCCGAGAGAGGCTTTTTCTGCTACTTTCCAATGCCTCAGATGGATGGATAAATAGCTGGAACTATTTTGGAATTTGTATCTGTCGTCGCCACCAAGAAATGACAGAGTGCAGCAATTCTGTCTGCGAATCCACCTACCAACATGCAGTTGCCACCACGTTGCACAATCACTGTAACGTAATACTATAATGATGTACAGTGAAGGATCAGCTTAATGGATGTGCTAATTTGCTCAAATATAAGGTAATTTATATCTGAATTTATGTACCTACCCTGATTTTTTTTTGTCCTCATCATAACACGTCTCAGATTCCTCTCCGTTTGAGCTAAAGTGATATCCGAGCGTCCTTACTAAAAGAACATTAAAGCCCAATATTTTGCTCATTAATGCCTCTTCAACATAGTAAAAAGAAAGTTAAAATTAAGGTGGCAAGAGAGTGAGTTAAAGTAAATGTTGTTTGCTGAAAATATTCCTATTAAAACTGCTTATTAAAGTGCTGTTGCTAACTTCAAAATTAAAAGTTCTTAAGACTGAGGCTTATAAAGCAAATGATCACATTGTTGTCTGTAGTAAATTCTAAAAGGTGAGTCAGTTTCTTGCAGTTTTGTCAACATTGTGCTTCGCTGCAGTAAAAGTGAGAAAGCTGCAGTTGTGAAACGTTATATACTCATGTTTGCTAAGTGTTTGTCTCTCTTGTGTATTAGAAGTGCATATTAATAGTAATGTTATAAAGACCATTCACTTTGTGTAAGCCCTGAAAGTAATAGTGTGTTTCGGTATCTGTTATAATTTTACAAATTGTTTCTGCTGCTCTGTTAGTTCCAATCTTACCGTAAACATATGTATGTGTAAGAGTTTACTGCACTCGCGTGTGACAAAGTATAGGTTGTGTTGATCCATTATAGTTACTTATATCTACTTCCTTAAACGAGAATGTTAATCTTTCTCTTGCCTAATTAGGCTGGCGACCGTTTTCCTTATTCTATAAACAGTACAGCTACGCAAAATTTTGTTTGGTACTGTTCAAATATTTACGTAATTCTGACTTTCACTTCCGATAAGCCACCTCCGTTAGCTACAACACGGTCAACATAACAAAATTCCTCTCAGAGGGTAACACTGATCTGTTGCTTCATATCATTATTACTCTAACAAAATAATTCTGTTTTGCAAATTGCCTCCAGTTTCGAGGTTATGGTATAGCAGTAGCAGACGGGAGTGTTATAAGCAGCATGGACTATCAGCTCAGAGACCATGGCTACAGTTGCCCTTGTCGCTGCATCACAGACCGGAGCGCCTGCGGTGGTGTACTCAACGACGAACCCGGGTACACGAATGGCAAAACGTCATTTTTTCGGATGAATACAGGTTCTGTTTACAGCATCATGATGGTCGCATCTGTGATTGGCGTCATCGCGGTGAACGCACATTGGAAGCGTGTATTCGTCATCACCATACTGGCGTATCACCCGGCTTGATGGTATGGGGTGCCATTGGTTACACGTCTCGGTCACCTCTTGTTCGCACTGACGGCACTTTTAACATTGGACGTTACATTTCAGATGTGTTACGACCCGTGGCTCTACTCTTCATTCTATCCCTGCGAAACCCTACATTTCAGCAGGATAATGCACGACCGCGTGTTGCAGGTCCTGTACGGGCCTTTCTGCATACAGAAAATGTTCAACTGCTGCCCTGGCCAGCACATTCTCCAGATCTCTAACCAATTGAAAACGTCTGGTCAATGGTGGCCGAGCAACTGGTTCGTCACAATACGCCAATCACTACTCTTGATGAACTGTGGTATCGTCTTGAAACTGCATGGGCAGCTGTGCCTGTACACGCCATCCAAGCTCTGTTTGACTCAATGCCCAGACATATCAAGGCCGTTATTACGGTCAGAGGTGGTTGTTCTGGGTACTGATTTCCCAGGATCTATGCATCCAAATTGAGTGAAAATGTAAGATCATGTCAGTTGTAGTATAATATATTTGTCCAATGAATACTTCCGGCAGAGGTTCCAGTCCCCCCTAGGACTTGGGTGTGTGTGTTTGTCCTTAGGATAACTTAGGTTAAGTAGTGTGTAAGCTTATGGACAGATGACCTTAGCAGTTAAGTCCCATAAGATTTCACTCACACACATTCCAATGAATATCCTTTTATCATCCGCATTTCTTCTTGGTGTATCAGTTTTAATGGCCAGTAGTGTATTTATTCTTTACTACCAAGACACTCCTGCAGTCGAGTCATCTTGAGGAAATATCCATACCAACTGCATCTGTCGCAAGCATTGAAACTAGCCCACAATGTACGCGGTTCGCTGTGGACGTTCTTCACCCTGTACAGGAGGATGGGAATTTTCTAAATAGTACAGAACTTTCTGACAAACCAACATTCTACGTGTGTGGTGAAGTAAACAAACACAATGTTTGGATCTGTGACACAACCAACCCGCATGCCGTGACGAAAGAGGTGACAGCCCGAAAGCGAACATGTGGTGTTATTTAATTGTTGATCGCATAGTGGGACATTTTTCCCACAAAAATTATCTCTGACAAGTACCTGGATAAATTGGAGTTGTTTCCTTTACCACCGACAAGACGTACACTTTTTCCAACAAAATGGTGCACCGCCATATTGGGCGCAGACTGTACAAGATATTCTAGATGAAATGTACTGGCAGGGGTGGTCCAGTTCCATGGCCCCCTAGGTAGCCTGGCGTTAGACCTATGGACTTCTTCCTAACGGCGTATATCAATGACAGAGTCCACCAAACGCTTGTCGACCACATTTTTTGATGATGTAAAGTAGCGAATCGTTGCAACCATCTCCGCAGTTGATGCAGATACGTGGCCATGTGTAGATAGAGCTTGGGTACAGATTGGATGTTGTACATACGAGTACAATCAAAGGCGCAATTGTGAAAACTGAGTGAATGGCATAAAAATTTTGTTAGATAATGTGTCACGTAAGTCAGACATGGTGTGAGTATCTTAACTGGTGAGTCATCCCGTATTGTATTGCAGTCTTACATTAACATGCCGATGGTAATCTATGTATGCCTGACATATTGTAGAGCAGATCTCTATAATTTTGCCGGATACCTGCCCGGCCACACTTCATTCACGCAAGTAGATTGTTCACTTGCGTCGACAGTCTGTTTTTGGTCATAGCCAGTCTGGTTTCATTTGAGGAAACATATCTTCTACTGCACATTACGAGAAACCGGATTATATGCATTTGCATGTTGCCTATACATTTACATATTTGGCTCCTTTTCACCGGTTATTGCATATTTTAACTAGAAACTAGTGACGAATAAATATTTTCATTCTACGTTTACTACATTTTAAAAATTTATACCGGCGGTCTCTAACTCGATCTAGTTTTGATGTCTCACAGATTGACCGCGACCTAGAACTACGTGCAATTACTAACCGAGAGGCCACTGCGTAGCGAAATCATTGCAGAAGAGGAACAGGAATAGGCAGACAGAGTAATGCTCCTGCGCCCGCGATCCGGTTAATGCCCTCCGCTGTCATGCCGTATGCGTCGGCAACAATTAAATTAAACTACGCAAGCTTTTAGTCGCACGTCCATTGTTTCAGTTTAGCTTACCATTTACTTATACATAGTTGAACGTGTTTACGACGTGTAGTGTGTAACGTGTTGTGCGCCACGCAGCCCGAAAAAAAGAAACGTCGTTTCGTGGATAGCTGACCATCATGGAACATTTACATGTGACGGAACTGTTTTATATTGTCGAGTTTACGAGAAAAACGTTTCGTGCAAAATAAAGTTTCAAATAGACCAGCATGTCAAGACAAATCTTCATATCGCAGGAATGCAGAAGAAAGGAGCACGACAACAACTCCTGACAACAGCAATCTGCAGTAGCAGGGATTTGCCAAAGGTAACCATAAAAGTCGGTTTAACATGGACTACGTGAAGCATTCATTGCAAGCCATATTTCTCCTCACAGACTTACAAACCCTATCATCAAAGGCTTCCTGCGCAAATATTGCTTCAATCAAAATATACCAGATGAATGAACATTGCGTAAAAATTACACACCGACAATTTACGTAAATGTTCTGGAAGAAATACGCAATGAACTCAAGGACAGCATTATCTGGATTTCAGTTGACGAAACTACAGACCCTCGTGGCCGTTACATTGCAAATTTAATTGTTGGTGCTTTAAAAGACGAGCCTTCTTCTTCTTCCTATTTAGCGAATGAGGGCATTTGAAAAATATTTCCAGATTCTTCTGCAGATGAAAGGTTGTCGTGTTTATTTCAGATGCTGCTCCGTATATAATCAAAGCAGGAAAAGTCCTCCGAGTATTTTATCCCAATTTGGTTCATGTGACATGCTTTGTGCATGGAGCTCATCGCCTTGCTGAAGAAGTACGTTCCACGTTTGTGAATGTAAGTAAACTTATTTCATCCAAAAATAAAGTGTTTCTAAAGGCTGTCGCTCGCATCAAGACCTACAAAGAAAATCTACCAAATGTGCCTCTACCTCCAGAACCAGTGGTAACTCGTTAGGGTACGTGTGTCGTAGCTGTGTTGCTTTACAATGAACATTTCGAGGCCATTAGAGGGGTAGTAAACGACTTCTCTAGTGCAGAGGCTTTGGCAGTTTGGCTGTGCAAGGAGGCTTTTAATGATTTTTCCGATATACCTACAAGCATTAAAAAGCTTGAAACTCAAGGTTTGGCACTGAATGAATCTGTTCAGTTAATGAATAAAATTATTGTAGTGAACTCCTCATTGCCGGAGGTATTCCCAAGAAAACTTAAAGGAAAGTTTGAAAACATTTTAAACAATAACCCTGTCTTTCAGCCCTTGTGCCAAATTGATAGTTTTTTTAATGGTACGGGTGAACTTTTACCAGAAACAGTAAGTGCCAACATAGCACTCAAATTCAATGATTGTCCAGTTACCTCAGTTGATGTAGAACGGTCCTTTTCTACTTATAAAAAGCTTTGAGTGATCGAAGACACTATCTTACTACCGAACATTTGGAACAGTATTTGGTCGTTTATGTTTACAATAGTAGAAAAATGTAAAATAAATTGTAAATGATGGTTTGGTCCAGCAGTGTTAATTAAGAGTTAATGCTGTTCCAAAAATTGATGATTGTATGCTGCTTTTTAAATAAAATATTACGGAGTTTTTTGAGCGTGCCCCTCTACGTGCGTTATATCTCGAAGTTGGTCCCGCACATATCGACTGTTTCGCTGCGTCTCACTCGCATCGCATCCGCTGGTTACCGACAACACCAGTTGAAGGTAACAATGAAGGTGCTAAATGCGTGCTACTGCTAAAGACTGAACATGATTCCTCATTCTTTGAATGCTGTAATTTATGACTGCAGTTATCTGTCACCTTATTTATGTCATTTCATTGTAGCCACTTTTGTTACTGTTTTTGTGGAATAAAAAAAAACAGCAAAGAAGAAACAGTCCTTGAAACACGGCATGCATCCCCCATTTGCAGTTTTAGAAAATAAGCCCAGAAAGGCTCACCTCCTAGCTTCAACCAGTAGATATCAGCGTTCTAAATGTACCGACTTTTCGCGTGGCCGGCGCTCTCATCGTAACAGATACGCACAGATCCGACTTTGAGATGCAATGCACGCAGCGGCTACCATGTATTTTTTATTTGATCTTGTATATTTCAATACTTTGCATTTCTAAACATCTTTCATGCATATTTGCATGTATCTTGTAAGGTTTTTTATAATGCATATAATCCAGTCTGTAAGCATTACTTTACACCATAACGATTACTCACCCAGTTTTTGCAAAATTCGTCCAGAGTTTGGTCATGGCCTTTACTATTTCCATATCCTTCGCCGGCCTCTCACCGGGTATTATGTAGTAAGAGTTGTTCGAAAACAAGTACAGCAAATCCTCCGCATGAGCAACACCTGCAACATTTGTACACGAGCTTGTCACATCATTTTTTACATCTTCATTATACAAAATGAGCAGAATTTGTGTTTAATCGCGTTATCACAAAAATGCGAATAAGTAGGCTATACAAGTGTCGCCTGCAAGAGACGTGAAGAACATTTACGTTCCCACAATGTTTCAGGTGTGTTTTAAATAATTTCAATCTATAACGAAATATGTGTGATGTTTTACTTACTTTATCGTTGAAGTTAACAGTAACGGGACAGATGCCAATTAACCGATGGACCTCATATGTTAGCAATACAATGAGGTGACAAAAGGCATGGGATAGCTACATGCAGATATACCGATGGCGGTAGTACTGGATACACAAGGTATAAAAGGGCAGTTCATTTCTGGAGCTGTCTATTTTACTCAGGTGATTCATGTGATAAGGTTTCCGACGTGGTTATGGCTGCATGACGGGAGTTAACAGACGTTGAACGCGGAATGGTAGTTGGTGCTAGACCCATGGGACATCCCATTTCGGGAATCGTTAGGGAATTCAAAATTCCAAGGTCCAAAATGTCAGGAGTGTGCCGAGAACACCAAGTATCAGGCATTACTTCTCACCATGAACAATGCAGTGTCCGACGGCTAAAAAATGGTTCAAATGGCTCTGAGCACTATTGGACTTAGCATCTGAGGTCATCAGTCCCATAGCACTTAGAACTACTTCAACCTAACTAACCTAAGGACATCACAACCATCCATGCCCGAGGCAGGATTCGAACCTGCGACCGTAACGGTCGCGCGGTTCTAGACTGAAGCGCTTAGAACCGCCCGGCCACAGCAGTTTTTTTTAATTGAAGTACACTTCATCAAATATGCTCAAGAAACTATAAATCTCATTACGTTACTTCATCGTTAAAGCGTGGAAACTCTGTAGCAAATATGGCAGAAAAGGGTCTTGATGCTCGGTTCCTGTTTGAGCTAGGAAACATGGGGAACAAAGTTTTTGGCTTAGCCCGGACCAGCGGCCATTTGCATAGCCATTCCAATATATGTCTTACTGTAGTTATGTTACAGTATATTGAACAACGAACCGGAGCGGACGCCCAGACAAATTGTACGAGTTGATTAATTCCTTTTGCAAAAGATTTTAATTAAGCTGAAATTAATTATCAGATAAAGGCACCATTTATATCTGCACCTTTCGCATTTTACGCGCAAAAACCGTCACCAGTGAGATAACAACTCTTGAGTGAAGCGAGTCTGATGATGCAAGTTTGGTTCACCATCGGGCCCTTGTCTAAGAACATTTTCGACCGTTTTAAAAAAATCTTGCTTTGTTTGGATTTTACGTACAAAAACACGTTCGCCTAGGAAGTTTTTGAAGGGTGTAGCTTCTACGCTTTAAACTTGTGCGAATCGATTCGAACTTCGCACGAAGATAGATATGCGGGCAAAATCACAACGAAATTTTTTTAACCAATAATCTTTAACCGTTGTCGAGATACGGCGGTTTAAAGTCGAGCTAAATGTAGCAAGTAAAATTCTTTCTTACGTGAATTGACTCCACTGAACCATTTTAAAGTGAATCAAGAAAATAAAAAATGTATTATTACGATAAAATTGAATACTTGCTTTCAAAAATCTAGATTCATTCGGACTTTACGTCCAAAAAAACGATTCTTTGAGTTTCTTACACTACCGTTTCTGTTTTTCAAACGTGTGCAACTCGTTTAAATTTTGTAAGAAGGTGGGCAAATATATCTCATCTATTGTCGCCCTGTTGTTTTATGGAAGTTTTATCCATCTCCATTATATAAGGAACATGGTTCGAAACACAATGAAAAAACCTATGCTGCCTCAGTCGTCGCCCGAGTTAAAAATGTACTTCGTTTGCCAAGTTATGGCGGTGTAACGTCAGCATTATGATAGAGTATAAGTTGGAAACCAGATTGAAAAATGCTCTTGTGTAGCACAAAAAAGGCGAATATGGCCTGGCCAGACCTAGGAATGTAAAAGAAGGGATCTAACTTTTTCACTTATGTGACGTCTTCAGAGACATTCAATTCAAAACACTTTGAGATATTCGCGCTTTTCTGCGAGTTAATCCTACTTCCCCAGAGCAGTGACTTCTCTAAGAGCTACCCCTTGTTACATGTGTGGGGAGGTGTGGCAGAACAAATACACACAAAATTTATGTGCTTCTAGAGCACTGGCCGTCGAACTCTTTTGCTTAAGAGCCAATAATGACAATGCATGATGTCTGTTCACAAAATTCCCGAACTTCGTCCACAAGATTTTTCTACCCTTTCCTTTTCTCCTTCGAAATACTCTCCTTCACAATTGATATTTAGCTCCCAACGCCTCTGCACGAAGCGCCGTCTGCGAATTTATTTTATCTTGTCTATCGTCACAAATCTTTGTCATTTTAACGAGGTTTTCAACTATGGAAATAAAGTCCGCAGCGGCCATGTCTGGAGAGTACGGAGGATGAAGCAGCACAGTGATTTCGTTTTTCGTACAATAGTCACGCACCAGGAGGGATGAACGTGCGGGTGCGATTGTGACGCAAAAGCGATGAATTGTCAAATCACATTTCAGGTCGTTTCCTTCTTAGATTTTCTCGCAGGCATCGCAACACGTCCCGATAGTGCCATCGATAAACAGTTTGCTCCTGTGGCATGAATTCATGATGAACTAATCCTTAACGTCAAAGAAAACAGTCAGCATGGCTTTGACATTTGACCTGACATGACGAACTTGTTTTGGTCTTGAAGAGCCTTTCCCGACCCATTGTGAAGACTGAACCTTGGTCGCAACAACATAACAGTAGCCCCACGTCTCATCACCAGTTATGATTCTCTTAATCCTCGAGTGGTCGCATCAATTTTTGTAACACCAGTGGTCGCGTGGTTGACTCTGTCAACCAGCCATTGTTCTCACTACAGATGTGAAAAGTTCTACTATAATATGCTTGCCACTGAAAAATAATAAGTTTATTTTGGTTTTTTAATGAACAGAAATACAAATTTTAATATTTTACCGTTATTATTTCTAAAGATACAGTTTTAAAATCTAATTAAAGAATCCTAAATGAGATTTACAATCTGCATTGGAGTGTGGGCTAGTATGAAACTTCTAGGCCGATTAAAATTGTGTGCCGGACCGAGACTCGAACTCGGGACCTTTGCCTTTCGCGGGAAAGTGCTCTACCATCTCGAAGGTAGGAGACGAGGTACTGGCAGAAGTGAAGCTGTGAGAAGAGGGCCTGAGTCGTGCTTGGGTAGCTCAGATGGTAGAGCACTTGCCCGCCAAAGGCAAAGGTCCCGGGTTCGAATCTCGGTCCGGCACACAGTATCGCAGAATCCTAGTTTTTCATTTAACAATACATTCCTAACACACAGGATAAAGTTAAATCACATTTGACCTGTTTTTATTTCTCAGTACATGTTACTCTACACCATTTATTGGATTATACTCTCTTTATTGAACATGACTGTATTGTTTCTACGTAAAAACAGAGTTTACTCATCGTGTTCCTCTACCTCATCCACACACAACTGCAGATGCTTCTTGCTTACAAACATCTTGCACTAACTACAACGAATTGTGGTGATAACATTGTTTTTTTCTGCCACACATAACGCAGCGACTCTTCTTTTTGTTTGGAGGTTCTTCTGTTTCTTGCAACTTATAAGACGTCAAAAATATTTTGAGATCATTTGGAAGCAACGAAATGTGGGATCTTGTAACTAAATTATCTTTCATAAGTTGTTGGCACAACTGTTTCAAAAATAGCCTCCTTGGCTTTTTGGGTTTTCTGCATTGCAGTGAAACAGTATTTGGGCATTGACACCAGCGATGTTTAGTAAAGCGAACCATACAGCCATCGTCTGCCTCTTTGCTACTCGTGCAACACAATATTTACTGCAAATTTGGTCGACTGTGTCAACCCCTCCTTTTGTCATGTTGTAGCCCATGATAATGTGTTGTTTATTGGTATTCTTATCAACTGTGCCTTCACTATGCATGGTGCTAAGCAGAACAATACAATTGTTTCTTTTGGACACATATGATACTTGTGTGATATCTTTCCGGTAACCGAACAGTGAAGACCCAATGTTCCTGGATTTCAGGGGTAGGAATTCCGGAGGGATTGCCGTTTTATTTTTCTTCAGAGTTCCAATGCATGTGATGTTTCTCTGCAAAAGTGAGACTGCCATTGGATAACTGGTATACCAAATATCAAAAGTAATATTCCAATTTTATCCCAGCAGAGGTTCTGCCAGACGATACGTAATATCGTACGGTTTATTCGACACCTTGTAAGAGCCATCTGGTTGTGTTCCACAGTACAGTTCAACAGATGCTGTATAGAATGTTTTGTCATCGCGAATAGCAAAGAACTTCAAGCTGTACTTTGCTGATTTGTTCGGTACGTACTGAACAAATGAACTTCTCCCTCTAAAAGGTGTTAGCATCTCATCTATGGTTACGAACTCTCCCAAACTGTAGCTTTCCTTACAATTGGTGACAAATTTATCTAAATATGACCTGATTGCTGCTAATTTGTCTCTCTGGCGTCTTTGTGTTCTTGTCAATTTGCCGTCAGATCTCACGCTTCTGAGAAGAAATAAGAACCGTCTGTATGACATGCAAGCTCTAATTACCTTCGTACCAGTGCCATCTTTACTCCAAAGTTCTTCAACATTTGTTTTATTTCCACTCTTCAAGCCAATCAATATAAGGATTCCAATGAGAGCATATATCTCTTGCCGAGAAGTTTCCTTCATATTTCTCTCTCTAGAATAAATGTTCTGTGATACTACGTTTCTGATTTGCAAATTGATGTATTCCACAAGTGACTCAATCATATCTGCACTAACAATCTTATTGAATGCGTCACTTCTTGTGTAATACCCTTGCAGACCTCTTCAGACCAGGTAGAATTTTTATTATAGTTTTTGAGGGCGTTTTCGCCGTTTTGGCTCTTACACTTTCCTTAGATCACTTAGTTTTGCCATCTTTACCAACAAAATTATCGTCACTATCTTCTTCATCTTCATGATGTTGCATTTCCTCTTCAGTATGCTCCTCCCTCTAAAGGAACTATTTCTATTTCTGATTCACCGTTGTGTTCACTAACTACTATTTGTGCTTCTTCCCCGTCAGACCAGTTAAATTCAGAACACTTCCTGTCGTCTGAATCTTCATTTAGAAGCCTTTCAATCTTCTCCTCTGATAACCCTTTTTTGAAACAGGCCCTAAAAGTATAAATGAAAGTATAACATAGCTGCTAGTGAAAGATTTTAATCCAAAATAAAGACGGTATTCACAATTACCATAAAAACACTTACATCACAGGTTGCGTGGCTGACTCTGTATACCAAACAGAACACGGACTAAAATAAATTTCAGTTGTTGTCAATGTGCGAGCCCTACAAACGCAGCAACAATACAAGTGGCCGACAGAGGTCCAACTTGAAGATAGGTGGAACCGCCAACTTGAAGATAGGTGGAACCGCCAGCACTGCAACAATGCGTAGTTTGAATTCAGGGCGAAAAACAAGAAGGTAATGAGCTACCCTAAGCTGCCGTCCGCCATTTGGCCAGTAGAGCATGGTGTAGATTTGCCGGTTCCTGAACCACCAGATGATTTAAATTCTATTGTATTTTCTGATGTACAATGTGATTTAGATGAACCAGATGATGATGAATTCCATTGTAATACAGAAAGTATAGAGCCCAAACTGTTTACTCAGACCGAGCTTAACAATTTGAGTAGGGATCTGGGCGTAACGAGAGAAAAAGAAGAATTGCTTTGCTGTAGATTAAAAGAAAAGTACTTATTTGCAGTTGGAACCAGAATATACACTTATAGAAAGAGAAAGCAGCAATTTTCCACTTTTTTCAACACAAAGGTGATTTAGTGTACTGCTCAGACCTTCACTTTTTGAACAGTTACCTTGATTACTTCCCGGACAATATGGGAGATGTTAGTGAGGAGCAAGGAGAGCGTTTTCACCAGAACATTAAAGTGATGGAAAAACGCTACCAAGGCCACTGTAACACTAACATGATGGGGAACAATTGCTGGTCACTTCACAGAGAAATTCAGCAAGCGACTCATCATAGAAAAAGCTACGCAATGCTTTTATATAGTTAAAATAATTTGAAAATGAGGTGTAATGAATGTGGATGACGTTGGTAGCACTGCTGAAAAACATTTGCTAGCAAAAAAAGGTCATAGCTTCAAAGAAAAAAGAGAAAGGAAATACAAACCAATTCCAGCTGACAAGTGAAACCTATATTAACACATATCATTGTTTTAAGTAGTTTACTGTAAATACATACCATGCTTACGTTGTAACAAAGCGTTTCATTAATTTCTCCGTTTACTGTATAGCATAGGATTTTTATACTATATGACAAAAAGCATATTGCTCGAAAACTATGGGTGATACAAAAAAAACTAAGGCTAGATTTGGATTCAGCTCACAAAAAACTATCAAGATCAGCTATCAAAGAAAAAAGTTTTTCAAAAAAAGTTTTCGTTGGCTTGTGCTATTTTTAAACCGTGTGAACCATTTGTAACACCGAGTACAGCTTAAGCACTCTTCACCGTAGGCTTTCTGCGTCATTTTATGTGCCTCTGTAAAGGTTTTCCTGAGTTTCACGCATAATTTAGTGTAGACGCATTGCTCCTCTAACTCTGCCACTCGAAATTCGCGAACTGTGACACACAACGTTCTACTCAGTATAGCACAGAACAACAACTAACAGACGTAAAACAATGAAACTTCTAGCAGTTACACATTACACACAGACGTGTACAGGGATGCATACCGCATTTCGCTCCAACACAGCATTGGCGCAAAATTACGAATGTTCTGAAATTTTTTGAACAGCCATCGTAGGGCGACACTTCGGGTCATATGGGAAGGAAGAAGGGGGGGGGGGGGGGAGGGAGTGGCCATTCGAGGTTAAATTCAATTTTCACCAAACCGTCGTTACTGATAGAAGCTTACCACTTATACATTTTGAATCTACAAATTATAAGGTATCACACCAAATATTTAAATTAAAAATGGAAATAGCACATTGCAACTACATGCATTTTTTCTGAAGACTTGCATAGTGACCTGTTTTCCGTACCTAAGCGGGTAATGTGATCAGCGCCATCGCAGCAGGAACGCATGTTTACTGCTCTCATTTCCGAACAAATTTTCTTGAAGCCTTGACGCCCTGCTATCTGAATCAATATCAAGCTCCTTCAGCAGACCGTTTTCAATCGGACATACGTATTAGGCCAAATATAACAGAACAGTGACGGTTTTAAATAATGTAACTTTTTTAATTCTAAGTGGCCACACTGGGACAGAATGGCAGACGATAGCTTCGTATATAAAAGGGTTTATGCGTTTTACACTAACTCTTATTTCGGTGAAAATCTTGGCCACTTTTCCATATGGGAAACCGTGTTGGCATTAGTGACCCACAGAGAATAAACTGTCTACATTAAACGAATAACAAGGAACTACATTTTTAGGCTAAAAACCATTGTTTAAACATTGTTATTGTGGTGTAAGTGGGTCACTTACATCAGAAGACACAAAAACAAAAAAAATTACTAAAAAATAGCGGAAAAAGTCTACTCTGCCAATCTTACTGACAACAATGGCAATGTATATCCTAATTAGTGTGACCGCTTCTTGACAGGCAGCAGTGCTGTTCGGGGCCAAAAGATACACAATGGCCACTGTTCCCATCCTGGTCACTTTACCACACCCTCCCCAACATATCGTACTATTAATCGATAATTTACATAAATTAGTAATATATATGAATTAAAAATCGTAATTGCAATATGAGACACAATCTCAAATGTTAACGAGATGTTTTGAATGTTGTTGTCCTTCTACTCATTGCGTTATATTACAACAGCCTTCACGTCACTTAACTACAAACATGCACCACACTTGAAGCTGATCGTCTCCATAATGCGCATTCACGAATCCGTTATTTCCAAAATAGCAGGAGCTCGGAGCCAGTTGCTCATGCTTGTGAGTTGTCGTCTTTGGAGGACAGAAACTAAAATACTTCCCCTCTCCCTTCTGTTAACTCCCCAGTGGCCGCACTGCATACCACTCTACCCCGAACGTAAGCGAATTCACCAGAGTCGGTTAAAACTAAGCACATCTTAAAATATTGTTGCCCCTGTGATTTTGTTTGTTACTGAATAAGAGCAATACACTCCTAAGAAGCTCGCAACGCTAGATGATGTTCAAAAAATGGCTCTGAGCACTATGGGGCTTAACATCTTAGGTCATCAGTCCCCTAGAACTTAGAACTACTTAAACCTAACTAACCTAAGGACATCACACACATCCATGCCCGAGGCAGGATTCGAACCTGCGACCGTAGCAGTCCCGCGGTTCCGGACTGCAGCGCCTAGAACCACACGACCACCGCGACCGGCGCTAGATGATGTGTTTTGGATCCTGCTGTTCGTTACTACAAGCGCAATTATAATGAAATGCGGCTGAAATTCGTGGACACCACGAATATTTGATTTGGGCCGCATACGGTCCGTGGGCCACGGTTTGAATGGGATGCACCTTCAAGAGGACGTATCCGAGAGTGGGGATACATGCGTCCTAAACTTTAATGACACGTTGTGTCAAATAGCACGTCATGACAAATTCCATGTTGCATGACATGATGGCATTTATTATGTTATACGACATAACATCATGTATCATGTTATTTTAGTTGACACGACGTATTATATTGTACAACATAGGTACTAATACTTAAAAGTGTGCGAATATGTCAAAATTTTTTGTTCAAATTTCTTTGAAGCTGTCAGGTAAGTCGAAAAGCTGGTTCCCTTCTTTTACATCCCTAACTCTGCCCAGGATATATTCGTCTTTTTCCGTGCTACCATAGGACCGTTTTTCATTCAAGTATGTTGGCTTGGAAGACAGGAGTGTCCACTATTCACTCACCATGAGGATTTAGAACAAATGGCAACACTTGGCCACTGAGAATGTAGAAATAAATACCCTGGTCCTTGTTGACAGCGGCTTGAAAGAACAGGTCAAAACCATGGTACGAAAATCACATTCAGGATATCAGGGAACCAATTCTTCCTCCACCGGTGAGGGTTAAGCACCTCATTCTCCATTGTATCACTCGAAAACAGAAAATATCGCTGCTAGGCTATGGCTTTACACGTTTCCGATCAGCTACTGTCCAGTTTCTGTGTTCCTTTGTCCACTGAATACGTACAGATGTACGTGCTGCTGTGAGCGATTCGCGAGGTACTCGACTTCAAACGTTCACTGAATGCATTTCCCTTCGCAATGTTCGCTTGGAACCTGGTAGATGGTATGTGGTGTAAGTACATATGGGACCAAACTACTTAATCCAACTTAAACTAACTTACGCTAAAGACAACACACACACCCCTGCAAGAGGGAGGACTCGAAACTCCGACGGGGGGAGCCGCGTGAACCGTGCAAGGCGACCTAAACCGCGCTGATTCACGCCACACCCGATTACATTGCTCCATTCTGTCGTCCTATCACGTCTCCACGTCGACTCGCCCTACTGTGGTGATGTCATAATGACCCACTGTCACGGGTTACGCCAGCGATGGAGATTCACGTGACTGCCTGGTACCAACTCAACATCATCGTCTGCAGCGCTCTAAAGCAACCACTGAGTTCTACTAAGACGATGACTAATATTTCGTCTCGTGAGTTTATTCAACAACTGTTCGTCGAAGTTCTTTAACGACTATTCGTCAACTGATCATGTTTTACGTGGTGGCGCTGCGATGCAGCTTGCCCCAATGTCCGATTAGTTGTTTGTGTACATGGATCCGAACAACAGCTTGACAGTCAAGCACAGTCGAAAGGGGAGGAGGGTGGTAACTTAGGTTTTTAGTTACCGGTACGCACTGTACGGCTGTGGTAGCAACAGGCTGAAAGTCCCCTACTAGACAAATGAAAAAAAGAAACCCAACAGGAGTAGTGCGAGATAAACGGAAGTTGGTACGTGTGTTTCTACATCTTTAAGATGACATCTATCCAAATTCGCGTGTGGCATAAGAGTGGCGCTAGCAGCGCCGCTATGAGGATGCAAACCAGGTTTGCTTTGCATACGCCCCATAGTAATTGTGAGCGTTAGTTATCTTCGAGATTGGACACGGTGTGTTTAAGTCAGTCAAGAACGCTTTTAAGGCGACAACGATGCCGTTATCAATAGCTACTTTGAACGAGGTTGTGTAATAGCGCTGAGATAAACTGTGTGCCCCTTCGCGATATTGCAGAATGACTTGGCAGGAATGGAGACACTGCACGTGATTGCCGGTAGCGGTGGTTACGGGAAGGTACCGTTGCAAGAAGACTGGGCTCTAGACGGCCGCCGCACTACCGAGAGGGAAGATCCTAGTGTTCGGTGTGCTGCTCTGCCGCATCGTACTACATATGCAACAGACACTTCACCAACATTTAGCACCACACTGCACCAACGACCTGACACCAATCTGTTACTTCAAGGACAGCTCCGAGCCAGATGTCCTATGGTGTTCTTTCCACGTTTCTCAAACGACCGCCTTTGCGACTTCTGTGGTGTCACACGGGAGCTCATTGGATGATAGGCTGGAGGTGTGTTCCTGTTTCTGCCTCGGTGCCAATGATGGGCGTGTGTTGGTTAAAAGGAGAACAGTGGAAGGCCTCCAACCAATCCGTCTGCACGCAAGACACACTGGACTTATAGCTGGAGTTATGGGCTGGGGTGCAATTTTGCAAGACAGCAGAACCGTTCTCATGAGTATCCCACGCACCCTACTGCAAATTTGTACGTCTATCTGGCGATTCGGCCTGTTCCTACTGCCATTCACAAACAGACGGAAGAGCAAGCCAGGGGGTATTTTCCAACAGGTTAACGCTCGCATACACACATAGCTGTTGTAGCCCAACATGCTCTATTGCGTGTCGACATGTTGCTTTGGCCTGCTCGATCACCAGACCTGTCTCCAATGGAGCACGTATGGGACATCATCGGACTACTCCAACGTCATCCGGAACCAGCATTAACCGTCCCTGTACTGAATGACCAACTCCATTACACGAACTGACATTCGGCACCTGTACGACACAATACATGCACGTTTGCATGATTGCATTCATCACCGTGGCGGTAACACCGCTTATTGAAGTAACAGTATCTCACACTTTCAGTGGCTTATCTCGCCCAACATTAGCCTCTGATCTTGCAACGTTAATCACACAGACAAAAGTATTCCCGATATTTCATTACCCTGCAGTAGCTATTTCTTCTTGTTGGGACTTTTTTACAGCAGTGTAAAAACGTCACACGTTCCATGGTAACGTGGACTAATGAATTCGTTTTGTTGCAAAATAAAAGCTGTATCACCTCTCGGCGCACTTCCGCCATTGCTCCAAATAAACAAGTCACACAAAGAACCAAAACACTCATTGTATAGAAGTACAAAAGTTACACTACTGGCCATTAAAATGATACACCACGAAGATGACGTGATACAGACGCGAAATTTAACAGACAAGAAGGAGATGTTGTGATATGCAAATGATTAGCTTTTCAGAGCATTCACACAATCTTGGCGCGGGTGGCAACACCTACAACGTGCTGACATGAGGAAAGTTTCCAACCGATTTCTCATACACAAACAGCAGTTGACCGGCGTTGCCTGGTGAAACGTTGTTGTGATGCCTCGTGTAAGGAGGAGAAATGCGTACCATCACGTTTCCAACTTTGATAAAGGTCGGATTGTAGCCTATTGCGATTGCGGTTTATCGTATCGCGACATTTCTGCTCGCGTCGGTCGAGATACAATGACTGTTAGCAGAATATGGGATTGGTGGGTTCAGGACGGTAATACAGAACGCCGTGCTGGATCCCAACGGCCTCGTATCACTAGCAGTCGAGAAGACAGGCATCTTATCCGCATGGCTGTAACGGATCGTGCAGCCACGTCTCGATCCATGAGTCAACAGATGGGGACGTTTTCAAGACAACAGCCATCTGCACGAACAGTTCGACGAAGTTTGCAGCAGCATGGACTATCTGCTCGGAGACCATGGCTGCGGTTACCCTTGTCGCTGCATCACAGACAGGAGCGCCTGCGATGGTGTACTCAACGACGAACCTGGGAAAAACGTTAATTTTTCGGATGAAACCAGGTTCTGTTTACAGCATCATGATGGTCGCATCCGTGTTTGGCGACATCGTGGTGAACGCACATTGGAAGCGTGTATTCGTCATCGCCATACTGGCGTATCACCCGGTGTGATGGTATGGGGTGCCATTGGTTACACGTCTCGATCGCCTCTTGTTCGCATTGACGGCACTTTGAACAGTGGACGTTAAATTTCATATGTGTTACGACCCGTGGCTCTACCCTTCATTCGACCCCTGCGAAACCCTACATTTCAGCAGGATAATGCACGACCGCATGTTGCAGGTCCTGTACGTCTGGTCAATTGTGGCCGAACAACTGGCTCGTCACAATATGCCAGTCACTGCTCTTGATGAACTGTAGTATCGTGTTGAAGCTGCATGGGCAGCTGTACCTGTACACGCCATCCAAGCTCTGTTTGACTCAATGCCCAGGCGTATCAAGGCCGTTATTGCTGCCAGAGGAGGTTGTTCTGGGTATTGATTTCTCAGGATCTATGCACCCAAATTGCGTGAAAATGTAATCACATGTCAGTTCTAGTATAATATATTTGTCCAATGAATACCCGTTTATCATCCGAATTTCTTCTTGGTGTAGCAATTTTAATGGTCAGTAGTGTACATTAAAGGACGCAGTTGACAGTGATAGTTGGTACCTGTGGCTGAAGAGCGATAAGACTATAATCTGTGTATCAGAAGGCGTGAGCAGGCTCATCTAAATTGGTTGTTGCTGTGGTACTTGTCCAGTAAACAATTAGCTAAGAGCTATAAGTCATTCTCTTATTGGATGCAGGGGTAGTATGTCGTGGCCAGTCCATGAATAATTAATTCATTATAAAGTTGAAAAAAGCGTTAATTTTGGTGAGTATGTTTACGTCGAAAGAAGCGTTCTATAATCCGCTGCTTTATGAGTGCAGATGCGTACAGAGATTTTAATTATTTCTAACTTTCTGAGGAGTGGCATTGATTGTCAATAACAATAATAATCGCAGTCCACATTACCTAGACTGTGAAGCTCTCCCATTTTTTTAAAAGAAATTTGCAACGAGTCAGTCCCACGAAACAGTGGGATTATGTTACTTATAAAAAGATAAAATGTGTAAGTGCAGGATACAGACATAGGATTACAAGCATATACAAGAAATCCACCGACGAACTTTAGTAGGTGGTGGTATGGAGCAAAACAAGGCAAAAAGTCTAGTAAACATGGCATATTTCAAAAGCTACGACAACTTGTTTATCTTCGACACTGTGAGACACATCTCTTCTACTGCAAGCTATTTGCTTTCCACGTTTCGGGAGGAGCCAGTATGGACCGAAACAAGCAAAACAGCCCAGTAAATATGGGATCTAGAATGTAAGACATATGACCCCTTATTCAGCAGAAGAGATGTGTTCCACATTTGCCAAGATGAACAAGTGCTAGTGCCTTTTAAGTTACACACTTTAGAGACCATGTTTACTGGACTTTTTTCTTGTGTTGGTCCATACTATCACCGCTCAAAATACGGAAAGCAAAGAGCTTTCAGTAGATAAAATGTGTCTCACAGCAGCGAAGAAAATCAAGTGCTCACAGCTCTTAAGGTACTTAATTTAGAGCCCATATTTCTAGACATTTTTTCCTGTTTTGTTTCACACACCCCACTGAATGTTTATCGCTGTAGTTTTGGCTTATGTGGTATTTGCAACTAGATATTTACAGTTATATATTTACTGATACTCTCTTCTGGAAAAAAGATATCCATAAAACAACATGAAACGCAAGAGGGTTGCGGTCACTCATAGATTACATCTTGTTGAAGAAACACGTGTTGACAGAGCACCTGCCCTATGTTAAGACCACTATTTACTTGTGTGCAGTTATATTAACAGCTATATGGGTAAAACAAGATATAAACAAACTAACAGGTTAATAAATATATAACACACACCTTCTCCTAGATCATAGCATGAGGACACTACACGAAAATAAATCAGATCAACACCTAGAAAAAATGACTATGACATTGATGAAGAGCTGCGCAATATAATAAACTGTATAGGAGCTGCAGCAAAAGAAGCGGGGAAAACAAGGACGGTACAAATCCAGTGAAAGTTAAGAACATGAAATAAAGAATTATAAGCACCTACAAAAGAGAAATAAAATATATAAAAGAGATTCTGTAGAAAAACAAATCAGAAAAAGAATCCGCTATGAAGAAAAGTTAAATAATGGCAACGAAAGACGCTTCAAGATCTTGGGGCTGGTTTGTCTCCCACATCTAGCGCAATATACGTGGAAGACGAACTTTAGCATATAAGGTAATGATAAACGTAAACCAGTTAGAAAAATGTGTAGTAAAACCAATTGCAATTAGAGAAGATGAATGGGAAGGGATTATCAAGAGTTATGGAGCAAACATAATAATGTTGGTAATGATGTGTGTTGTGAGGAGGAAAAGGAATTTGTAGCTACTGACAGTCCAACAACCGACGAAATGCGAAACACGCTCAAAAAATAGTAAATCTATAGGAGTAGATGGAAAACTACAGAGTTAATCAAATATGCAGGAATTTCCTACCATCTCAGTTCCCTATATCTTATCAAAAGGTGCTGGTAAAGGTGTGAAATCCCAACTGCATAGCATATCTACTCAAATAGGGTAACAGAAGCCTGTAGGACACTTGTAACGTGTCAAAATTAATTTTGAACATTTTCGTGTCGTTATGTAAATAACGTGGTCGTTTCAATCTATTACGACAGCAGCAAAATGTCGCAAAGCAGATGAAGAGTGCAAAAATGCTTTGTTTCTTGTAACTAAAATCTGTTTGTGTGAGTATATGTTCTAGAAAAACTAGTATTGTAACCATCTGTACAAGTGTTCACCCAGAAGCGGCAAAGATCACTTATGCGGCGGTGGCTGACAGCAGCAACGCGCGCCGGAGATCACCCTGGGCGAACTGTCCGCTATACAACGAAACGACAGCCACAAGAAATTCAATATTGATTGTTCAGGAATAATGGTAGCGCCCCACGTTCGTCTAGATTTATGGTTCAGCTATAGTTTTGTGGAAAGAAGCAGTTAGTCGCTACCGAGGAGCCGAAGAGTACGTGAGCTTGAGCCGGTAACTCAACTGTTGTGTTACTGCATGTGGGTCGAGCCACATTCATGCGTGTCACTATCGATACTTTGCTAGGAGAAATCGGTATCGATTATTAAGACAGTTGAAATTTTCAGTGAGATTTGACTGAAAGGTTTCGGCAGCTTGTAACGAGTGGATTTACATTTTTAAATGCAAGATAATCCAGTAACGTCCAGGACTCCATCTATGCCCTAGAAAAGTCCCGCCGTTCCGTGGTGTTTGTGTGGACCCCAGGACACGTCGGAATCCCCGGCAACGAAGTTGCCGCCAGGCTGGCCAAACAGGCAATGCGGAAACCTCTTCTGGAGATAGGCATCTCCGAAGGGCACCTGCGTTCGTCTAACACCGCAGGGTTTTCCGGCTTTGGGAGACGGAATGGCATAACAGCAAGCACAACAAACTGCTTGTCATTAAGGAGACTATGAATGTGTGGAAGTCTTCCATGCAGGCCTCTCGCAGGGAATCAGTTGTCCTCTGCCGGCTCCGCATTGGCCATACGTGGCAAACGTATGGTTACCTACTCCGTCGCGAGGACCCACCTCAGTGTCGCTGTGGCTCCCAAATGACAGTCGTCCACCTCTTGCTTGGTTGCTCACTTTTAGCCGCTCTGCGGCAGACTTTTTACTTTCCCAGCATCCTGCCTTCGGTGTTGGGTGACAATGCCTCCGCAGCAGCTTCAGTTTTACGTTTTATCCGTGAGAGTGGGTTTTAGCGCATGTCCTTTGTCCCTCTGTGTCCTCCACCCTAGTGCTTCTAGGGTGGAGGTTTTAATGTGTTGCAGAGTGGCTGGCTTTCACTTTTTATTTTCGTGGTTGGCCAGCCACTGTAATCTGCTTTCATGTTTCATTCTCTTCTGTTTCTAGCGCCTCTCTGTTGTTTTCTTGTCCTCTTTTGTGCCTTTTAGTGTTAGTTGCCTTCCCTTCGTTCTTGTGGCTTTTCCTTTCTCTCCATTTTGGTTTATATGTTTCGTCCGTTTTATTCTCACACTTGTGGCATTGTTTTATTAGGAACGATGGACCGACGACCTCATAGTTTGGTCCTTTCTCCCGCCTTTAAACCAACCAATCCAGTAACGACACTAGGGCACAATCAGTGGAACTGTTTGATGAATTCTGTTCGAAAGTGGTTCCTCGAAATTTTGGGTTGTACTTATCCTGTGGTCAAGCCATCTTGAGTGAAGATCTTAGTGTAGCGTTGTTGGCACGCTGTGTTAATCTGAAGACCAGCATTTCCATGTCGTAGGTATGACCGTAAAAGAAGGTTTCACTGCCAGAAATTGTGTCTGACGAGGACCAGTTTTGTTGCCAGTTTGTTTCACACACCAGAGGATTTTGGTGTTGCATGTAGTTAGGAGATTAAGGGATAACCACACTCTAATGTAGTTGAGTGTTAGCTATTTGTGTAGATTTGTGGAGGATGGTGTCACTACAAGGTAGTAACTTGTTGTATAATGTGGAGTATTTAATAATCGAGCATCGTTCTCGAGTTTTTCGGAGGATGAAGTACAGGAAAAAAAAGGCCCGAAAATTAAATGTGATTACCAGTGAATTTAGCCCGTACTCATTGTTCATGACGCAGTTATAGAAATTCCCTTGCTCTAGCTGAACCATTTGAAGACGGAAAATCCAACTGCTGCCATTATTCTAGAAGTACGAGACGAGTGACATTCTATTACATTTGTCGTGGGTACGCGAGCAGCTAGCATCAGAAGTGGCTGAGATTGTGAAAATCTGATTTTAATTTGAGCTTGAAAGTGGTGGTGGTTCGTAGGTTTTACGTTGCGTTTTTTTTCTTCTTCTTCTTCTTCTTTTTTTTTTACATCGTTCAGTGTGGGGATTAGATTTGTGGTCACTTGCTCACATCAACGTTTGCCTATGTAAAGATCTATTTTAAAGGTTCGTTAAAATTAAAACCAAGTCCCCGTATTATCATTTTATACTTTCATTTTACCCAATATTCTCAAGAAAGTGAAAGAGAATAATCTAGTTTTGAACTCTGAAAAAGGAAAATAAAAAAAATAAAATAAAGGTTGAAAGCTTAGTGATCTGACTTATAACAAGTAGAGCAAGCACGCTCAAGTCAGCGATATAATATAAATAAATGAATGCCGAGTATATAAAATGAAAGCAGAGCAGTACTTTATCAAAGTTTAACGTCACAAAGTCTACTGTTTTCTAGAGGTAACACTGGAGTTACGGTTGAAAAAATTTTAGTTGACAATTTTAAACCAAAGCGCAAGATTTACTTACGAAAGGATTCTGATTTAGTAAAAGAGACTATATTTAACCTTTATTAGCAGAGGTATCGCTACTCAGGGGATGTAAATAACTGTCGTTTATTTCCACGGAGGTAAAAAAAAAAGGAGGGCGTCATTACGTCAAAAACTTGAAGCCGATGTCCGCCATTTTAACTAGCCCAAAACATTAGGTTCACCGCATTCATACCTTCGCAGTTCACCACGGTGACACATCCCCGTGACGTCACTCTGACGTACCCGTGCCCAGTTTCGACCATGAGGGGTGCTTTGACTGTGTGTTTGTCTCATGATAGTTGATTG
This sequence comes from Schistocerca piceifrons, assembly GCF_021461385.2. Classification (NCBI taxonomy): domain Eukaryota; kingdom Metazoa; phylum Arthropoda; class Insecta; order Orthoptera; family Acrididae; genus Schistocerca; species Schistocerca piceifrons. Next base: position 620,221,919 of record NC_060140.1, read on the forward strand.
TGTAGTTGTCTCATGAAAAATGCCAGCATGGCGTTGTCCACGGGTGAACGAATCGAACCGATCGTAATCTAAAGTTTAAAGGACTCACATTTCATTTGTAATTGGAGCAATTCAAGCAATATTTTCTTTTGTATACATGAATTATCATTGCACTGTTTATTTTTATTGTAGTGGTTTTATTTCAGTCATTTGACTTTAGATTTGCCTTACTTTACTCAGTGTCCATTCTTTCTCTTCTTTTCTATGTTTTTCATTGCCTTCCAAATCGCAAACGCTCCGGCATCCGAGCCACATTGTATCAATGGTGACGTCCCCGTACAATGCACAGCTACGTAATCGCGCTGATTGTCGGGGACGCATCTGGTGCTAGCCAATAATTATCATTAATGTTCACATTTCCTTCCCCTTTTAAATAAGTCTCTGGCTAGAACAGCCGGAGACAGCGGTCACGTGTGCGCGATTTCGTATGTATTATTGTATGAATGAGTACGTGTGTTGTGCTTCCTTTCTGATGACGGCTTTGGCTGAAAATTTATGTGAACGCTTTTTCTTCGTGCCTGTCTTGTACTCGGCGTGTCATTAGCAATCTATCTGTTTCACATTATAGGTATTCCCTCTTGAAGTTCGTTGTAAATAATATACTGCACTTCAACAGGAACAATATGTACATGGTTACAATGCCAAATGAAAAAAATTACATTCATCACGCCACATTAAAATTGTATGTAGCATAAACATGGCGTCACAATGCTGCAACCAAAAGTTTCGACCACTTTCCCACTGACATAAAACGCCTCCGTGCGGGGACTACTCAAGAGGACGTCGTTATCAGGAGAAAGAAAACTGGCGTTCTACGGATCGGAGCGTGGAATGTCAGATCCTTTAATCGGGCAGGTAGGTTAGAAAATTTAAAAAGGGAAATGGATAGATTAAAGTTAGATATAGTGGGAATTAGTGAAGTTCGGTGGCAGGAGAAACAAGACTTTTCGTCAGGTGAATACAGGATTATAAATACAAAATCAAATAGGGGTAATGCAGGAGTAGGTTTAATAATGAATAAAAAAAGGAGTGCCGGTAAGCTACTCCAAACAGCATAGTGAACGCATTATTGTGGCCAAGATAGACACGACGCCCACCCCTACTACGGTAGTACAAGTTTATATGGCAACTAGCTCTTCGGATGACGAAGAAATTGAAGAAATGTATGATGAGATAAAAGAAATTATTCAGATAGTGAAGGCAGACGAAAATTTAATAGTCATGGGTGACTGGAATTCGGCAATAGGAAAAGGGAGAGAAGGAAACGCAGTAGTTGAATATGGATTGGGGGTAGGGAATGAAAGAGGAAGCTGCCTGGTAAAATTTTGCACAGAACGTAACTTAATCATAGCTAACACTTGCTTTAAGAATCATGAAAGAAGGTTGTATACGTGGAAGAGGCCTGGAGACACTGGAAGATTTCAGATAGATTATATAATGGTAAGACAGAGATTAAGGAACCAGGTTTTAAATTGTAAGACATTTCCAGGGGCAACAATGACCCTACGACGTATCTTAGAAGCTAGATTAAGGAAAGGCAAACCTACGTTTCTAGCATTTGTAGACTTAGAGAAAGCTTTTGACAATGTTGACTGGAATACTCTCTTTCAAATTCTGAAGGTGGCAGGGGTAAAACATAGGGAGCGAAAGGCTATTTACAATTTGTACAGAAACCAGATGGCAGTTATAAGAGTAGAGGGACATGAAAGGGAAGCAGTGGTTGGGAAGGGAGTGAGACAGGGTTGTAGCCTCTCCCCGATGTAATTCAATCTGTATATTGAGCAAGCAGTGAAGGAAGAGATGTCTTGTGACACTTAACCAACTCTGGTTGACGAAAATGACGGAAAACATTCAAAGAAGACCAAAAGAACAGCGCGCATCCTCACGAATTCGTTTAGTCAGCGGGAGAACGTCACAGAGGATATTTTTTCCTTTTTTTTTGTTTGTTTAAAATATTTTTCTGACTTCCAACTTACGTCTTCAGTTATTTACTGGCTGTATTCCAATTCAAATCTCTGCTTTCACCTACAGCTTAAAGCCCCTACAGTTCAAGTACCACGGATGGTATTGCCTGATGCCTAAAGTCATGTCCTGTCATCCTGTCCCTTCTTCTTGTTCTCCATAAGGTCCTTTTTTTGCCGACACTGCGAAGAACATACTTATTTCTCATCTTATCAGTCCAGTTGATTTTCAACATTCTTGTGCAACACCACGTCACAAACGCTCCGTTTCCCTTCTGTTCCGTTATCCCCACAGCCCATATTTCTCTACCATACAATGCTTTGTTAGAAACGTAAATGCTCATAAATTTCTTCCTCAGATTAAGGCATGTTTGATACCAGTAAACTTCTGTTGCTTCCAAGTTCTTACGTGGAGAAGAAATAAAAACTTTGAGGTTCGCTGATGACATTGTATTTCTGTCAGAGACAACAAAGGGTTTGGAAGAGCAGTTGAACGGAATGGATAGTGTCTTGAAAGAAGGATTTAAGATAAACATCAACAAAAGCAGAACGAGGATAATGGAATGTAGTCGGATTAAGTCGGGTGATGCTGCGGGAATTAGATTAGGAAATGAGACACTTAAAGTAGTAAAGGAGTTTTGCTATTTGGGGAGCAAAATAACTGATTATGGTCGAAGTAGAGAGGATATAAAATGTAGATTGGCAATGGCAAGGAAAGCGTTTCTGAAGAAGAGAAATTTGTTAACATCGAGTATAGATTTAAGTGTCAGGAAGTCGTTTCTGATAGTATTTGTATGGAGTATAGCCATGTATGGAAGTGAAGCATGGACGATAAATAGTTTGGACAAGAAGAGAATAGAAGCTTTTGAAATGTGGTGCTACAAAAGAATGCTGAAGATTAGATGGGTAGATCACATAACTAATGAGGAGGTGTTGAACAGAATTGGGGAGAAGAGGAGTTTGTGGCACAACTTAACTATAAGAAGGGATCTGTTGGTAGGACATGTTCTGAGGCATCAAGGGATCACCAATTTAGTATTGGAGGGCAGTGTGGAGGGTAAAAATCGTAGAGGGAGACCAAGAGATGAATACACTAAGCAGATTCAGAAGGATGTAGGTTGCAGTAGGTACTGGGAGATGAAGAAGCTTGCACAGGATAGAGTAGCATGGAGAGGTGCATCAAACCAGTCTTAGGACTGAAGAATACAACAACAACATAAAACGCCTGACACACAGCCAAGTAAAATTTGAAACTAAACTGAAAACGTTCCTCTTTCTTAACTCCTCCTATTCCGCGGAAGATTAACTAGTACTGAACGTGTAAATGGAGATGGGTAAGAATTACACACTAACATCTGTCTGTCTTTAATAAAAAACGCAAAAACTAATAAACGATCAGCGTGGAGGCATTTTATAAACAAAAAATTATGCTAGTATATAGTGACTGAAAAGCTGACAGAGTTGTTGGCGAGAAATATTGCGGAAAAAGAAGCAAACAGGCTACTGTTGGACAGGTAGATCTGCATCTTATACAGTTTAGGCTATCATTACTAAAAAGTTACCCACTTACATGTTAAACCAAAATATCCATTTTAACGGATCTAACGCGTTTGAGGACATTCCCTTAATCATATTTATAGCATTCCATTATGCTGGAAGATGATTAAAAAATTATATCGTTCTTTTACCCTGTGAGTTGCTACTATTGGCCAAACACTGAATGATTCATCATAAGTAAGATTTCCAATTGAGAAGATGGGTAAATTACAGTGAGACTAATGCGCTGACAATCTAATAAAACAAGAACTCTATTCTCCATACAGATATTGCTGTACGCAGTTCTGTTTCTTTGACATTTCAAGAATCATTCACTTTTTCGACATGCTTCCTTCTTTCCTCACTGCACACGCTTATTGGCTAGCAAAGAACACGCGAACGTGAACACTAAAAATATTTTGCATACGAGTTGAAAGCCGAAAATGTAACAAACAAGAAGCAGTACCGATACCAGTAAGCAAGCAAGCATTGGTTTCGGAGTTCCAGTTTTATTTTCTATCGATTAAAATACAGTAAAAGTGAAATTAAATAGATTACGAAAGCAAGCTTTTCGCATCACCTCCTTCTGTTCCAGGTTATTCGAAATATAGCAGCACAAAACAAGTTAACGAAGCCAAATGTGCTGTATTACTAGAGAAAATACACACTCAAGAACAGAAATACGTTCGAAACTGCCTTCCTGACAGTATTTTATTCATATAAGCTCTATAATTTGTAGTATTTAAAACATGTAACGTCCATGTGACAGAAATAATAAACAAGATGCAACCGTAAACAGTAGTCTGCTAGTGTTTTGGGCTACTTAAAATGGCGGCAGGCCCCGCTCAATCTGACATCAAAACAATGTACAGTCTGTAGTGCCACCTCCCTTCTTTTTTTACCTCCACACCCAAGGTAGTGTTATGGGCCCTTTGTTTTTCTTATCTACATAAACGATTTGGGAGACAATCACAGCAGCCGTCTCAGATTGTTTGCAGACGACGCTGTCGTTTATCGACTAGTAAAGCGTTCAGAAGATAAAAAAAAAAAAATTGCAAAATGATTTAGAGAAGATATCTGTATGGGGCGAAAATTGGCAGTTGACCGATTTCGAAAAGTGTGAGGTCATTCACATTATTGCTAAGAGGAATCCGTTAAACATCGGTATCGCGATAAACAAGTCAAATGTGAAGGCCGTAAATTCAACAAAATGTTGAATGAGTCAAATCTGAAGGCCGTAAATTCAACGGAATGCCTAGGAAATACAATTACTAACAATTCAAATTGGAAGTAACACATAGAAATTGTTATGGGAAGACTAACCAAAGACTGAATATGTAACAGATCTACTAAAGAGACTACCTACTACACGACGCATGACCGTCCTGTTTTAGAATATTGCTGCGCAGTTTGGGATCCCTACCAGACAGGATTTACGGAGTACATCGAAAAAGTTCAAAGAAGGGCAGCGTGTTTTGAATTATAGCGAAATAGAGGAGAGAGTGTCACTGGAATGATACAGGATTTGGGGTAGACATCATCAAAACAAAGGCGTTTTTCGTTGCGGAGGAATCTTCTCACGAAATTTCAATCACTTTCTCCACCGAATGCGAAAATACTTTGTTGACGCCGACCTACATAGGAGAAACTATCACCATAATAAAATGAGGGAAATGAGAGCTCGCACGGAAAGATATAGGTTCTTTCCGCGTGCTGTACGAGATTGGAATAATAGAGAACTGTGAAGGTGGTTCGATTAACCCTCTGCCAGGCACTTAAACGTCATTTACAGAGTACCCTTGTAGATGCAGATGTATTTCCATTGTAAAAAATACATATTTGGACTGAGACGTCAACTGCTCTATAACACTAGTTAAACGCAGAATCTTTTATACATTTTGGAATGCGTAACTGCTGTAACTAAGAGTTGGGATTAATTAACTGAAATAATTTAAGACAAAGTGCAACGTTGTTATTATCTGAGTAACGAGTTACGAGGTGTCAGTTTTACGCGGTAGCATACGACTGTCAAGTCAAATTTTCGTTAATAGTAATTTGTACGATATATTTGTTTGTGATGTGTTGATGATCTCTATAATTATTTATGAGCTTAACTCAAAAAGATCCGTGGGATCGTGATATTATAATGGAAAGCTTATTTACCAATTCGATCAGGTACACGAGTGCTGATTGTTTTCGGAATTGTTCCTAGTGTTTCAAAGAATTTTATCTTCAGAGAGGTTAAATGGAGATCTACGGCGCCTCTCCATGAATTATTACCAATTTATCGCATCTATATTTTTTTTTCGATTTCCTCACGTCGGGGTTGGAGTGACGTCTGAAAGTGTCATCAGGGCTAGATACGTGGACACTCGCAGGCGGCAATTCCGGCACAATGCACTTTGCTAACAAGGTCTACTCAAAAAATCTTGAACAACAGAATAACAGCTCCAGCTGAGGCAGTTCTTCAAGGAGATCAAATTCGATTTAGAAAAGAACGTTCGTGTAGTGTCAGTAATTCTGCGACGAAAGGATTCATAGAAAACAAAGAGAATTTAAGCTTGAAACTCATGCTGCCTCTCTAAATTTAGAAAAAACTTTCGGTAGCGTTGATAGCAATAATGAGACAGTAGTTACTCACCATGCAAGGGTTATCAAAAGCTTATATCTTGGAATAAAAATATTATAAATACAGGGGAGGAAAGGACGTGTAAGACAAAAATTAATTAGGGAATGATACAAAGGTGTTCTCTTTCATCCACTCTTTCTAACATCTGACAACCTTCTTAAAAATCAGAATTCAGGTGGTTATCCTGGAATTAAACTACGTAAACATACTCACGTAAGTCCAATTGCATTTGCAGATGATAAAGAGTACAAACAAGTGAAGGTGACTTCCAAATAGCAATATATCAATCAAACAAAATATGTACATAACATGATTTTAAAATTTCATTACATAAGATTAGAGTTGTGATCTTTCAAAGTAAATACCCACTGTGGTCGAAAATAGAAATGAACAACAAAATAACTGAACAGGTGATTAAAAAATCTAAAATTATCAGTGTGTTGACAAAATGAATAAAAAATGGAACAATAAAGAGGACAAAAAAACCGAGAAAATACAGAAATTAATCTGTATGAAAGTATGGCGATACCATTAACGTTGCGTGGAAGTGAGAGTTGGATAAATAAAGTGAAGAAAGACAGAAAAATGCAAGCAGCAGATACGGGGCTCATATGGAGGGTGATGGGTTGCATAAGTAAAGATTTAATGCAAAATAAAGAATTAAGTGAGTACAGGAATAGGTGGAAACAACATGTATAAGCAGAATGAGAGAAGAAAGACTATGAAAGAGAGTCCAAAACTGCAAGCCGAAAGGAAGAAGAGACACAGGCTGACCAAGGAAACGAACGACAGAAATATTGTGAAGACGAAAGAGGCAGACGCCTAATCCCTATATTAACAAGCTGCATTACTTTCTTAAATCTAATTTGTACAGGATAAAAGTTTTCACAATTTTGTATCTCTATTTACATTCAGAAGGATGTAGGTTGCAGTAGCTACTCGGAGATGAAGAGGCTTGCTTAGGGTAGAGTAGCTTGGAGAGCTGCATCAAACCAGCCTTTGGATTGATGACCACAACAACAAAGTATTTACATTTAACAATATTTCTCGATATACTAATAGCAATTGAACCAAACAAAAATTTACAGCCCATTATACACAAATATGATGAAAGTCGAAATATACCACATAATAATCATTCGTCATTACATTAATTGCAGAATATGTGAGACTCTAATCTTGTCTTACCTGAGATTTCGTCGCTTCCAGCTAAATCTGTGAAACTGTACTTCCCCTTATACGAAAACAAGTAGAAATACACTGGCGCTCTGTCTTTGTATCTCCCGACAGCGTCGACTGCGGGCCAGATGAAAACGGAATCTGAGAAAAACTAGGACAAAAAATGCCAATAGACACAACGTTAATTAAAGAAATGATAATACTAATTACACTCCTGGAAATTGAAATAAGTACACCGTGAATTCATTGTCCCAGGAAGGGGAAACTTTATTGACACATTCCTGGGGTCAGATACATCACATGATCACACTGACAGAACCACAGGCACATAGACACAGGCAACAGAGCATGCACAGTGTCGGCACTAGTACAGTGTATATCCACCATTCGCAGCAATGCAGGCTGCTATTCTCCCATGGAGACGATCGTAGAGATGCTGGATGTAGTCCTGTGGAACGGCTTGCCATGCCATTTCCACCTGGCGCCTCAGTTGGACCAGCGTTCGTGCTGGACGTGCAGACCGCGTGAGACGACGCTTCATCCAGTCCCAAACATGCTCAATGGGGGACAGATCCGGAGATCTTGCTGGCCAGGGTAGTTGACTTACACCTTCTAGAGCACGTTGGGTGGCACGGGATACATGCGGACGTGCATTGTCCTGTTGGAACAGCAAGTTCCCTTGCCGGTCTAGGAATGGTAGAACGATGGGTTCGATGACGGTTTGGATGTACCGTGCACTATTCAGTGTCCCCTCGATGATCACCAGTGGTGTACGGCCAGTGTAGGAGATCGCTCCCCACACCATGATGCCGGGTGTTGGCCCTGTGTGCCTCGGTCGTATGCAGTCCTGATTGTGGCGCTCACCTGCACGGCGCCAAACACGCATATGACCACCATTGGCACCAAGGCAGAAGCGACTCTCATCGCTGAAGACGACACGTCTCCATTCGTCCCTCCATTCACGCCTGCCACGACACCACTGGAGGCGGGCTGCACGATGTTGGGGCGTGAGCGGAAGACGGCCCAACGGTGTGCGGGACCGTAGCCCAGCTTCATGGAGACGGTTGCGAATGGTCCTCGCCGATACCCCAGGAGCAACAGTGTCCCTAATTTGCTGGGAAGTGGCGGTGCGGTCCCCTACGGCACTGCGTAGGATCCTACGGTCTTGGCGTGCATCCGTGCGTCACTGCGGTCCGGTCCCAGGTCGACGGGCACGTGCACCTTCCGCCGACCACTGGCGACAACATCGATGTACTGTGGAGACTTCACGCCCCACGTGTTGAGCAATTCGGCGGTACGTCCACCCGGCCTCCCGCATGCCCGCTATACGCCCTCGCTCAAAGTCCGTCAACTGCACATACAGTTCACGTCCACGCTGTTGCGGCATGCTACCAGTGTTAAAGACTGCGATGGAGCTCCGTATGCCACGGCAAACTGGCTGACACTGACGGCGGCGGTGCACAAATGCTGCGCAGCTAGCGCCATTCGACGGCCAACACCGCGGTTCCTGGTGTGTCCGCTGTGCCATGCGTGTGATCATTGCTTGTACAGCCCTCTTGCAGTGTCCGGAGCAAGTATGGTGGGTCTGACACACCGGTGTCAATGTGTTCTTTTTTCCATTTCCAGGAGTGTATTTGATAACATGGAGAATGCGGTGCCGCATTAGTGACCCGAAAAATGATTGTGCTGAGCAGATCAAGGTGGAAAAATGTGTCACAAAAAGCAGAACAAAAGACAGGAACAGCGTTTAAAATGCAGCATGTAAAGGCGTTATATCGACGAAGAATTCGTTACGTCAGTTGTAGATACGTGAAAGCCTTATGCGTGTATTAGCATAAATAAAGCTGTACAAAATGTAGGAAGTTGCTGTATTTTTTCTAATAATGAGTTTTTGTATTTAGTTGAAGAGTACGACTAAATGGATAAAACAATAAGCAATCGGGTAAGCACAGCCTGAAGCACTTTGGGTAACAAGGATGCCTGAAAAGAAAACGTTTACGGCAAAACGAGAGAATTGGGTAAGGAATTACTGAAGTACATAATAGAAATGAAAATTAAATGAAGGCGAGCGGAATATATGTCAAGGCAGATGTACCTCAGTTTGTTACGAGGGTCGTTCAATAAGTAATGGAACACTTTTTTCTCGGTAGAATTCGGTTGAGAAGATACGGAATTTGTTATGGGAAAATGCGGAATGTTCCCGCTTCAGCCCCTACAGTTTCACGAAATTCTGATAGGTGGCGACGATGTAAGTAGCTTTCAAAATGGCGTCTGTAACGGAGGTGCGTTCCAAGCAGAGAGCTGTCATTGAGTTTCTTTTAGAGGAAAACCAAAACACCGCAGATATTCATAGGCTCTTGCTGAACGTCTGCTTAGATCTGGCAGCGAACAAAAGCAAAATTCTGTTCGATGTCCTCCTTCATGGTGCAACGATCATCTCTGAAATGTATTGTGCCACCCTCAGGAATCTGAGAAATGACTTCAACATGTTCGTCATCACAAAAACGCAAACTAAGTTCTTTGGCATGACGAAGAAAGGCTTCACACAAGTCTGCGCACCAGTGAGTAGCTCAGAAAACGTCCTTTGACTCTTCTTCCTGTTACACCCTACAGCCGTATCTCGCATCTTCCGAAGTCCATCTATTTGGTCCAATGAAAGTTGCACTCTCCAGGAGGCAGTACTTGGATGATGGACAGGTTATTGATGCAGGTTCCGTCATCTACCATTAATGGTTTCATGGGGGTATAGAGGCCTTCCCAGTAAAATGGCGTTTAAGGCCGTCGCATTGAATGGAGATAATGTTGAAAAATAGGATTTTGTAGCCGATATATTGGGGGATAATACAAGTACTGGAATCCTGAATAAAACCAAACTGCTTTCAAAAAAGAAATGTATTGCATTACGTATTGAACGCCTCTCGTACATGTTCCACAGATCATTTCAAAGACTCTTTCATCGAAACTGTGTGGAACGAGTCGGTTTGCGGGATATATATACATAATTAATTAATGAACATGTTATTATTGTAGTCTTGCTCATGCGTCTACACTTAAAAACAAAGATTTTTTTTTAAAAAAAAAACCTACCTATCAGTTTTGAAGCAGAAATTCGTCAGTGGAGTAAAAGGAGTTGTGCAGAAGAAATGGTTTTAAAATTTCCTTTGCTACCTCTCATGATATTGGACCAATGATAAAAAATTTTTGCTGCTTCATACTGAACTCCTTATTAAGCCACTGACAGCTTTAATTATGGGTAGTAAAAGTCGTTTTTCCCTCTAGTGTTATAGGTATGGACTTCACTGTTCATCTCAAATCGAGAAGAATTATCTATAACGAATACCCTTAGCGGATACATGTCTTATGACGGCGCAGAAAAAATGCCTGCCTCTTTGAAGATGTACCTACATGAAGTCCGTGGATGAACACACCACTGCTCGCTTTTGTGTAATCAATGCTATCTTTATATGTGATGAGTTACCCCTGAAAAATATTCCATTAGACATTACTGAGTAGAAATACGCAAAATACGTCAAGAGGCTGATTCATTTGTTTCCAAACTTAGCAGTTATACTAAGAGTGAAAGTAGCTGAACTGTTTGAGAAGCTCAGTATCATGCTTCTTCCAGGTCAAGTTTTCATCAATAAGTACGCCCAAAGGTTTGGAGAATTCAACCCTATTTACTGACTCTTGCTCACATACTACATCAGTTGTTCGTATTAATTTATTTGTTGTACAGAAATCAATACAGTGTGGGTCCTCAATATTTTAGGACAGTCCATTTTCTGAGAACCACTTTATAACTCTTACGAAAATACCATTTATCATCCCTTCTACTGCTTTGTCTCTAATTTATTTACCATAACACTAGTATCATCTACAAAAAGTAGCAATTCTGCTTGTTGAATATTAAGTGGAAGTTCATTTATATATACAAAACGAAAGGGAAGTGTCCATAATTGAACCCTGTGGGATACCCTTTGTGATATTTTCCCTCCCACACACAAAAATTTTCTACACTTCCAAAGTTTTTTGAATAATTCAGCATAATCTTTTGCATTCTGTTTGTTAAATATGTTTCAAACAAGCTGTGCGTAAAGTCAGTGTGAGCATGTAAGAAAAGATAAGTTCTTTTCTGGTTCATAAGAGACAAGGAAAGTCAGAGATGATCTAATGGAAGCTAATTAGATGGGATTACAAAGCATGCTGGGATGAGATGGATACATATTTCTGATTGATGATTACGATTATCGCTTCAAGACATATCTGAACTGGAACGCTATATGAAGGCGAACGCTTCATATAATCAGCTTTGGTCTTATACTGCTAAACTATTGATTACTATAATACGCAGAGGTACTGAAAGGACAGTTGAGGAGACATTGAGCAAAGATCAATAAGAACATAACGACTGCCAGTGATCCAGCTGTCAAATCAATAACAATAGTAACAGGGCTGTCACCACGACCTCCTCCATGAGATAGTAAGGGTTGTGTTACAAACCGTTTTCAATTTTTTTTCGCGTATACACATCAAATCAGTGATACACGATGGTGTTCAAAAGAAGTAAGTAACGATGAAAATCGAGTAATGAATCTACAACAAACACAAAAACAGTGACATTTTCCAAAAGTGTAACAGAAAGACTTGCAACGACTTCTGAGCACAGCCATGTCAGCTTTCTGAGTGAAGTGGGTAAACCTAAAAACATTGCACAACGCTTTATTCGAGATTGTATTCGTATTGAGGATGGACTTGTTATCTCTTTGAGTGTTGCTGGCTGGATAACTCCACAAGGTCGTGATAAAGACTCCCGTTGAAGGATTTACTAACATGTGAAGAGGTAGTTCTCAAAAAACTGTGAGTTGAGGCCAGGGCACAAGATTGTGAAAAGGTCACAGCAGCTCAGTGTCAGAGCTATAAGTTACAAATGATGTTTTAACCAGCATATTCTTTCCAGCAAGTTATATTATCGCTATCAGTAATATAAGACCCTTGGGTTCGAGGCAAATGGTCTACCAATGAATGCATACAGTCGAACGCCATCCAAAATCCCATACCGTTTGCCACCCACTCTCCAAAGCTATGCATTCTGACACAATACTCCACCTCTTTCCTCAAAGCAGTATTTACTCGTTCTATGCCTATCTAGTTCAAATTTTTCCAGTTTAAGTGCAGGCACTTGTAGTGCAGTGCAGTAAGCGCACTGCACTATCAGTTAGTGTTAAAATACCATAACCACATTCACTAGCGAGATTTCTGTTCTTGATCAAAGTAAGAAATCATTTCAAGACATGTTGATTGCATGAATAGTTGTAAGACGTCCTGGTCTCCTGACCTTTATTGCTTACATATTCCACCCTCACAATCATATTCCCCACATCAAGATGCTTCATTCGAACCCAAACTCGATAAGATAAAGTCAGTGTTGTATGAATTCATGTAAACAATATGCAAATAACAAATAAATCACAAGTGTGCAATGAGGTTGAAATACTCGAGGCTCGCATACACAGACACATTCAAGACATGAAAGTCACAAAAGAAATAGTCCGGGAGAGGCAAACCGCATGCCAGGAGGCTGGTCCCTTCAGAGGACGAGTCAACCTATCTACATCAGCCGGTGACTGCCCGCAGAGCAGACAGCATTTGCCTGAGTGAAAGGGAGAACGACCCCGTGTTTGGCTTAAAAGCAAATTCCGCTACATTGTGTGGGAGTGCCCAGCCTATGCATTCTTTACAAACATAGCACACAGTTTCAGAGGTTTTCACAGGGAGACAGCAAACGCCAAACGCCGATGCTACAGATTTCCGGATAGGTCACTTTAAATGAAACGTCATTCTCCCATTTTAGAAGAGCAATGCTGACTGGCAGACGATATTCCTGACGCCTTGAGCTGAACGAGTAATGGAAGAGACCGAAAGATATACCCCTTCACGTCTGGCGTGGAGAGGAGCCATTCCGTTGTCGCTCTTGGAGTCAGAACACGTTACGAGAGTGTGTGTGCTCATACGTGTACTCAAAGAGCAAGGAACAAGTCTCTCCTCAGTACTTCACTGGGAGAGCACCTCTGTCGAGAGCGAATCGGAGTGCGACTCTATATTGAGTCCTTGTGATGAAGCGTTGTCCACTGTGTTGGCCGCCACACTTATTGTGCAGTGTGAACTGACAGAGTTATAATTAAACACCTGCGAGCGAATTTTTGAGTGGCATCGCGATGGACTGGTTATCTGACCAGTGTAACACACCAGTAGTTAGACTAGGGGCGAATAGGAATCCTTGACTTCATCAAGGCATAGGGAGAGTTTGATTGGCGAAAGTCAATCCAGATACAACGAGAGTTATTTTATTTGTCAACAGCGAGCGGCACATACAGCTGTCATCACAGCTTACGGTATTGTGCGCTACAGCTCTTGCGAGCCCCATGTTTCCTCCACAACAGAACACTTCACTGCATTTGACACGTGACAGCCTCGACTGTACCTAGCAACATTCTAATGGATAATTATTCAAGTTGAGTAGGCACGGCTCTCAGCCATTCTGCCAAGTCAATAACAGTCTTGAACTTTCTATAGAAATTTCATTAGCAAATCCTATCCTCAAGAAGTAACTTCACATTCCAAAAAGAACCTAGAAATAACTTGTTCAGTTCATAACTAAAAGTTGCATTGTGATTTCTCAGAATATTTGCAAAAAAATAATAATTTTCGTTAGTTTCATGTTTTCCTTACACTAACTAGCCCTACTCCAGTACCCAAGTATCCCACTAGTTACGTAAGAAATTTTGTGAATTTTTGTGTCATTTCCTTACAGTGGACGACTCCAGAAGATATTTATTGCTGAAAGTTTTTCAGGCATTTCTCTTTAGAACGTTAGGAGCGTCTGTCTGACTTCTGTAGTAGTGTGGGGGTGGAAATTGCATCTTGCAGGAGCCACAGGGTAAAGGATACATCTCAGATTAATCCGTTGTACAGAATGACAGAATAGCACCCACACGTTCACCACAGAAAATGGCGACCCTGCCAGGATAGGTAAAATAGGTAAGCTACCAGGATAGGAAAGTGTCAGGATAGTTAGGTATGGCAGGTCGCAGCAGTAGCACTTTGAAGAACTTTCTTGTTGTTGTTGTGGTCTTCAGTCCTGAGACTGGTTTGATGCAGCTCTCCATGCTACTACAGTAAAGCTGCATGCCCTCGGGAAAAATTACGGCTGTAGTTTCCCCTTGCTTTCAGCCATTCACAGTACCAGAACAGCAAAGCCATTTTGGTTAGTGTTACAAGGCCAGATCAGTCAATCATCCAGACTGTTGCCCCTGCAACTACTGAAGAGGCTGCTGCCCCTCTTCAGGAACCACACGTTTGTTTGGCCTCTCAACAGATATCCCTCCATTGTGGTTTCACCTACGATACGGCTATCTGTATCGTTGAGGCACGCAAGCCTCCCCACCAATGGCAAGGTCCATGGAGCAATAATATGAAGAATAACAATTCTATAATTGATTTGAGCAGCCTATTACTACGTAATCTAAAATATGGTTTATGGGGAGGAGAACTCTCTTTCATGTATTAAATAGCTATTTGCATAGATTGGGATCAGATTAGATACAGGTAGTGAAGAAAGCAGAATTGTAGGGAAAAGGGCGTGTGCTATTGTGTTAGAAAACGTTGCATTTTTTTACGATTTTTGTGTAGCTGTTAGGGCATAGGATTTTCAGGTGATAGGCACAGACGCAGAGTGATGCAGAGACGCAGTGTGACGCAGCATCATATAAGTTAGAATTAAGAAATAACATTTTTTTCCCTTTACAAGCGCACAGGTGGAGATTGGAGACTGCAGCAGAGCAGACAGAACCTTAGCCGAGAAGTCACGATGTTGTTGTTGTTGTTGTTGGTACAACCAACTGGTATGTGGTCGTACAGTTTTGTAGATAGGGTTGTGGTGTGTTGCAAGAATCTCCAAATTAACGAGAGCACAAGCCAAAAGGTTACTTGAGAGACAGCAAGTAGACAAGATGCGGGAGAATCAACCAGATAGACAGCAAGTAAACAAGCTTATTGAGAATAGGACAGAAGGTGAACCTGAGAATAGGACAGACGGTGAATCAGAGAATAGGACAGTCAGGGAGCTGCAGAATCAGCAGGCTCAGTTAGACTGGGATAAAATTGAGTCAGATCAGACAGATGGGAATCGAAGGGACGAGAACATCGAATTTCCAGAATATGAAATTCCAGGTAGGGCACATTCTGAGCCAGAAATAGACAGCCCATGTAGGAAATGGCAATGATTAGAAGCGAAACGAGCACAGGAAACTCGTTTGTTTGCCGCATACTCAGGGACAGAAAACGCGTCAATACAGGCAATGAATCGGCAGTTAGCTAACGTTGAAAGAGAAGTAGACAGTGAGGAAGATGGGGAACATTTAGAATACGTCGAACCTAACTACACATTCTAAATATGCCCCAACAACAGACACACAATTTTGAGAAGTTACGAGCACCACGAAAAGACTCCGTAACAGAAGCAACTGTACCTGCAAACACAAGACGTACACAACAGAGAGGGCAGAAATGCGTAGTTGTTTGCGCCACGTAATGGTTCAATGACAAACGCAACTAGTCCTCAACACAGACAGCGCGCGTTATTGCAGTTATAAAACTTAGAAACGCCACAGCGTAGCCCAGTAAACGACGTAATTGACCGAGTAGAAAACATTAGATCGAAAATAGATAGTTCAGCAGAACGTAGTGTTACAGGACAGGACGCGATCATAGAGATGTTACAAAAAATGAACGCTTGTATGACGAATCAGGATATTAATACATAGATAATGAAACAGAATACACAAATGACAAAACAGTATCAGGAATAGAAAAAGAATAATCAGGCTATTAAGACACAGATCCAACAGGCCAAAATCCAGATGGAAGAAGGGATCGCCAGAATTGATAGTCAGATCACTCAGATAAACAAAGACGCGAAAGAATCTAGAAAAAGAATTCAGGTACTAACACAAGGTCAGCAGACATTACGCACTGTCATGGACAAGGTCCAATTGGACACCGTAAACGTTGACAAAAAGGTGGAACGTTTTATGAAAAAATCCACTCGAACAGCAATATAAATTTCGGAAGAAAAATCAATTCACAGTAAGGTCGCAAAGGTTGCACTGAAAAAATGTGTTCAGCGGATCAATAAAATAGAACTTAAAAACAAAAATCAATTTGAAAACTTCGAACAGAGTTGATACAAACTATCGAAGAAAAGATCGAGACCGATTACACCTGTAGCGAAACAACTGACACGTCAAGCATTAATTCAGTACACGAACACGCGCCGTCTAAGAAAGTTCAAGTAGAACCAAGGATAGACGTAACACTCGCGCAGAAATCGAAACAGAAAACCCCGATTAAAGTAATACATGACATGCCACAGGACCAGGCACAGTATCTAGAAAAACGGAACACATACATTCAGCCGATAACAATCAAAAGACAGGCAACTGAACCAGTAAATCCAATGACACAACATAATAGCAGCACAGGTACTATATCCCGAACAACGAGAGTAGAAACACACGAACAACACTTTTGTTCACCAATGATACGATATGACGCGGATATGAGTCAGGAAATTGAGAACAGGCAGACAGGCAGTAGATTACCAGAGAATAAACACGACGACACAAGCAGTCGCAGATTATTTGAGTCCATGAATCAGCCACAAACCGATTTTATGAGTAGATATGATACAGACCACTTCCTTACAGTTAGAAAATTTCAACATTTCAAGGAAGAAAGGGGTAGCTTGCATGCACGCACATTCATCGATCAGTTTCAAGTAGGCTTACCAAACCACTGGAGCGTAGCTCACAAACTTCATTTGTGCACACATGTCAGGGACAGTAGCAGAGGTGATGCAAAAGATCACGGCTACAGTTCACAACAGCATTTCTCGAAAGATACTGGTCTAAGGAGGCGCAAAACAAAATTAAATACGAGTTACTTCACATGACACTATATGAAAACTCAGGAGAGAAAAGCGTGGTAAAATTCTTTGATGCAATGGACAAAAAGAATCAACGCCTAGACAAACCATACAGTAACGGAGAGCTGATACGTCTATATAGAATGAAGTTACCGGTAAAGTATCAACAGCCGACAGTAGGAAAAAATGAAAATACCAAAGAATTCAAAGAGGTTTAAAGGGAACTTGAATTTCTGTTTAAAGAAGACGAGGTGAAAGAAAAAAGAAAAGAAAGGGAACAGCAAAAGGAGAGGACTAGGAACGAATATTCCAATAATAATAATAATCGTAATCCTAACACCAATAATTTCAGGCAATTTAACAGACAAGGACAGTGGTGCAATGGAGACAATTGGCATAGAAACGATAACCAGAATAATTGGTACCGAAATAGGAACGGTAATGGACACTCATACAGTGACGGATATGGGTTTAGGAATCAAAATGCCAACGGTCAAGAGGTCACGATGTTAGAAACAGCAACTGGCGAGACCAGGGCGCGAATAATTACCGAGGAAATTATGGTCCACAGAGACAAGAACAACACGCAAACGGAAACCAGAAGTAGAACTTAGGCCACCAAATCCTGAAAAACGTAAAGATTGACGGGAAAATCCGGAAGAGGTTAGGCAAACTGACGTCCATTCATTAAAACAATCAAAAAAGGACATTCATGTTTTGGAAGTAGCTAGATCAAAATTAGAAAAAAACTGAAAATATCCAAAAGTCAGACAAACAGGGACTTACGAAAATTTCCGATAAAGAGTCAGCACCAGATACACTTGAATTACGCTACATAGCCAGGGAAAACAGCATAGAATGGGAAAATTCTGAAAGCGAGGATGAGCTGCCATCCCTTCCGTGTATTAAAGAATTGTTAACCGGACTTAGCAATATACTTGATGGAGAGGATACAGACATGTTGAGAAAGCACTTATGGCAATAACAACAACATGAAGACTAACGCCACACTGGAAATGCAGGTTGCAACCAGGCTGGACTTCAGGATGACAACGTGCAGCACAGACATTTCATATGTCACGACACTACTACACAATGGAAAAGCATGGGGAGAATCATAATACGACGAGACGACAATGAACATACAAAAAAATTACTAAGATCTACAAACTCATCAAGTAACATTTGGAAACGCAGTCAGATCCTAAAAATCCTATATCACTCCTACACTAAAATTCACATATTCCTAGCCCAAGAAGAACAGAAGAATTCAAGAACGAAGAGAAGAACAGAAGATGCAAGATGAATAAGGGCAGAAGACAGCAAGATACCTTTCTCTCCTATCCTACAAAACAAATTGCTACAAACGTCTTCCCATGAACTTTGAGGCATGGCAACTACTACAATAACCTCTCCCAAAATAAACCTTAAATCGTCAAACAATTACAAGCGAACTGCAAACGGAATATTAAGTAGTACCAACCAACATTATCTAGAAATAGATTCGGCAAAATGAACAGTATTCTCCGACCACATCATCAAGTTGCCATATCGAACCAGGTGTAAAGTACCATGACGTCACAGCACAATACTGGGTGACGATCGTCGGTAGTCAACTACAATCATCGAACTGCCATACTGTCCCAGGTGTGACAGCAAAGGAGTACCAAGACATCAGTGTTTATGCAGTAAACCACAGCCATCATCATCGGTTAGAAGTACCACTCCATGATGACAATGTCAACAAGTGAGACCTGACATCACATGCTAGAGTGCTTCTCTCATGATTTGTGACACCCATACAAATGAGTCGATGCCTTCCAATATTTCAGTTGGGATTGTCGAGCACAGAAACTGATGCAACACAAAACGAAAAGACTGATAAAATACTAATGTAGAGTTAAGAAAATAATATATTTGTAAAAATATTAATTTTCCTTTTTTTAAAAAGTAATTATTTTATTATATATGTAAGGCCCATAATCTGATAGAGACCTTAAAATATTATGTAAAGAAAATTAATTAGTATAAGTAGATAATCTCAAAAATCCCTGTAAAGACAAGTTAGTTTTTTATATAAAAAAGGGTTTGGTTAATCATAGGTTGAAAGAGGATAGAACAAAGAAAAAACACTTCTTCACTCTTAAAACAGTGACACAAAAAAAGTAAAAATAATGCCTAAATAAATAAAACAAAGTCACACAACAGAGCTTTAGCGAACATTCATGCGAAGCTTAACTAAAGAAAAGATATAACCACACTAAAACATGATACACTGTACCATAACGAGTTTAGAAAAATTAATATTGTAAAAACAATTTTTGGAAATGAAAAAGAAAAACAGAGACACATACTGGCAACAACAAAGAATAACAACCTTCGTAAAGTCTATATTTGCCTAACAACAAAGCATATATTGTAGTAGAATTAAAAAATAGAAACCATAGCTATAAAGAAATCATTAGAAAAAATTGTTAAGAATGGTTGAGAAAAGTTTATTGCAAAATCTAAAAGAACAATTTTTGCCTGACTTTGTCAATGTTTTCCTTGGCATTGACAAACCCAAGATAAAAATTTTGTCAGAAGGAGGGAGGTATGTAAGACGTCGTGGTCTCCTGATCTTCATTGCTTACCACCATATTCCCCACATCAAGATGCTTCATTCGAACCCAAACTCGATAAGATAAAGTCAGTGTTGTATGAATTCATGTAAACAATATGCAAATAACAAATAAATCACAAGTGTGCAATGAGGTTGAAATACTCGAGGCTCGCATACACAGACACATTCAAGACATGAAAGTCACAAAAGAAATAGTCCGGGAGAGGCAAACCGCATGCCAGGAGCCTGGTCCCTTCAGAGGACGAGTCAACCTATCTACATTAGCCGGCAACCGCCCATAGAGCAGACAGCATTTGCCCGAGTGAAAGGGAGAACGACCCCGTGTTCGGCTTAAAAGAAAATTCTGCTGCATTGTGTGGAAGCGCCCAGCCTACGCATTCTTTACGAACATAGCACGCTGTTTCAGAGGTTTTCACAGGGAGACAGCAAACGCCAAACGCCAATGCTACAGATTTCCGGATTGGTCGCCTTAAACGAAACGTCATTCTCCCGTTTTAGAAGAGCAATGCTCATTGGCAGATGATATTCCTGACGCCTTGAGCTGAACGAGTAATGGAAGAGACCAAAAGATATACCCCTTCAGGTCTGGCATGGAGAGGGGCCATTGCGTTGTCGCTCTTGGAGCCAGAACACGTAACGAGAGTGTGTGCGCTCGTACGTGTACTCAAAGAGCTAGGAACAAGTCTCTCCTCAGTACTTCACTGGGAGAGCACCTCTGTCGAGAGCGAATCGGAGTGCGACTCTATATTGAGTTCTTGTGATTAAGCGTTGTCCACTGTGTTGGCTGCCACACTTATTGTGCGGTGTGAACAGACAGAGTTATAGTTAAACGCCTGCGAACGAATTTTTGAGTGGCATCGCGGTGGACTGGTTATCTGACCAGTGTACCAGTTTTATGTTTTCCTTACACTAACTAACACTACTCCAGTACCCAAGTATCCCACTAGTTACGTAAGAAATTTTGTGAATTTTTGTGTCATTTCCTTACAGCAGACAACTCCAGAAGATATTTATTGCTGAAAGTTTTTCAGGCATTTCTCTTTAGAACGTTAGGAGCGTCTGTCTGACTTCTGTAGTAGTGTGGGGTTGGAAATTGCGTCTTGCAGGAGCCACAGGGTAAAGGGTACATCTCAGATTAATCTTTTGTACAGAATGACAGAATAGCACAGATAGTGTACTGAGTGCAGAATAGGAATTTAACGTAAGCTGAAGAAACACCAAGTACTGAATGGTAGCAGAACTGATATGAGCGACAAACTTAACATTAAAATTGGGTACCAGTTACTTTACAAGATGCAGGAATTCTGCTACCTTCTCAGTAAAACAAAGCATGATAAACCTCAAAAGGAAGACATCAGAAGTCAACACAGACAATGAGAGCATTCCTCATCAATAGAGGACTACCAGAATCAGCTACAGCCCTTTATTTGAGGAACAAATTTATGAGAAGGTACATCTATGTCACACAATTGTACTAAAGTGAATAATGGACCGTGGTAGAGTCAGAAAACAAGAGAACTGAGGCGTTGCGGATGTGGTGCTTCAGAAGGGAGCTGAAAATCAAGTAGACTGTCAAGGTAAGAAATGAGAAGGTGCTACACAGAGGAAAATGTGGAAGACAGCCGGCTGGTGTGGCCATGCGGTTCTAGGCGCTTCAGTCCGGAACCGTGCGACTGCTACAGTCTCAGGTTCGAATCCTGCCTCGGGCATGGGTGTGTGTGATGTCCTTCGGTTAGTTAGGTTTAAGTAGTTCTAAGTTCTAGGGGACTGATGACCTCAGATGTTAAGTCCCACAGTACTCAGAGCCATTTGAACCCATTTGTGGAAGACACTGACTAGATGAAGGTGCAAAATGAGATATCAGGAATGACTTCCGTGTTACAAGACACAGCCATGTGGGGAAAAAGCTGAAGAGGAAGAAGAATATAAAGGATTACCTCTAAAAAGACACCTGGAGACCTCGGGATAAGTGTTATTCTGAAATGAAGGGAATGGTACAAGAGAGAATCTCGTCATCCCTCACAAAAAAAATGCACAGCTACATTTAACCATTTCAATATTTTAAAACGCTTTTGTATCTTATAAAGGCTATCACTCAAGAACAACAAATCAAACACTGGCCGCCGATCCTCGCATTTCAGGATAAGGGGATATACGTATAAAATTTTTAGAAGTCCTAGGGGAAGAGGGCAATCCATCGCAATCGCTGTATAATTGAAAATGGATGGTCACTTGGTGGTTGTGAGGCCAACGGCCTTGCCACAGTGGTGACACCGGTTCCCGTCAGATCACCGAAGTTAAGCGCTGACAGCCTGCTTTAGCACGCGTGGGTGACTATCCGGCCTGCAGAGCACTGTTCGCAAGCGGGGTGCACCAGCCCTTGTTGGGCAAACTGAAGAGCTACTTGACTGAGAAGTAGCGGCTGCGATCTGTAAACGAACTTGCGGCCGGGAGAGCGGTGTGCTGACAAGATGCCCCTCCATATCCGCATCCAGTGACGCCAAGGGGTTGAGTATGGCACGGCGGCCGGGCGGTACCGCTGGGGCCTTCATGGACTGTTCGGGCGGATTTTAGTTTAGTTTATGGTGGTGGTGATGGTGGCGCTGGTGTATCGTTGTATGTGGACAGCCACAAACAACCTGACTGAAAACAAGCCACTTCGATGAGCATGCGATAATATTACACAATGATGTTGGTCAGCACCCAATGATTTTTTCGCATACTTACATGAACACAAAGAGCTCTGCTGCGACTTACCTCTGCTAACAAATGTATTACAAGGTATTTCCTGTCAGTATTGTCAGTTATCTGATGGCAGCCGTACTGACAGAATTCCAGTAGACGTCTTTAGGTCAGCAGATGATGTGCAGTATTCTTGAGAAACTTAGTTCTCCACACCGTATCGAGCTAGCCACCGGCGGTACATTAAACCCTAATTTTTTTCTGAAAAAATCACTATTACAGAAGGAAATGTAAATTCACTAGCCCAGACGCGATTGTTTTAGAGATTATTGTGTTCTGAAACGATGACCAATAACACAATAAAGAGAGCTGAGATTACAAACTGTCTAGAAAAATAGCATCACCGAAAACAATACAATGTAAATCGCACCGAGAGAACATGCATGGTGTAAGTTCTGGTTTCCCTTTTTTTTTAAACTTGTAGATCACGTCAGTGCAAAGAAAAGGCTTCGGCACTGTAAGGTAAAACTTATCTTAAGGAAACGCGACTAGCACACTTACTCAAACATAAAGTGTAAAGGAGAAATCAGCGCTTCGGTGGTTTTACTAGAGTCGATACGTCACTGAACTAAAATTAACTGTCTGACTTCACTATTCCTGCTTGAAACTGTTTTACTGTGAATTTCATATGTACCGACATAAGTACGTATTGGATTTTAACAGGAAACAATGATTAATCATTTTGCTTCTCTTGATTTTACTTTTACTCTTTTCTCTAAAGATAGTTTGAGGTCGTTCATTTTAGAGCCCGACTGATTTCAATCAAGCACCAAGAGAGAATTGGTAATTGGCCAGGGAGGTCCGATACGATATATTTGGGAGAGGATTTCCAATTCCAGCATCGATCTTTCAAACAAAAGAAGTCTTCCGAAAATCTTAGCCAAAACCACTGGTTTGACGGTATATTTCCTTATTTTTATTGTTTCTTGGACGATACAGAGCAGACTGTAATATAAATGGCCGGTGTGTACATGTGCATCTGTAAGTTCATAGATTAAATTGCCAACTTTTTGGACAACTGCAGCGTATCTCGTGTTTTCAACGTTTAAAGTATACATACGTAATTCAGAAGGACTGAATTTTGGGGCAGTGAAAATATTAAGGAAAATTCTAAGCTCACAATTATGCCACGCGATAGACAACATGATGGAAAATGCCACTAAAATAGGAACAAGTACATGCAAACTATACTTAAAGATTAAGTTCTGCACACTGGATAGGATACATACTTCAGTGATTTTGTCGTTAGAAAATCCTCTGGAGAAATAAAAGTCGTGTATCTTCTCATTTATGAGGTCAGCTTGCGGCAACAGGTGGTATGGCACAGACTTTGGCAACAGCCTTTTGCTGTTCTCTTTCAATTCACTTAGCATCGTCTTGTTCACAATAATTGCTGCAAAGAGAAACATAGTGAAGTAATAATTAATTGTTTCGTAACAATTTAAAAATATATTTTGTTGATTTATGGCGTCATTTCTTCATACAAAAATATATTGAAGGCTCCACAGCAAACAAATTGTGGTTTGTTCCACTAAAATATTGACAAGCAAAAGAAAAGGAAAAAAACAGCGTTTTCCTCGTCGGTGTGGCTTGTGTAATGCAGCTAAATGTAAGGTTGTTTGTACTGTGCCATGCGCGTTTCGCTTCGTTTTATTTGTGAAGAGTCTTCAGCGGCGTAGAGGACACCAGGATACGAAACTTCCAGGCAGATTGAAACTGTGTGCCGGACCGAGACTCGAACTCGGGACCTTTGCCTTCCGCGGGCAAGTGCTCTGGAAGGTAGGAGACGAGGTACTGGCAGAATTGAAGCTGTGGTGAAGGGACGCGAGTCGTGCTTGGATAGCTCAGCTGGTAGAGCACTTGCTCGTGAAAGGCAAATGTCCTGAGTACTCGAGTCTCGGTCCGGCACACAGTTTTAATCTGTCAGAAAGTTTTATATCAGCGCACACTCCGCTGCAGAGTGAAAATCTCATGCTGTACCAGGATAGCCGGCTGGGTGCCCGCCTGGTAGGCGTGCAACTGGCCATTATGTCTTCGTCGGTGCCTGCGTCGCCGGTAATGCGAGTGGCCTCTCCGCGTAGGGTATGTGTTTTGTAGTTTCCTGTCTACCTGGTAATTAGGTGAGTACAATGACGAACTACAACAGCTAATTCTCCGTGCAGTGCGCATTCGATAGAATTTTCCGAACCCGCCGCTTACGAAATTCATGTAAGGATTCGAGATACTTAAAACTACCGCATGAGGATTTAGAAGGAATTGCGTTGGGCTTTCAGTTGTACTCGTCTTTTCTGAAATTTCGTACCAATGATGTTGCTGAACAATTGGTCACCTGTAACAACGGTGTACGGAAATTTAAAAATATAGATGGTTCCATTAGTGATATTTCGGTGCAAGATGGGGGATTTGGCATACGGAATGTGACGGTCTTCAATGTAGCGTTTGAAGTTCCGAACGAGGAATTCGCAAAAATTTCAAAAATTTATAGAAAAGGGAATTCTCGTCAGTGCATACGTGTACCAGGTGGACAGCGGTGTTCGTTCAGTCAGAATAGAAATTCGGAAGCATGTTCCTTCTTACATTTACACTGAAGGCTACCGAGTTTTGCGTCGCACAGCGGACAGCCGCAAACAGGTGCAACACGTCGTTCCACAGATCACCTGCGACGAAATTATCCTCGGAAGGGGCCTGTACCACTACCTAGAGAATCCTTGGTTCGCGACGCCGATAGGGAGACGCCGTTACCCAGTGAGATAGTGGCTGGTACTGTGTCTCAATCTCTAGGCAGACCAGAGACACATGTTGTAGAAGTCCCCCCCCCCCCCCCCCCACCTGTGAAACAGCCGCAGGAGCAGCAACCGGCCCCGGCACCGGTAAGCAGTGTTGTTGACGCGGATGTTACCGGGCACACTCGCGACGCGAAGCATGCCTGAAGCACGCCTGAAGCACGCCTCACTAGAACCACGCCCAGTGGCGACCGTTCGGCGCGAAAGCGAAAGCACGATGCAACCAGATATGGCAACGTCCGCTGATGAATTTCCCACTCAAAATAAACCACAGGAAGTAACAACGACAGCGGGAGTTCTTGCGAAGTGCCAGTCAAATAACCGACGGCTGCAGTTATTCGTAATGACTCCGAAAGTGACCTGTTGCAAGAATCGCTTTCACAGCGTCCCGCATCAGACGGACGACGTGGAAAACGTGAAAAGAGAAACCGGTCGACTACAAAAGATCTGTCCCTCCTGCATCCACAGGTGTGTCACTTGGCAAGCGATCGAAAGACTGTCACAGTCTTCTGTTGCCAAAAGTAAATGCGCAGATGATGAACGTGCGGACGAGGAAATCACACCAGCACACAAATCTGTTAAGCGAAATACGGAGGAGCAGCGATGGCACTGTGTGTCGCCGCACGCTGAGGTAGCCGTAGAAACACTACGCGCGAAGTTGGTGGACGGTGTAGAAGGGGACGAAGCCATGTTCTTTTAACGAACTATTGCGCCTGGCAACTGTTGTTTTAATATTTGTGCTGCAAATGCTAACAAAATGCGTAGTGACTATAAGGCATTCGCACTGAGTAACTTTTTAGTGGATCGTAAGTGTTGCATAGGATTCCTCCCAGAAATGAAACGTTGGCCTTGATTTTGTCATCGATTTATTATTGCAAATGTAGACCAAGGAACGGAGACAGGCACTGCTATTTTAATTATGCCAGGTATTGATGTCAAAGGTGTTGAACTCCAACCGAATGGTTACGCGATTGCTTGCACAATAAACCACATTATCTCTGTCAACGTCGACGCCCGTTCTAGCGATAGAACGGTAAGAAGGCCCGTCATCTGAGATCATTTCAGTTACTTCTGCGAAATGACTTCCCCTCGTGAGCGATCCCCATGTCGCAAAAGCACCTGGAAGCTCAACAGTAGTCTTTTGGACGATGTCCTTTTCTTGCGGTAAAAATTACTCCAGGAGCGGCACACTACCAGGAGTTAACTTGAATGGTGGGTCACAACAGTCAAGCTGCCTTCCGCATGTTTCAGATCAACTACAGTCGTCAGAAAGCTCACTGGCGCAGGACAACGGCGCGGTTTTGTCGGAACTGTTTACAAGATCTAGCTCAGCAGGTTACGGGACAACCGGATCTACTTCCGATCTTTAAGAGATTTAAAGCTCGACTTTTAAACGACATGAGCTCCCGCAGTGAGGGTACAGTCACAAGGAGCCAACCCGTCGGTGCTGTACGGAGGGAGTCGCTCTCCGTATATCATCTACAAAAGGCACGCAGGAGTCGCAAAAATTTATACGAGGATGGTTTGAAAAGTTCTAGGAATGGATTAGGAAAAAAGTATTTACATCACTGAAACTATTTTTATTTTTCAGTGTTGTCTCCTTGTATCTTAATACACTTCGTCCGAAGATGTTCCAGTGCCTTGATCCCACCTCGAAAATCAATTTCCTCTAGGCCTGCAAAGTAGTTGTCAACTCCGGTTATCAGTTCTTCGTTTGAAGAGAAACTTCATCCACCAACAAAAATGTTTAGTTTTGGGAAGAGATGGAAGTCCAAAGGAGCTGTATGAGGTGAATAAGGCGGGTGTGACAATTCATACCTTAGTTCATCTAATTTTGCCGCGGCGACGGCACATGTGTGCAGGCGTGCATTGTCTTGATGGAAGATGACTTTCTTCCTTGCTAAACCTGGCCTTTCTTCGCGTATCTTTTGTTTCAATTTGTCCAGGAGGTTGGCATAGTATTCTCCAGTGATTATTTGCCCAGTTGGGAGATAATCTATAAACAGAATCCCCTTTGTATCCCAGAATACTGATGCCACGACCTTTCCTGCCAAAGGAATTGTCTTTGCTTTCTTTGGAGGCGGATCTCTGGGGTATAGTAGAGCACCCAAGTTTCATCTATGGTCACAAACTTGCCCTAAAAAAATCTTGTTCGTTTCTCCTAAAACGGGCCAAACATTGTTCCGATATGTCCATTCTCGTGCTTTTTAGATCCAGCGTCAAGACTCGTTGCATCTATCTTGCAGATAATTTTTTTTTTTCATTTCTAATTCTTCAGTTGAAATGCGATACGCCCTTTAAGATGACATGTGGCAATCCTGAGCAATTTCACACATTTTCAATCGCCGATCCTCCATGACCATTTGGTGCACTTTTGCAATGATTTCTGGAGTAGTGACACATCTTGGCCGACCACTGCGCGGATCATCATCTAACCTCTCACGACCAAATTTAAATTCATTTGTCCACTTGGCAACAGTTGAATATGAAGCAGCAGAGTCCCCCAGTGTATTCTGGAAATCGGCGTGAATGACTGTTGCTTTCATACCTTTCTTTACAATGTATTTACTGCTCGAATCTCGATTTTTTTTTCGCAGATCACTACGCGGGAACAACAGAACCACGTCACCGCCACAGCTCGCTTCCAAGAGCACTGACGTGCCACGTGTTTACAGGCAACGGTCGAATGAATATCAAGTGAACAACTACTTACGTTAGCGCTGACCTTTCGTGGTGATTCCGAGAACTTTTCAAACCACCCTCGTACATAAAAGACTGGAGGAAGCAGGACGGTTGAAAACCCATCAGATCAAGGAGATAAGGAGAGAAATCTACTCGTATTTTTTCGCGACACCGACGTAGCTTCCGAAGCGTTGGCAAATGTTCCGTAAAACTAGGGCTGACCGTTTACAAATCAATGAGTTTTTACTCTCGACGATTTGAAGGATGCCATCAAAGGGAGTCCCAGGGGAAATCTCCAGGACTGATACTAAATATTTTAACAGCCTAAGTGACAAACTTATCAGTATTGCCAAATTAAATCCAGAACTGGATCGAAATGCCACCAGCATTTGCGGAAGGCTGCATTAAGCTCATACCAAAGTCAAACGCGACAACTAACATCAAAGTCTACGACCATTCACTTTGCTCAACAGCGACTACAAATTAATGTGTAAGGTGTGTCGCCAGTAGAAAGAAGCAGGTAATGTCAAAGGTTGCCAGCCAACGCCAAAAACTTGCAGTAGAGAACATAAATTTATTCGACGCTGCTCTGGCGTACAGAGACTGTATCGCGTAAGTCAAAAGTGGAAGGATGAGACGCAGTCATTTTAGCTATAGACTTTCAAAATTCGTTTGACAGAATTAGTCACGCTTATATGAAGAAGGTAATACCCAGATCGGGATCTGGGACTAAGTTTACGACTGTCATTCACAACATGCTTGGGAACGCCACTTCGAGGGTCATCATCAATGGCTGCCTGAGTAATCACTAGGTCAGTACGGCAGGAATGCCCACTGTCGATGACTTTTTACGCCATAGCATTAGATCCACACCTCCGACAAATATCCCACGAATGCCAAGGGATCACAATAGGCAAAGTCCAGCTGATACGCAGGGCTTATGCTGATGACCTATAAGCAGACGTGGACAGCCGATACACTGTACTCGCCAGTTTGAGGAGGCAACAGATGTGACTGTCAATCCTCCAAAGACAGTGTTAGCGTACTTCCCCTCACACGTCGCAGGTCGAACTGGTTCTGTGTCCGGACATAGCAAAAAATCCTCGGAGTCGTCATGATGGATAACCTGGCAGAGAATGGAGGCGCTCACCTGGCACTCTGCATAAAATCACAGCATAAGCCAGAAGACATTCGGTCCGTTCCTTGGAACTTCACGAAAGGATGGAGATCGTTAACACCTGCATCCTAGGCCTGGTATCTGGCTCAAGTTCTGCCAAGGTCTCTATGCCAAACTGCACACTGAGTCTTGGAGGTGGTGGACTGAGGTTAATAGCCTTTCAAGCCAAATATGAGGCTCTTTTCATCAAATGCGCCAAAGCCGTGATTGCACCATTATTTCATAAATTCAGGCCATATTCACTGGATGCCCCAGTCCAAATCACCGGCATCCCCTACGCGCCGAACTTCGTTCGTCGCTTTTACCTCGACACCAGCTACCTTCTACAAACTGACCTGAGAGGCAACAAGAATTGGTGACATCGCCACAGCACTTCGTGGATTCCCATCCAGAATAAATGGGAGTTGGTCAGCCACAGCACAAGTGGAACAGTCCGCAGCTCGTGGTCGTGCGGTAGCGCTCTCGCTTCCCACGCCCGGGGTCCCGGGTTCGATTCCCGGCGGGGTCAGGGATTTTCTCTGCCTCGTGATGACTGGGTGTTGTGTGCTGTCCTTAGGTTAGTTATGTTTAAGTAGTTCTAAGTTCTAGGGGACTGATGACCATAGATGTTAAGTCTCATAGTGCTCAGAGCCATTTGAACCATTTTTGAACAAGTGGAACACTGTGCGGCAAAACCTAGCCTCCAAGGTTTTGTCTGGGAGTGCCGGCGCAACGTGGTACAAGGTCGTCAATCGCACTATTCCAACAAACTCCAAACTCTAGTCAATTCACCTAATCCGATCAAGTGACTGCGACATGTGTGTGGAAGAGGACAAATCGAGAATCGCTTTGTGGCCGCAAATTTCGTATCATCTGAGATACTGCAAGAGACATGCTGCGATTGATAAACAGAGTCACTATGAATCACATCACGGTGTCAGACGCCTTCATACCACAATGGAACCACTATTCCAAAACAAAGAAAAATGTTACGACCTAGATTACTGGAAACACAATTCACGCAATATTCTCCCTGAAATTGTCTGATAAATTGGATTTCCTGGAGTATTTGTGTAATGAACACGGTGACGAACAAACACTGAATAAATAAAGCGACATCTTTGCGAATAACCTGAATATATAATTGGAAAAAAACGTGGTGATATGGAACTATAATTCATTCGTTCTACCTTTTCTTTTTCGTTCTCTTTTCTCTTCATTTAACGTGATTTCGTGGTTTAATAGGCTGCCCGAAATCCTTATTTGCCTTCTACGCTGCATATGGTGAGATTTTTTTGTTCTGTGACACTTTATTAGAAGAGCACTAACAGAAAAACAGCCATAGGCAACCTTGTCTCAAGAGTGGTCTGGACTTGCTTGGTGTGATACACATTCCAATACCTGCCTCCTTGTGTACTGGGGATAGGCGGCTTGTCTACCGAATGACATTGCCTAAGACTGGACCTATAGAACAGCTGGAAGAAACTTGTATTCCCTTTATTTAAGGTGTATTGTATTTTAACACAGTATGTAACCTCTGGAGGTTAGTGTCAGCGAGGATGTCTGCTGCCAGGTTAAGCTAATTTGTTTTAAACATTTTCTTCAGGTGTTTTAGATTTAGAAGCCGAATATTTGGTAAAAAAAAAGGTTGGCGATGAAGTACTTCGAGAATGATTGTTAGTTTTGTACAGTATCCAGTGAATATTTTATTTTGTTTCTGCCAACTAAGTAAGGCCGCAGGCTTTAAATTCTTATGACGTACTGTCAATTCGTCCATCCTTTGCTAATTGTGTTTTTTCCTTCGTTCTTTATTTGGTTTTAAGGAGAACGGTACGTCAAAACATTCGTTTGTATTTGTTTATGAGCCAAATTTTATACTTTCTGTTTTGCTATATATCACGTAGGCTCAATTCACCACAAGGAACCTTTTTCATTGCAGATGGACTCTGAGGAACATTTACAGATTCATTTCACGTCATTTATTTCTTGATTTCGTCTTTTATTGCTGTAAAGGGGAGAATATGATGTATCACCCTTCGTCGGTACATGACATTTAGTTTCAGCTTAACTAAAGCAGTGAAATTCGCCGATGACGGCACCTTTGGAGGGCGCAAGGAAGAGCTGTGAGGGGAGAAGGGAGAGGAAGGTTCCTCGCCCCCTCCCCCCCCCAAAAAAAAGTGATTTTATTAGTGCATATGTGCCATCTTCAAGTTGCACTACGATAGTTGATCTGGTTAACTAGAGTGTCCGATTTCGACTTCACACCTCACATTCATCATTCACTCTTCACCGAAACACTGCTAACAGTGAAAGTGAGCTGTTAAGGCGAACTGTGCTCGAGAAACGTCTAAAATGGGACGTTCTGGTTACGCAGACTAACTAAGTACGTCTCCATCTTTGCATTAATAAGATCATAAATTTCCATTGTAGATGCTTCACAAATAACAAGAAGCGCTACGCGCATGGCACAATACAAGTAGCTTTCCATTTACTTGCAGTAGACGAATCACATCTTCAAGTATATAGAAACAACTGAGAAGGGCAGTAAAATGTGCTGTGAAGTAATGTGGAGTGGAATCCCTTTAAAATGTGACACAACACTATAAACCCAAGCAAAAGCTATTTTTAATATTTATGTGAAAGCTAGATTTAAGTAACATACGGACGATGTAACACAATAATGAGTTTATTATCACAAAAACCGTTTAACAGCCAAGATCGTATAAAATATATTTTTTTATTGAAGACAACCGGTTTCAACGGACTATGCTGTCATCTTCAGGTTTTAAAATATTTTGTTTGTAAAACATGTTCATTTTAGGCTGACCTCACGCACAAGATGTCAAGCGGATAAAAATAGTACATTATAAAAGGTTTGTCATCGCTAAAATATTTAAAAACATAAAGCACCTTGTCCAACAGACTATGTCCATGTACATACTGCTCACAGTTGCTTGTTGCATCTTACAAGCATGACACACAATAGCACAACTGTTTACATATGCTGGACGTATTTCACCATTTTGCCGGTCATCGGACCCATTGCTACTATAATATGATATAATAAAGAGGCCTTACGTCCTGAAATGAAGTACCCTTCGTCTATAGTGACTCCAGTTAGCCAGGGTACGTTTGTGTGAGGCTCCAGGTCTGCCGGATGTTTGGGCAGGAATGAATCTTCCCCCTCGCCTTCTATAACTGCTCGGAATGGTATTGGAGGGGTGATGAACCACTCCTGGAATTGAAATGGACCATAATCAGAACTTCAGCACAGCAACCGAGTACCCATGCCACGTGTTCTTTGGACTGTAAAAGTAAGTGGAATAATTAAATATTTGACTTCCTTTATTTTGTAATTGAAACACATGTTCAGTTTAATAAAAGTTGTTACTGAACACGAGACCGTGTGATGGGTCTCAGTATTATATGAGATTCACTTCTGTTATCAATAAGTAAAATATATTTAAAGCACTACAATTAAACTTATCATAATGAGTAGCGTATGGTAGCTCTTGTATGAGTGAGATAAACGTACGATAGCAATAGAATGAATTCTTAATTCTGCTTGAAAAGCCACTGAAAGACATACCTAGATGAAGTACGACGCACGCAATAACATTTCAATAATGTTTTCGACAACTGATGATATACTAAAGAGATAAGCATGTTTCTATAAGGCGTACCATGAAGATCATATAAACTGTCAGGCTTACTGAGAAATCAGATGTATCAGTGTAACATAAGTATAGGGACGACTCAGTCTAGAGCAATAAATCAAAACGAGAAAATTTAATATTTACCCTTTATGTGCTGACAATGACAAAATCTGTTTCTGAAGTAGTTTTATTTGCCTGTACATATCACAACAGTTTTTCTAAGTGACCTGCCCTATCATCCGTCAGGTATGACATCTGCCACTTTAGAACAACGCCAGGGAAAGCCAGACACATGTCAGTAGATCCCCTTCTCTCGACTAGTGTATTGTACACACGACTTTTCATACGGTCGCACAAAAAGAAATTAGGTAGTGCAACACCGTTGTGTTACCCTGTTTTCTTTCACCGCTGAACAACTCTTGAAAACATGGTGGAGAAGGTATTTCCGAAATGGCTAAATTTGTAAATGGTTCATGTGGCGCCATGGCTTAAGTGTACTGTGCATGGCAGAATGGCGCTATCCAAAACCGGCGCCGAGCCAACTGTGGTCCACCACGGTCCATGGACAACAGTGGTGAACGACAGCTGATGTGTAAGGGAGAACAGACTTGCAACGGTTGAGCAACTGACTGGCCACATGAACCATGAGGCTACGAACACTACTTGCTCAATGACAGTTCAGCGACCGTTGCTGCATGTGGACTTCGATAGGAGACGCCTGATGCATTCATCCATGGTGACTGCTATTCGCCCACGACGAAGGCTAGAATTTGCACGCCAGTACTGTAATTGGACATCCACTGAGTGGCAACAGGTGGCCTTTCTGATGAATCACGTTTTACGCTCCGTCGGACCGATGGACTTTGGCGTGAACGGCCCTGCAACATTGTTGGAAGGATGTAGGCCAAAGACAGGACCGTTATGGTGATTTCGTTATCCTAGAAGGCACAGTACAGCAACACCATTATGCATATATACTGGGGACCATGTCCATCCCAACACGCAGCTTGTTTTTCGGCAGCATGATGGCACATTCCAGCAGAACAATGCAATGTGTCACACATCTCGCAGTGCACGTGCATGGCTCGAAGAGCACTAGGATCAGTTTACCCTACTCCCCTGGCTGCCAACCCCCCCCCCCCCCCCCGGGTTTAAACCCCATCAAGAATTTCTACGACCCCCTTGACCGGCTGTTCACGTCATGGATCCCCAACCTTGAAACAAAACGCAGGTGGCCACAGTGGCAGACTCGATATGGCTTCAACTCTATTCCTGCTCGTCCGCCAGTCAAAAGATGGTTACTCAGGCTTTTGATAGGCGGTCACATTGATGTGACTGGAATGTGTATTTAAAACACTTATTTACTCTTCAGTTTCTTATCGTTCCTGTGAAATAGTTATGTAACTGATCCTGTCTCTTGAAGAACAGTTATTCCGCTGCCGAAGTTTGTGTAATTACACATAGAAAAACTCTTAGTGTTGATGGCTAAGATAGTTACAGTACATGTAAGTTATTATTTTACCGACCGCCTACGAGAAATTGTCAGATGGAAAAGTTTGTTGTTTGTGTTTGAGGTTTACGGGCGCTAAAGAACGTGGTCATCAGCGCTCAAATGAAAAACAAATTTTCCGTAGCGTATGGCAAGACACTTTAGGTGAAAATGTTGAGTGGGTCGCACTTTCCATATTTGCAAGAATAGGTCTAATGGCAATGTTTTATCGATCTACATTCATCTGATCTGGTACGAAAAGAGCTGTTCCACTTTAAGTTGGAACAGAGTGAACAAAGACTTCTGCGCGACACCTTTGGAAGCAGAATAGCAACAGAGCTACTAACAAAGAAGCTCCACTCGGTGGCGATGAGCGTGTAGTCGTCGACGGTCCTGAGGCAGTCGATCAGCGCTGCATTCGGCTCCGCGGGACAGCCGACCAA
Source organism: Schistocerca piceifrons (assembly GCF_021461385.2). Taxonomy (NCBI): domain Eukaryota; kingdom Metazoa; phylum Arthropoda; class Insecta; order Orthoptera; family Acrididae; genus Schistocerca; species Schistocerca piceifrons. Next base: position 620,256,819 of record NC_060140.1, read on the forward strand.
GGCCGCCACCTTGCGCGCCTTCTCCAGCGCTCCAGGCTCCGGGGCCGCCCAGAGCGCTGTTGCCACGCCGCTCTGGGAAATGGCTCTGTGGAAGAGGCCTGCAAACGAGAGAGAAGAGTTTGCATCTGAAATGATGCCTGCACAAGACAGCGTGCACGCAAGGTTCTTCCACTCAATACATACGAACTTCAGTGAAAAATAAAATAGATTAAAAGACATTTCATAACCTATAATAGAAGAATTACTAGTAATTAATATCACGAATTGGAAAAGGTACCTATCATTATTAATTTATGTGCAGCTACTCATAGAGCTGCATTGTGGGCTGTAATTATCGTATGGAAGTGAAAATTGGTAGGTATTCTTTTATGTTAATGCAGAACCAATTTACGCTGAAAAAATATCAGTTCCAATTTTGGCCATCAGGTGCGAACCTGATGCTGTGAATGCATGAAAGAGATAGAGAAATGTTTGCAAATGTAATAGATTGGGAATAGGGTGTGAGCAGAAAGTGTCAAACTAGTGAGAAAGACGTAATGTTGATTTTATTATTAACCACCACTTAGACAGTTTTTTTATACGAGCACAGGAGGCGTCGTCGAGATGCTATACAGCGCCAGATTTGCACCTGGTGGCCAAAATTGGAACTATTTTTTTTTTTAGCATAAACCGATTCCGCATTAATGCATACCACATCTGTCAAGTTTCGCAGCCATATGATAGTTGCAGCTCACTGCACCTCCGTGAGTAGCTGGACTAACTATAACCACCTAGTACCTTAGACACTGTAGTGGATACAGAGCACATTTTTAAGGAAACTAAATGATCTAAAAATATGGCCTTTATAACATATGCACTAATATGAAGCACACACAATAATAATAATAATAATAATAATAATAATAACAAACTATAGACATAATGTAGAGAATTGAATAACATAAATAATCTATAGACATGACAAATGTAGAAAATGCTAACAAGGGAACCTCCCCATCGCACCCCCCTCAGATTTAGTTATAAGTTGGCACAGTGGATAGGCCTTGAATAACTGAACACAGATCAATCGAGAAAACAGGAAGAAGTTGTGTGGAACTATGAAAAAAATTAATAAAATATACAAACTGAGTAGTCCATGCGAAGATAGGCAACATCAAGGACAATGGGAGCCAAGGAGCGCCGTGGTCTCTTGGTTAGCGAGAGCAGCTACGGAACGAGAGGTCGTAGGTTCAATTCTTTCCTCGAGTGAAAATTTTAATTTTTTATTTTCAGTTTATGTGACAAACTCTTATGTTTTCATCACTTTTTTGGGAGTTATTATCACATCCAGAAGAAAACCTAAATCGGGCAAGGTAGAAGAATCTTTTTACCCATTCGCTAAGTGTACAAGTTAGGTGGCTCGACAACATATTCCTGTCACGTGACGCACATGCCGTCACCCGTGTTCCAGAGAATATATCAGACGTGTTTTGCTGTGGAGGAATCGGTTGACCTATGACCTTGCGATCAAATGTTTTCGGTTCCCATTGGAGAGGCACGTCCTTTCCTCTACTAATCGCACGGTTTTGCGGTGCGGTCGCAAAACACAGACACTAAACTTATTACAGTGAACAGAGACGTCAATGAACGAACGGACAGATCATAACTTTGCGAAAATAAAGAAAGTAAAATTTTCAGTCGAGGGAAGACTTGAACCAAGGCCCTCTCGTTCCGCAGCCACTCACGCTAACCACGTGACCACGGCGCTCCAGAGTTCACATGCTCCTTGATGTTGCATATCTAGCACATCGACTACTCAGTTTGTATATTTTACAAATTTTTTTCATAGTTCCACACAACTTCTTCCTGTTTTCTCTATTAATCTGTGTTCGGTTTTTCAAGCCCTATCCAATGTGCCAACTTATAACTAAATCTGAGGGGGGTGCGATGGGGAGGTTCCCTTGTAAGTAGGCAGCGCTAGTATTGAGAACAACAATCTAATTTTTTATCAAAAAATGTTTTACAGTTACAGCAATAGGAATCTTGCATGTGATAGTGTGCAGCATTGATGTCACATTTAATTCAGCAGCATTCTTTATCATCGATTTTTTTTCGTCAGTCTTCTGATTAGTTTCCTCTCTTTTGCCAGCCTTTCCATGTCATAGTAGCACTTGCACCCAACAACATCAATTATTTCTTCGTGATATTCTCATTTCTATCTTGCCCGACAGTTTTTACCCTCTACACTCCCACTAGCATGATGGAAATTATTGTCTGATGTTTTAACACATTGTGTACCTCATCTTCTTTTCAATGTTTTCCACATGTTAGCTCCTGGTCGCTTCTGCGGAGAACCTCTTCATTTCTTATCAGTCTACCTAATTTTTAACATTCTTCACTAGCACCACATCTCAAATGCTTCAATTCCAGCTTTACGGCAGGTCGCGATTCACTTCCAATTTAGTGCTCCAGACGCACATTCTGAAAAATTTCTTCTTCAAATTAAGGTAAATATTTGATACTGAGCCGTGTTGTGGCTCGCAGTAGTGTCATTGGTAGGTTGGCATTGCGTAAAAGGGATAGTGGCATCTCGTTTCCTTCTTGTGTTTACTGGCACCACTACATTTGCTAGCATTCTCTGTCCGCAAGTGGAAGCAGCAGTGGTTATCGATACCTAGTACCGTGGTACTATCTTTGGAAGGATGTCAAGGTTTTCCAGGTCGGAGTGTATCAGGGAGTTCAGTTGGGACAGAGCAGCAGTGAGGTCCGGCAGCTCGAGGACATGCCGGGACCACTGGCGACACGCAAGCACTGCTGGATCGAGGGGCTGTAGTTGCGATGGCCACAACCTCGCTGTCCACCGGACCCAGGACGTTTGAGTTGAGTGAATATTAACCTCCACTATTTCGATATCATGCCATTTGTTCACGCATTGCTGCTCACAGAGTCGCTGAGACAAAGAGCAACGAGTGGAGTGTTTGCAGTTGACGAAATTAATTAGCTGTCCTCCACTTCTTATTATTAATCATTGAATTCCTTGTGTTATTATTGGTGAAGTTCAACCAGCCTAGTGGCCGCTAACGCCAAAGTTACCTGCCCTGGAGGTTAGCATATTTTCGCGGCAGTGTACCTTTCCTCGCCTTGCCGCTGCTATCCGGTAAGGCGTGTAGTTCGACAGCCACCTTCATTGTGGTTCGGATATTTTTTTTCTTTTTGACTGCCTTGGTCATAGTGGTTCCTTCCGCTTCTGGATGTTCTAAACACCAGATTCTGAAGACGCAGTGCTGTCCGCCGGTTCCGCCTTGCCTGGGTTATTCCACCGTTGTATTGGTTATCAGACGTTAGGTAGATTTTGCAAGAGTGTTGGCCTGCGTTCCAACTGTCGCTAGTTTTGAGTTACCATCCGGTTAAGTGAATGCAACTCTTGGCTGCCTCTCTCATTGTTTACAAAGTAGAGCGACTTTCCCAGGTCGGTCCTTGGAGCACTGTCTGAGGCCACTTCTCTCTTGATTTGGTCAGATTTCGATGATCGTTTTCTTTTAAAAAGTATTTTAATTTTGAATTATTAATGTTTGGGCCTTCAGCAGACAAAGAGTTTGAATTTCTTGTTAATAAGGCCTTCAGCTGTCAGTGTAACTTGTCTTAAGAAATTTTAATTAGACGAAATATCTTAACACTGAAATGTTGATAATTGTTTTTTTAGATATCTCTCGAAGAAGTTTAATTGCTTCTCAAAAATTTCCTATCCAGGCTTTAAGCCGTCAAATCGTTTTTTGAGTCATTACTGTTGGGGGCTTCAGCCGACAAATAATCTGAATTTCTTGTCAATAAGGCCTTCAGCCGTGACGCAGTTGGTCTTAAGAATTTTTGATTAGCTATTGTCTCTTAATAGTGAAATTTTGATAATTCTCTTTTTTTAAAAAATATTTTAGTATCTCTTGAAGAAGTTTAGCTGGTTCTTAAGAATTTGCTATCCAGGCATTCAGCCGTCAAATTGTTTTTTGAGTTATTACTATTGGGGCCTTCAGCCGACAAATAATTTGAATTTCTTGTCTATAAGGCCTCCAGCCGTGAGTGCAACTTGCTTAAGATTTTTTTTAATTAAACATTGTGTCTTAACAGTCAAATTGAATAATTGTTCCTTATTAGCAACTTTATTCGCAATTGTTTCCAAATATAGTGCATGTGATTAAAAAAAAGAAAAACTGACCAACCAATAGTAACTGAATACAGCCCCATTGGCACCAAATCCTGCCTTTCCCTAAGTACTAGGTCTCAGATACTAGTAGACATCTTTTGCTCAGGAATTCCCTTTTTGCCAGCACTAGTCTGCTTTTCATGTCCTCCTTGCATTGTCTGTCATTTGTTATTTTACTTCATTCTTCAGTCTGTCTACCCTGTGGTCCCCAGTTAAGCACTAATCTCATTACTACTACTCATCTTTCCACTCTTACTGCTCCCTTTTGGTTCTTGTATGTACTGTATATCACTCGCCTTCCCCTACAGCTTATATCTGTTTTTCTGAGAAATTTCAAACATCTCGTTAGTAGTGGTATATGGGGTTTCTGGCGAACTTTTGACATCCAGGTGAAGTCAAATTAATTAATTGATCAATTAATTCCACCTCCCTGACGATGTCGTGGGTTTTCCCCAGGCGGCACGTGTCCACTTCCGCCGCCACTGTTCTCGGAAATCCTGCCCAGCCCCTCTCCTCAACACCACATCGGGCACTCAGGAAAAAATTGGGGGGATTCAAATTTTGGGGGGAAAATGCAAAATTTTGGTAGGAAAATAGGGCAATATGACTACCTCCACCAAAATAGCCCCCCCCCCCATCCTTATCCCCCACTCCTAAGATGTCATTCAGCCCCCAACACCACCCCTTATGGAAGCGGCGGGAAACGATCAGTCTCCATCCAGCTGCAAGAGAGGAAGGTTAAGTTAGTGTATTTCATTTATTTTTGGTAGAAAACTTATGTAAATATCAGTCCTAATTACATAATTAATCATAAATATTGGTCCTAATTACACATCTATATGCAGAGTGCAATACAACAAGTGCCTCAAAATTGAAGACGTCACACACAGCTGGTGTTACCCTGCTGGAAAAAAATTCATAGTACCACTCCATACTAGTAGCAGACGAACTCTAAATAAATACTAATTCTACACAGAGCGCTTCCTTCAACTACGACTCTAAATAAATATGTATCTCTGTAACTCTAAGTAGGTTGCTCCCATTTTTAGAGTTTCAACTGCTTGTCTGAAAGCCTGCCAGAGAGGAAAAATTTCAATGTCCTACAGCTACTGTGGTTTTCAACACATTTCTGAAACTCTCAATGGATTTAGTTTATATTTGCTACTGGCGTCAGGGATGTTAAGGCATTTACTTTTTATTTTCCTCATGGGAAACCCACACTGGTGTCTAAGCACAGACGGGAAAATCAGAACAACTGCACATCTAAAAGTTCATGACTTTTTCGAAACCCACAACAGATTGTGAAACAAACACGGACACACAACAGATCGGATGTCTAAAAGATTCTCCTAGAATTCGAATCACTGTCATACGGACGAGAAAAATAGTTGAAATTGTCTGTGAATTTTCGATGTCCTACAGTTGCTGGTCTAGCAAGCTCTGAAGCTACAGTGGCAGATGGAGGACATCATCCCACTTGTCCGAATCAGAGGAAGCTGGAATGTCTGGACCTGTCTCTGAACACTCGAACATTGAAGACATCATGTGGCTCCCTGACGTCTCGGCACAATCCATAGATACCTTGTTCTGCGCCTGTCATGTTCGAATCACTCTGTAGAGGCTCCTACGCTCCCACAAAGGATGTCTGGTGACTCCTCTACGTCATGGAACTTCTTGCGAATGGAGCATTCTAATTGGTGCTTACTGAATTTACCCACCAAATTCCTGCTGCTGGTGTGAGAGCACCGTCCTCCACTTTCTACTGATGCACAAATTAGGAGAATTTCAACGGAAAACTCTTTCGTAGAGCAGCGTTATTGCAAGCACAGTTAAACCCTGTAATAGTGATCTACAGATCATGAAATACGGAAACTATCGACAAAGGCAGTTAATTACACCACTCTGCTACTGCCGAGGAAAGCTTGAATTTTCTGGCGTGAAACTGAGCCCCATACGGACTATATCACCACAAAGTTACTGATCAACACCACAAAATATTGCACCACCATACCACACCGTTGTAGTAACAACTCTTCCTATCCTGTACCAGAGAAACCATCATTACTGTATCTTGCATATAGCTAACGACACCAGACTCTCATAGATACACATTTGTGACACTTTTATGCTGAAATCACCGAGTAGCCTATGAAAATTTCCAGAATTTAATGTATTTCACGTGGTTTGCCAGAATACCATATCATTTACGCGACTGTTCTCCATATCAACCACATAACAGTATGTTACCAATCGCTTGCACACTATAATTCCGAAGATAAAGACTGGAAATTATATTTCTGGACATTTGAACCATCTTAGCGACATTCGCATTTAAGCGACATCCCGCAAACCGCTCAGTTATTAGAAACTTATTTCGTCTGCGAAGATTTTTACGTGAAAAATCGAAAATAGAGGAGGGCTACTTTGATGATTAGACCATATGCTTCACGTGGTCAACTTGGTTTACACAAAGAGTGTAACTCCACAATAATTTTGATAATTAAAATAAATTAGATCGAAAAGCAGTTTACAAAAGAAAAACCGCGAACTGGTTACTATCGTCTTACTATTAACCTGATGGGTCAAACAATTGTATAAGCACGTGGCACTGGTTTCACAAAGTACACCCCACGTGGGTTGAACATAAAGAAAAATTGCTATATTGAAAATTATTGTCAAGACGAGAGATTATAATCTCACGCACATTCGCATTTAAGATTGATGAACTTAGTTAGAGTTACTGATCAACATGTGGTTCCACTTTACTCACAAAGTAGTGACAAAGCAACTACCGGAATATATCCTGAACTTCACACGAGAATTACACTGCGCTGCAATTTAAGATAACATTAGATATTTTAGAGCTAAACCTGAAATAAAGGTGATTAAATTTTCAGCTAGGCTGAACTTAAGAAATCCATTGTCCTACGGACTTAGCAGACACGCGCTTAGCCGGAGATCTTACCACTTCAGACGCTCGCCACGGACCAACTAACCTGGTCCCTTCCTGAGGGTTGGCTCACAAATACAAACGGAAGTGGCCAGAGGGGCAGCTTCCTATACCAACATGACAAAGGATAGACGGGACCATACTAAGGATAGAAACCTCTTTGCTTTTAGAAAGCGTAGCTACCTGTTCCGACGTTGGTCCTACTGTTCTCTAGCAGACAGGCTTGTCTGCTACCCTGAGGCATGCAACTAGAAATACATTTGCTCATTCATCCTCTCACACAGAAGGGAAGGGGGTTGACAGTATCTTATCAAATACAGTATATAAAAGAAAGCGGATGTAGGTTCCGTATGAGACTGTGTGACATTAATTACATATAAACTGTGTTTTAAAGTGTAGTAGTGTGACAGATAGTTCTTGTTTATGTGTAAAAGTAACACGTTCCACTACTCAGTCTCCTCCCAGATAGTCAGAAATACCACAGTAAATTTAGAACAGGAATTTATGCCGTAAATGACAACAGATTTAAGAAATTAACATGAAAGGAATCCCACAGAGACCTTTCAACAGCTCATGCATCGAAGCTGCTTACAAGAATAATATACAGAAGAATGGAAAAGAAAATTGAGAATGCGCTAGGTGACGATCAGTTTGGCTTTAGGAAAAGTAAAGGGACGAGAGAGGCAATTCTGACGTTACGGCTATTAATGGAAACAAGGGTAAAGAAAAATCAAGACACTTTCATAGGATTTGTCGACCTGGAAAAAAGCGTTCGACAATATAAAATGGTGCAAGCTGTTCGAGATTCTGAAAAAAGTAGGGGTAAGCTATAGGGAGAGACGGATCATATACAATATGTACAACAACCAAGAGGGAATAATAAGAGTGGACGATCAAGAACAAAGTGCTCGTATTAAGAAGGGTGTAAGACAAGGCTGTAGCCTTTCGCCCCTACTCTTCAATCTGTACATCGAGGAAGCAATGATGGAAATAAAAGAAAGGTTCAGGAGTGGAATAAAAATACAAGGTGAAAGGATATCAATGATACGATTCGCTGATGACGTTGCTATCCTGAGTGAAAGTGAAGAAGAATTAAATGATCTGCTGAACGGAATGAACAGTCTAATGAGTACACAGTATGGTTTGAGAGTAAATCGGAGAAGGACGAAGGTAATGAGAAGTAGTAGAAATGAGAACAGCGAGAAACTTAACATCAGGATTGATGGTCACGAAGCCAATGAAGTTAAGGAATTCTGCTACCTAGGCAGTAAAATAACCAATGACGGACGGAGCAAGGAGGACATCAAAAGCAGACTCGCTATGGCAAAAAAGGCATTTCTGGCCAAGAGAAGTCTACTAATATCAAATACCGGCCTTAATTTGAGGAAGAAATTTCTGAGGATGTACGTCTGGAGTACAGCATTGTATGGTAGTGAAACATGGACTATGGGAAAACCGGAACAGAAGAGAATCGAAGCATTTGAGGTGTGGTGCTATAGACGAATGTTGAAAATTAGGTGGACTGATAAGGTAAGGAATGAGGAGGTTCTACGCAGAATCTGAGAGGAAAGGAATATGTGGAAAACACTGACAAGGAGAAGGGACAGGATGATAGGACATCTGCTAAGACATGAGGGAATGACTTCCATGGTACTAGAGGGAGCTGTAGAGGGCAAAAACTGTAGAGGAAGACAGAGATTGGAATACGTCAAGCAAATAATTGAGGACGTGGGTTGTAGGTGCTACTCTGAGATGAAGAGGTTAGCACAGGAAAGGAATTCGTGGCGGGCCGTATCAAACCAGTCAGTAGACTGATGACAAAAAAAAAAAAAAAAAAAAAAAAAGGAGTCTCTATAGACTGGTTCGAACAATACAGGGGCAGAACAAGGCATCTACGGAAATTTCCGTGATGTCAGAGAGTCACAATATGTCTTCTTTGTTCGCGTGTTTAGAGACAGGTCCAGACAGACCAGCCTCCTCTGGTTAGGACAAGTGGGATGATGTCCCCCTTCTGCCATTGTTGCTTCAGAGTATCTCCAGACCAGCAAATGTGGGACATCGAAAATTCACAGATAATTTCAACTATTTTTCTCGTCTGTAGGACAGTGATTCGAATTCTAGGAGAATCTTTTACATATCCGATCTGCTGTGTGTGTACGTTTCCTTGACGATCTGTCGTGGGTTTCGAAATATGTCATGAACTTTCACATAAGTAATTGTACCGATTTTCCCGTCTGTGCTTAGACATCAATGTGGGTTTCCGATTGTACAACTGTGCTTCGAAAAGTGAGGAAAAAACCAAATAAGTGCCTTAACATCCCTAACTCCAGCAGCAAATATAGACTGTCTCTCAAAGTGCCTTCAAACAGGCAAAAAACTGCTGAACGTTTCATTTTGAGTTACATAGATATTTATTTATTTATTTCGAGTTGTAGGTAAAAGTAGCGCTCTATGTAGAGTCACAATTTATTTTTAAGTCCACCTGCTACTAGTTTCAAGAGGTATTGTGAACTTTTTTCCCAGCTGGATGACACCAGTTATCTGTGACACCTACAATTTTGAGCTGTACTGCGATTTTAGGCACTCGCTGTGTTGCACTATGCATGTAGTGTGTAATTAGGACCAACCTGTATGATTGATTATGTAATTAGGACTGATCTTTACATCAGCTTCCCGCCAAAAATAAATAAAGTGCACTAACTTAACCTTCCTCTCCTGCAACAGGACAGAGACAGAGCGTTTCCCACATTTCCAGAGGTTGGGTGGTGGTGGGGGCTGAGTGACATCTTAGGAGTGGACGAGGGATAGGCGGTTAAGTTAGATGAGGGGGTCCAATTTCCCTACTTTCTCGTCAAAAATTTGAATTTCCCGTCCTTTTTTCTGGGTTGAGTGGGGCTGAGGAGGGGAGGGGTAGGGTAGTGGTTTCCGAGAGGGGTGGTCTGAGAAAGGGACACATGCTGGCCAGGGGAGGCTCATGGCCGCCAGAGTGGGAGGGGGGATTTAATTGATCAATTAATTTGAGCCGCGCAGGATTAGCCGAGCAGTCTAAGGCGCTGCAGTCATGGACTGTGCAGCTGGTCCCGGGGGAGGTTCGAGTTCTCCCTCGGGCACGGGTGTGTGTGTTTGTCCTTTGGATAATTTAGGTTAAGTAATGTGTAAGCTTAGGGACTGATGACCTTAGCAGTTAAGTCCCATAAGATTTCACACACATTTGAACATTTGAACAATTAATTTGATATAGATTTGATATCAAAAGTGCGCCAGAAACCATCTTATGCTACTACTCTCGTTCCATTTTACACTGTCATACGTTGTTTCTAGTTCGAGAAATTCTAAGAAAATATTTTAATTTTCGTCAAGTCGGTTTCATCATCAAGTTCAATTCCTTCCCATTCTTCTATATGTTATTCCTGTCAGAAACTTTGATGCATGAGATGAGATGATTGTGTGATAGTTCTCGCTCTTATCTGTCATTGCTGTTTGCGGCATCTTGTGAATTATATTTTTTTCAAGAGCTTAACGGTTTGGCCCCAGCTTCATAGATTCTACAAATGAGCTTCTATAGTCGAATGTTATCAATACCCTCTGTTTTATTGATTGCAAACCTTCCAAAGCTCTGTTGAACCCTGACGCTAATACCTGATTCCTGTCTTCCATATTGATTCCCATTTCTTCCTGTGTCACTACAACCTGTAGATACCTTTAATATTCCCTCTCCATATATCCTCCGTCTCCTCTCTGTCATCGTTTAACAGTAGGCTTCCTTTTGCATTCTTTTCACTGAAGATAATTTTAACTTTTTTCTTTTCTCTGAATCAGTTCTTTCAACGTCCTTTACTTTTTCAGTGTTATGTGATATTAATGTAGTTTAAGTTAAGTTCCTATCATGTGGGTGCTTTAAGTAATTAAAGTTACCACACCAAAATTTTCTGTGTACATGATAGCCTGTCATTTGGCAATTGTTCAAGGGTTCTTCTTCAGTATTGCTGTCATCGAGTGTCCTACGTGTTGCGCAGCTACGATCTCGCCGCAATCAGATGCACAACATGACACCTCTTAGTTTTATTGCACTCATCTGTCACCCTGACGACTAGATGATACGTTTGACTGTTCAGTTAGTCGTGTGAATAGGCAACACAGCAGCTCCATCCACCTCATCTCCTCATAAATCCACATCGTCGAGTATTTTTCTTCTCTCGTTTTATGGCGGTATTTTCAGTTCCAACTACAACTCTGCAGTGTCTCTTCACATCAGTGCCCAATTTTGAGATTAGTTTTTCGTTTCTGATGCCTTCCACATTATTGGACTCTATGAAATATTCTCTATTGAAGTAATATTATTACTTTTATCACATCGAAGACAGACTCCAACGAAAAATTAAACTGAGGTGACAAAACTCATGGGATACCTCCTAATATCGCGTCGGACCTCCTCATGCCCAACGTAGCTCTACAATTCGACGTGGTATGAACTCAACAAGTCGTTCAATGTGCCCTGCAGAAATACGATTGTTGAGCCATATTACCTCTATAGCCGTCCACAATTGCGAAAGCGTTATCAGTGCAGGATTTTATGCACGAACCGACCTCTCGATTATGTCCCATAAATGTTCGATGAGATTCATGCCGGGAGATCTGGGTCGATAAAACATTCGCTCAGATTGTCCAGAATGTTATTCAAACCAACTACGAACAATTGTGCCCCGCCATAAAAATTCCATCTCTGTTTGCGAACATAAAGTCCACGAATGGCTACATTCGTCCCCAAGTAGTCGAATATGACCATTTCCAGTGAATGTTCGGTTCAGTTGGACCAGAGGACCCAGTCCATTCCATGTAAACATGGCCCACACCATTGTGGACCCACAACCAACTTACACGGTGCCTTGTTGACAATCTGGGTCCATGGCTTCGTGGGGTCTACGACACACCCGAACCCTACCGTCAGCTCTTACCAGCTCGAAGCGGCGCTCATCTGACCAGGCCACGGTTTTCCAGTCGTATGGTCACAAGGCCAGGAGAGGCGCTGCAGGCAATGTCTTGCTGTTAGGAAAGATACTGTCCTTAAGGAAACGTTCGTCGTACGTCTCACGTTGATTTCTGCGGTTATTTCATGCAGTGTCGCTCGTCTGTTAGCACTGACAACGCTATGCAAATGCGGTTACTCTAGGTTAAGTGAAGGCGTCGGCGATTGCGTTGTCCGTGGTGAGAGGTAATGCCTGAAACTTGGAATTCTCGGCACAATCCTACCACTGCGTATCATGGAATATTATATGCTCTAAAGATTTCCGAAATGGAATGTCCTATATGTCTAGCTCCACTTACCGTTCCACGTTCAAAGTCTGTTAACTCCCGTCGTGCGGCTATAATCACGTCCGAGACCTTTTCATGTAAACCACCTGAGTGCGAACGATCGCTCCGCCAATGCAGTGCCCTGTTACACTGACAATCCAAAACATTATGACCACTGCCCACTTCGAGGTTGGATGCCGCCTGGTGACGTAGCGAAGATATGAGCTGCAAATGTGGAAGTCCAATTTTTATTACTCAAAGCCTGTGAACGAGTATCTCGAAAACCGCGAAACTGGTCGAATGTTAACGTGTTAATGTCATATCTACCGAAAGAAGTAGAAGGACAGCGAACCTACCATTACGCGTTAAATGGTTGAACGTCCACGACTCTTCACAGAACGTGGGTTTCGGAGGCTCGTCTGCCCTGTAAAGTAGTATAGATGGTGATCTGTGTCATCTCTGCATAAAGACAACAATGCTGGTACACTCACAAGTGTTTCAGAGCACACCGTTCATCGTACATTGTTGCACATGAAGCTCCGCAGCAGATCACGCCTAGGTGTTCACACGTTGATCCAACGACATCTTCAATTACGGTTGCAGTGGGAATGGGACCATCGGGATTCGATAGTCGATTAATGGAAATGCCTCGGCTTTTCGGGTGAATCACATTTTTGCTATACTAGGTCGATCGTCCTCTCAAAAAATAACCATCACCAACGCAAAAGGCGGCTCGAAACGTGCAGTGCCAGCGCAAGCTGGTGGGAGCAGTATTATGCTGCTGAATAGATTCTCCTGTGCTTACATGGGACCTGTGGTAGTAACCGAAGACACGCTGACAGCTGCGAGCCACCTTCATGCTTAATGTCTTTCCCGACGGCGATGTCATCTTTCAGCGGTATAACTGTCGGCCTCTCTGAGCCAGAATCGTGCTACAGCGGTTTGAGGAGCATTGTAGTGAACTAGCGCTGATGTCTCGGCGACCAAATTCGCCTGATGTAAATCCTATGGAACCCATCTATGTGACTATCGGGCGCCATCACAGCGTTCGCAAACCAGTCGGACCGTTATTTAGGCGAATTACATGACCCCTGTGTAGACATCTAATGCCACATACCTCCACAAAACTACCAACAAACTGTCGGATCTGTGATACGCAGAATCAGTGATGTACACTCCTGGAAATGGAAAAAAGAACACATTGACACCGGTGTGTCAGACCCACCATACTTGCTCCGAACACTGCGAGAGGGCTGTACAAGCAATGATCACACGCACGGTACAGCGGACACACCAGGAACCGCGGTGTTGGCCGTCGAATGGCGCTAGCTGCGCAGCATTTGTGCACCGCCGCCGTCAGTGTCAGCCAGTTTGCCGTGGCATACGGAGCTCCATCGCAGTCTTTAACACTGGTAGCATGCCGCGACAGCGTGGACGTGAACCGTATGTGCAGTAGACGGACTTTGAGCGAGGGCGTATAGTGGGCATGCGGGAGGCCCAGTGGACGTACCGCCGAATTGCTCAACACGTGGGGCGTGAGGTCTCCACAGTACATCGATGTTGTCGCCAGTGGTCGGCGGAAGGTGCACGTGCCCGTCGACCTGGGACCGGACCGCAGCGACGCACGGATGCACGCCAAGACCGTAGTATCCTACGCAGTGCCGTAGGGGACCGCACCGCCACTTCCCAGCAAATTAGGGACACTGTTGCTCCTGGGGTATCGGCGAGGACCATTCGCAACCGTCTCCATGAAGCTGGGCTACGGTCCCACACACCGTTAGGCCGTCTTCCGCTCACGCCCCAACATCGTGCAGCCCGCCTCCAGTGGTGTCGCGACAGGCGTGAATGGAGGGACGAATGGAGACGTGTCGTCTTCAGCGATGAGAGTCGCTTCTGCCTTGGTGCCAATGATGGTCGTATGCGTGTTTGGCGCCGTGCAGGTGAGCGCCACAATCAGGACTGCATACGACCGAGGCACACAGGGCCAACACCCGGCATCATGGTGTGGGGAGCGATCTCCTACACTGGCCGTACACCACTGGTGATCGTCGAGGGGACACTGAATAGTGCACGGTACGTCCAAACCGTCATCGAACCCATCGTTCTACCATTCCTAGACCGGCAAGGGAACTTGCTGTTCCAACAGGACAATGTATCCCGTGCCACCCAACGTGCTCTAGAAGGTGTAAGTCAACTACCCTGGCCAGCAAGATCTCCGGATCTGTCCCCCATTGAGCATGTTTGGGACTGGATGAAGCGTCGTCTCACGCGGTCTGCACGTCCAGCACGAACGCTGGTCCCACTGAGGCGCCAGGTGGAAATGGCATGGCAAGCCGTTCCACAGGACTACATCCAGCATCTCTACGATCGTCTCCATGGGAGAATAGCAGCCTGCATTGCTGCGAAACGTGGATATACACTGTACTAGTGCCCAAATTGTGCATGCTCTGTTGCCTGTGTCTATGTGCCTGTGGTTCTGTCAGTGTGATCATGTGATGTATCTGACCCCAGGAATGTGTCAATAAAGTTTCCCCTTCCTGGGACAATGAATTCACGGTGTTCTTATTTCAATTTCCAGGAGTGTATTTCGTTCCCAAAAAAAGCTATTAAGTAGGTGGACACAATTTTTTGACTAATCAGTGTATGCCTTCTATATGCGATACTACCGCCATCTGTATAAGTGCATACCGTTCTCCTATGACTTTAGTCACCTCAACTTACTAAGTCGGAGATGCTGGACGAAAGACGGCTTTCTCACGTCCTCAACTCAGGCCATGAGTGGCCCGTCAGCAGTGGAACACATGGGTAGACTCCATGATCGACCGAGCAACAGAAAGGAGCTGCATCTCCCATAGCAGGTTCACATCTTCACTTGTATTCGCACCACTGTCGTGACTTTGTTCGCGTATACTGTATTTGAAAGTTGGTAGCATTTGGCGTACGTTACGTTTAGTTATACTACTTGTCTTGTTGCCAATCTCTCGTTTTGGGTCTACTCTTGGATAAGTGTGTTTCTCGAGCGACATTTCTTCATTCATGATTCGGCGGGATTCAACTACTTTCTGTCCGAGGCACTTATACGTTTATTTCTTACATGCACAGTATTCGAGGACGTAGGTTGCACGTGTTACTCGAAGATGAAGAGGTTAGCACAGGGGAGAATTCGTGGCGGGCCGCATCAAACAGTCAGAAGACTGATGACAAAAAAAGAAAAGTGTGGGTTTCTGCGACCTGTGTCTGTTTAATTACATTGCACCGGGTTGTACTGCCGCGCAGTATGTTACTTCTGTCTTCGTTCAGGATCAACTACCTTCATCAATCCTCTGTAGGTCCTTCTGCAAGTCATTCCTTTCTTCTGGAGTTGCTACCTTCTTATAAATAACCGCATCATCCGCGAATAGCTTTGAGGAGCTTCCGACGCATTCTGCAATATCATTTATATACACTGTAAACAGTAACAGTCCTAACATACTTTTTTGGGGTACTCCCAAAATTACCTTCACATCTGTCCACTTCGTTAACTCATTCCAGTGTTTGGTTCAACGCATGTATGAGAAAATTTTCTTTTCCTTCTGTTACGAACTTTACAAGGTCCTACCAACGTTTTGGTTTCATAGATTTTAACCTTCACGGTTGTATTACAAATATTTTGGCGGCAGGAAGGGCATCCGGCTACCCCTTAAATTAACCTTGCCAAATACGATTAACCATGCAGACCCTGCATCATTGCGGGAAAAAGGCACAAGCAAAAGAAAGAAAAAAAAGGTTGAATTACAAACATTTGCTTCAGATACCACACATATCGTAAAATCAAAGCGTGTGTGCGTTTACTAAGAGAGATAACATTCCATCTAATAAAGAAGTTCTATATATCTGCTTATTATATTATCATTCTAATAAAATATATCTATTCTGATTCTGAGATAAATTGATTGCAATGGCCAAACGATAAAAGAAATTTTCTGATTTTAAAACAGAGCAGATATATTCCGTTCGTATGAGTGGACCCAACGTGGTGCGAATAAGTCTTCTACTGTTTCCCACTTTCTGCAGCATACACCTATCACTCTCACAAACCTCGCCCAAATAATGCGTTAACGGAGCAAACTAGGGTGTTCGCTATATCCTGCTGCACTCTGGGGGCGTTAAAAGGCCTATACACAGGATAAAAGTTTGCAAGAAAATTTTATATTGAACCAAAGATGGCCAAATGTAGTATCGATTGTGTAGTAGCGTCGCTGCTCAACAGTGATCGTTGGTTCAAGGTGTTATGGGTAATGTGCTAGAGTAACTTTAGATAGGGAGCTGTAACGAAGATTCAAGTGTAAAGACGTGTTATGCTGGATATATACCTACTCGCTATGGGCAGTAATGATAATTTTAATTTGAATGATACTGTGCCAGAAACAATTAAGGTAAAGAAAGATGTTTTGTTTCCAACGCAATGAGAGTATTCGTAAGTGATAATTGAGACAATGTATATCACTCACATACAAAGATTTTGTAAAGCTAATTGTTAATGTATAATCAGTTTATTGTGTGTTAATTGTGAACATTATTAATTCTGAAACAGTCAAAATACAAGTTTTAAAGTTAGTGCGTTATTGTTACTTACCACAAATTAATACCAGTTTTTGAGATCCATGTCGTTTTTGATTAATTATTTTGCTCAAGAAGTTATTGTCTCAGCCATATTTTATTTAATTAAAATGTATGCTAAGAAACAGCCATGCACAATAGCCATATGCTATACGCAATTTAAAGTACTGACAGAGAGCAGTGCGAAGAGCGTTATCATTGCACAGATAAAGATAAGAAATTTTATTATTTCAGGGATAGCATCAATAAGCAGAGGGACCATTATTTTCAAATTGATCAAGTTTTGTTTTATTAGCAGGGCCAAATTCAAATCAATAGAGTTGCATCAGATTCAGTTTTTGTGTCATTTAAATTCAGGCAGTTTTGGTTTCGTTCAAAGTTATTGACGGTTTACGTGCAAAGCGCATAAGTGACGAGATAAATTACACGTTGTCATGTCATTCCCATTCTAACAGATGTGCTGCAGATTACTGCCAGTTACGTTACTAAAAACGTACATGTTTCAATGTAATGGTACGGCTAGAGAGGAAATACCGACTAGTCCTTATCACCACAAAAATTACTTACTAGTGGCCGGCTGGCGCTGTTCAGAAGAGAACAGAGTGATTCACTGTGTACACTTACCTCTGGTGAGGGGAGAATGCATGAGGTAGTGCACGCTTGCGCCCCCTGCACTCTCCCCAAAGATCGTCACGCTGTTGGGATCGCCACCAAAGGCTTCAACATTCTCTTTGACCCATCTGAGCGCCGCCACCTGATCCTTGAGACCGTAATTCCCTGGGGCATTCTCGTCGCCAGTATTCAGAAAGCCTTAAACAAATACAGACACAGAAGGTTAAAATGATCTTTCCCCAAGACATTCATCTCACAATTCACAACAGTCTCGTCACCCTAATTAAACAGTAAAATACATTGGACTAACAGCCGACCAGAAACTAATGTGGAATCTCCACTTACTAACCATCTAGAAGAAAGCCCGAAATAGAATAAAACTACTAACAGGTCGGATACTGTCAGTAAGTCCTCCTACTATTATCCACACCTAATAGACTATCATCCATCCCGTTCTTACCTCTGCCAACACAGCATGGACCTCAGCCGCTTGTAAATTTTACCCCTACCACAAAACCCTAGAACGCCATAATCTCAACATTGCCTACCATACCCAGCTACCTTCCTTCACCCCTTTTCTGTCTGTTCTTGTCAGACAAATTGCTCCATCTCTTTTAATACCTCGAACACCTACACCTCACCTATTGTAAGACGTCGTGGTCTCCTGACCTTCATTGCTTACATATTCCGCCCTCACAATCATATTCCGCACATCAAGACGCTTCATTCGAACCCAAACTCGATAAGGGAAAGTCAGTGTTGTATGAATTCATGTAAACGATATGCAAATAACTAATAAAACGCAAATGCGCACCGAGATTGAAATACTCGAGGCTGGCATACCCACACATTCAAGACACGACGGTCGCATGGGCTTTTAGTTCAGGAGACGCAAATTTCTCTCTGGGGGGCCGGTCCCTTCAGAGGACGACTCAGCCTATCTACGTTGGCCGGCGACCGCCCATAGAGCAGACAGCATTTGCCGAGTGAAAGGAAGAACGACCCTGTGTTTGGCTTAAAAGCAAATTCCGCTACATTGTGTGGGAGCGCCCAGTCTACGCATTCTTTACAAATATAGCATGCAGTTTCAGAGATTTTCACAGGGAGAGAGCAAACGCCAAACGCCGTTGCTACAGATTTCCGGATTGGTCGCCTTAAACGAAACGTCATTCTCCCATTTTAGAAGAGCAATGCTGATTGGCAGACAATATTCCTGATGCCTTGAGCTGAAGGAGTAATGGAAGAGACCGAAAGATATAACCCTTAACATCTGGCGTGGAGAGGGGCCGTTCCGTTGTCGCTCTAAAAGTGAGAACACGTAACGAGAGCGTGCGCGCTCGCTCAAAGAGCGAGGAACAAGTCTCTTCTCAGTACTTCACTGGGAGAGTACCTCTGTCGAGAGCAAATTGGAGTGCGACTCTATATTGAGTCCTTGTGATTAAGCATTGTTCACTGTTTTGGCTGCCACACTTATTGTGCGGTATGAACGGACAGAGTTATAGTTAAACGCCTGCGAGGGAATTTTTGAGTGGCATTGCGGTGGACTGGTTATCCGACCGGTGTCCCATACCAATTGTTAGACTAGGGGCGAATAAGAGTCCTTGACTTCATCAAGGCTTACGGACAGTTTGATTGATGAAGGTCAATCCAGATAGGACGAGAGTTATCTTATTTGTCAACAGCGAGCGGCACAGACAGCAGTCATCACAGCTTATGGTATTGTGTGCTACAGCTCTTGCGAGCCCCATATTTCCTCCACAACAGTACACTTCACTGCATTTCACACGACAGCCTCGACTGTACCTAGCAGCATTCTAACGGATAATTATTCAAGTTGAATAGGCGCGGCTCTCAGCCATTCTGTCAAGTCAATAACAATCTTAAACTGTATAGAAATTTTATTAGCGAATCCTATCCTTGAGATATAACTTCACATTCTGGAAAGAACCCGGAAATAACTTGTTCAGTTCATAACTAAAGGTGCCATTGTGATTTCTCAGAATTTTAGCAAAATAAATAATAATTTTCGTTACTTTCATGTTTTTCTTACACTAACTAGCACTTCTCCAGTACCCAAATATCCCACTAGTTATGTAAGAAATTTTGTGAATTTTTGTGTCATTTCCTTACAGCAGACGACTCCAGAAGATATTTATTGCAGAGAGTTTTTCAAGCATTTTTCTTTAGAACGTTAGAAGCGTCTGTCTGACTTCTGTAGAAGTGTGGGGGTGGAAATTGCATCTTGCAGGAGCCACAGGGTAAAGGGTACATCTCAGATTAATCCGTTGCCCAGAATGGCAGAATAGCACCCACACGCTCACACTATGTTTCCAATGAAACTGAGTCCAACGATCTATAATCTTCTCCATACATGAGAACCCTGGCCAGATTTCACTCCTATTTCAACAAGTTTCACCTTACCTCCATCTTCACGCATTTCATATCCTTCCCCAACTGAATTTCAATCCTCTTCCCCTCACAGACTGTGAAATCACGCCGAGGTCTATCCTGCCATACACCGTAACCAACCCTACCCATCTTATTCCATCCGTAATGAAGGCTCCAACCCTCCCCTTCTTCACTGAGCTGGATCAAAATCCTATTCTGAAGCTTGCACCCAGACTATCAGTTCCTTCGTACAATAACACCCCTCAACCTTCTCCATTCAACATTCTCCGTGATATCTCCCACAGCCCAAACCAAATTGCCGACTACCTAGAGCCCACATTACATCATCCTCACTGTGATTTTGAATGGACATCTCATCACCACCACCACCACCACCACCATCATCATCATCATCTTTTCATAAACACATCAATCTGTATTATACAGTTAATAAACAAAACCAATTTATTGTGTCATGGCCGAATGGATTTCACATTAAAACCCATCGTTTCGTCTTCATCTGCGGAGGACATATTCAAGGGCGAGCGTAGCTTCTTCGAGTGTCCGATTCACACTCTGGTTCGCTGCTGACTGCAGCAAAATTCCGTTTACGCTGGCTCCCAAGCAGTAGTGCGACGCCGCATGCTTCGAACACCCGAACGTATTAGTCATTGTCGGCTGCCATCGTCTGCTATTGCTACTACCCCGTGCTAGAAGACTTGTACACATCTTTTTCAGCACCGGGATCAAGATGCCATTCAGTTTCACGCCTCTTCCTTATTAATGAAATCCCTGGTTGTTGAACTATCTCGATGTCCTCTCTGTATAGCGTTCCATGGTATCTGCTTGAGGCTGCCAGTACTTGAGTCCTATCAAATGAATGTGGTGGTCTCCAGGCTACAGAGCAGTGGAGCGATTGACAGATCAACTACCGCGGAATATCGAGTCCTAACTTATGCCCTGTTCCTGCGTCTCCACTTCCGAAAGTCTACAAGTTCCCTGAAATCCCAGAAAGACATACATTCAGCCTAAAATTTTGCATTTGCCTGTATTCTTAAACTCTCATCTTATAGTAATTCATCCATTTCTCATCTCTTCCTCTTCTCTTCAATCTCAAAATCGAGTGCTAACTCCCTGAAACCTTCTCAATAATCATCAGTTCAATATCCTGCTGTGCCCTACATCCATATATACCTTCTATGAACCTCCATACCTCAGCCATACTCTCCCATTGGAACTCTCCCTAGGCAGTGCTGAGACTCGTCCCGAGGTGCATTCTTCCTCCAGCACTAGCTAACAACGCTACACCGCACCCCACCCTTGTGCTTTCTCCTTCTCTGTATTCACCTCAAGAATGTAATTTAGTTTGTTTTATATAATTAAAACTTCGTTAAACATGTAAAACCTCTGGCTCTGCTGCCAGCCTGCCCCCTCCCCTTATGGATAACTGAAAAACACAAATAAAAATGTTGACATGTAGAAGTAGCACTATTGCTTTGTGAAATTCAACAGTTGCAGCAGCTATTCTAATAACTACTTCATTTCTTTTCTTGAAATTGTTAAAACTGTAAAACAAATATAAGACATTTCACTGTCCAATGCAGCAGAAGTACTGTTTTCGCAATTCTTGCTTGGTTGTCACTACCCTGTCAAACTGCACAAGAATCACTGTTGATGGTGTGTGTATACGAGGCGTGACTGGAAAGTTTTAAGAATGGGTTTGTAACTGCTCAATGGTGCCACTTGCATGCCACTGTGATGCATCTCCTTCAAAATAGTCCCCTTCTAACTGAACACACCGACTCCAACGGTGTTTCCACTTTTGGAAACATTCCTGGGTATTTTTTTTTTCCTGAAGTGTGTTAAGGAGGCTCTCCGTATTTACCTGGATGAATTTAATCGAGTAAAATCGCTTCCCTCTCAGTGAAGATTTCAGTTTAGGAAACAGGTAGAAGTCCATAGGATCCAAATCACGGGAATATGGCGGTTGTGGAAGCACAGGAAGTTTGAATTTGGCTAAAAATTCAACGATGGAGAAGGCATGATGAGCCGGAGCATTGTCATGGTGTAGCACATAAATCCTGTCTTTTCACAATGTAGATCTTTTCTTCCGCAGCTTTTCGCGCAAACGCTCAAGGACACATTTGTAGTACTCGTATTCCTGGTTAAGTGTCTGTCCTCCAGGGGCAAATTCATGGTGCACAATACCGGTGGAATCGAACATTGTCTTCACCTTCGACCGACATTGCCGTGCTTTTTTCGGTCGTGGCACTTTGGTTTCAGGATCATATCCATATACCCACTATTCGTCACCTGTAATTACCCTATTTAACAAATCTGGGTAATTTTTAGTCCGATTAATCAGTTCTTGGCACACTTCAATTCGGTATTGTCTCTGGTCACTTGACAACACTTTTGGAATGAATTTTATGGGCACTCGACGCATGTTCAGATCTTCAGTTAAAATTGCCTGAACTGCATAGAAACTTGAATTAAGTTCATCCACCATCTCCCTCGTTGTATGTCTACGATTAGAGCGCACTAAGTTGCAAACTTTTACAACATTTTCATTCGTTTTTGAGGTGGAAGGACGGCCGGGCCGTAGTTAACCACAAATGATTCGCGGCCATTTTTAAATCTGTTGAACCTCACAAAAACATTTGACTGGCTCATACAATTATCTCCAAAAGCTCTTTTTAATAGCTTGTAGGTCTCAGAAGCTGATCTAGGTTTTTAAACAAAATTTCACACAAACTCTTTGCTCCGTTTTTTACGTCCATTTTCACACAGACAGAATCCGGCAACAAGCACTAACCGTCCCGCACAACCAGCTGCCACAATGAACTGAATAAAGGCGACGCAATTTCCTGTCAGAGTACATTCAAGGACAAGGCAATGACTCACTCTCCATCCTCCGTGTACCTGCCCGCGAAACCAGTAAGCAGTAGCGGATCCATTCTTAAAACTTCCCAGTCACACCTCATACAAATGGCAACAGATGGCACAGCATGAATGCACAAAGTGATTGCACTTACGACTGCACCACGGTTTACCATCTGCTCTTGGTGTGGACAATGCACGACCTGAACTATTTGCTTGGCTCTGTTCATTGTCGTAGGAGTTGGTCATACAAAAAAAAAATGGCTCTGAGCACTATGGGACTTAACTTCTGAGGTCATCAGTCCCCTAGAACTTAGAACTACTTAAACCTAACTAACCTAAGGACATCACACACATTCATGTTCGAGGCAGGATTCGAACCTGCGACCGTAGCGGTCGCGCGATTCCAAACTGAAGCGCCTAGAACCGCTCAGTCACAACGGCCGGCCGCTCCGACGAGTCAGACATTCCGCAGTGACAGTATTAACAAACTGGCCCCTCGTTGAGAGAAATGTGTTCGTCACCAGAGTAACCAAGTTGAGAAACAAATACGTATATATGAAAAATTAAGATACAGACTGTTAATAACGTTTGTTTTATTTAAAAAGCTTTAAGAGTTTCTGCATAAAAAATTCAGAGGAATTCCTTTCTGGCACGCCTTAATGCTTTCATATATATATGTTTTACCTTTTATTATTCGCATTTCCATAGTGATTTCATATAACTTTCATCAATGGTCATTTACTTAAATAAACATTGAAAGTATATCTACCAACTAACTGTAGGTAGTCAACACCCGGGATGCCAATGTAAGGAACTAGATAACTCATGCTGTCTGATACAACGTGTAGCTTGTGGTGTTTATGGCTGTAGCATATTTGAATGCTATGTTTTATAAAATCATCTATAGCTTTTTGCATAGATCCAGAATTTGAAATGTAATCTATTGTGGTGTTTGCTGACTCCATCAGTCTTCATTTGATAGTTCATATGACGTGAGCTCTCCAAAATTATAGGTGTTTTTAACTTCTATTTTCCAATATAATATTTATAATTAAAAACAAATCTTTCTTATCAGTTATTACAGAATAATGCTTAAAACTGTAAGAAGATGCTAAGACAACTTCGTTATTAATTTTATTGTCCTTCAAGGCAATAGAAGTAGTGCTTTCGGAATTCTTGATTATGCTGTCGTCACTACCCTCTCAAACTGCATAAGAATCAGAGTTCATGGTATGTGTATAAAAATGCCAATATGAATGCACAGAGTGATTTGCAATGAGCTTGTCTCATCACCGCGATTTTTGTGTCCTGTTTATAGGGGAAGGCGGGGCAAGACGGGGAGGTGGGGTAAGACGGGGAAGGGCTATAAGCTACAGTTACAGTATTGTCATCTGTGGATAGCTATGTCAACATCATCAGTAGACAGGTCCCAGTGTGTTGACATTGCTGAACCTTAGTTTCGCGGCGGTTTCTGTGAGCTTTGCAAGGTACGTACAATTGTTATACTGATTTGCAATGTTTTACACCTTTCGAGGTCCTAAAACATGTATTTCGTGAACATTTGTCCAGGCTGTATATATAGCACTGAATAGCACGTCTTATTAACAGTGAACTGCTGTGTCAGTAGTCAATGTTCACTACATTGTGTTCATGTAGGCGTAACATAACCTGACAGCATGGTAGGGGATAACACGGGGTGGGGCAAGATGGGGAGCTTCCCCGTCCTGCCCCTACTATTTGTCCAACCATTACGTTCTTATCGTCTCACTACGGGTTTTGAACACGTACCTTATACGTTGAATACAATTGTAAATAGAATGGTGTTCGTTATTCCAACGTTTCCTAATTAACTACAAAGTATGCCTTAGGCTATATGGTGAATAAAAATACACAAAACGTGCAGAGTCAGTATTCTTGCTATGCTTTAACAACTGACTATTGGAAATATGGTATTTACTATATAATATAGATTACCAGGAATGATCTGACTCAATAGTACGTTCCACGTGTTTTATTTCAGATGGTTCGCAAGTATCGGCGACAAACGTCTAGGCAAGATTGGTCATTGGAGTCAATGGAAGGCCCTGTAAATGCTGTTATAGAAGGTCATACGGGTTCTTTCATGGCTGCTCGTCAGTTCAACGAGCCACAGAAATCTGTGTTTCAGCGTCGGGGTGCCCACGACACTTGTGCAGGGACAGAAAGTGATGATGATGAGGCTGTCCACACTTGTGTACTATGTGAATGTAAGAGGCCTAAATAAAACGTACTGCCTCATTCTACATTTCGCAGAAGCATGTTTCGAAACCTTATCGTCACATGATTTCGTTATTCCAGTCCTTATTTAAGCTTTAGAGATGAATTCATGCTAGTTCCCCATCTTACCCCGCATATGGGGCAAGACGGGGAATTGGTAGTTTGTTTCAAATCGAGATATTTCTTACTAAATGTAATACGTTTGCAGGTTTCTTTGCATGCTACTGTAATTCAATGGTTAAGTAAACAATTATTTCACCCACTGTAGAGCCTCTTATGTTCTGTAACTATTTTCCAAGAAAACACATTATCCATCTTATTTCATCCACTGTAGAGCCTCTTCTTCAACCGCCTGACCCACGCCTGCGTGGATCCCGTGCCCAACGAGATGCTTATCTGAGACCATCCCTGTCCGACCTCAGGGCTGCCAGTTAACGTCCCCCCCCCCCCCCCCCCATTTCACCAGCTCATGTAGCATCACACACTGCACGCGTCTGTTTCTAACCTCGTGGTGGTTTTTCTTTTTTTTTCAGCTGTTAACTTGCGTTTCGTCCAGGTGCAATAAATAAGTGAATATTTTACGAATGAGAGGAATTAATATTAGAACCTTGAAGGAAACTGGGCCAGTGCAAAACTTGGAAATAAAGATATACAGAACATGATTAATAAAAGTGAAACGAGTGATTAGTATTGAGAAGAGCAAAAACTTTAGTAAATCGAGTACTCTGAAAGTCCTAACGCTACGGAATTGTCTTTCATTCTTCACCAATGTCGATATCTCATTCTCCCGCAACACAAAGCTTAATTTTGTGTTTCATGTCTCGGGGTAAGAGCATCTGTGCATCGTGAAACTAAAAGCCCCTGAAAAGACATGGCAAGCATGTAGCCCTCTCCTGCAAAAAACATTTTAAGTGTTACGTATCGAATATTAACAACATAAATTATATTCCTTAGCAGGAATAAATATTTCTGTGTCTTGATGAGATATTGTAGGGTATCACTATTTACTTACCTAAAAGACCAACGCGGTAGTTAATCGTGACGAGGACAATTTCGTGGTCAAGTAGAAAGCCAGGTTCATACCAGGTGGCGGAGCCTTCCACGAACCCACCACCATGAATCCAGACCATAACAGGAAGCAGCTTGGCAGGCTTTATCTGGAATAGCACCGTTATTTGAACTGTCGATTTCAACTCGCAAAGACACATTTATGATCACATATCAATTATTGTTAGTGAGCAAGTTTGTCGCATGAGATGATGAGTGATCTTAAGGAGAATGTAGATACTGCTAAGCATAAGAAGGGGTAGAAACTTTAATAAGTGTATGGAGCCACGGTGCCTCCAGTGAATCAAGTGGAGTGGCAGTCTGACTGTGAGAGCGGTGCTATGGAGTAACGCTTCGCAGGAGGCTGATGGACTTGCTCTTGCATTCACAAAAAAGCAAAACTAGTTATAACCTTTTACATTTCATGTTCTTCTCTCTCCCAAAAAGTAAAACCAAGACATATCCGACCGTATTGATCTTTAAGTTAGGAAAAACGTCGCTGCCTCATCCACTCATTTCTATTGGCTGCGCTGTACATGAAGTGCAAGTAGTCGCAGATACAGACGTATACAGCATATAAGCGAAAAAATGCTCCTGTCGGAGCTCAAAAAGGAGTTATCTTCCTCTTTAAAAGACTGACAGAAAAATAAGGAATCAGATGGCTCAATGCTCATTCTGCCTTTCTCACCAAACATCTTGACCTGCGAACATATTCGCGCTTTGCTGACACAAGACATTCTAAATCTTCTTACTCTCTCTCTCTCTCTCTCTCTCTCTCTCTCTGTGTGTGTGTGTGTGTGTGTGTGTGTGTGGTTCAAGCCCTCACACTCAGCATTTTCCTCGCACTGACACTGTCTATATATGTCTATCCCACTGTCACCTTTTTCTCCCATCGTTTAGCATTGTATCCCACTGCCGCTCTCTCCTCTCTCCTATTTACAATGTCTCCTTTCGTCTTACTTTCCCTCTGCCTCATATGAACTATCTCGGCAGATCAAAAATTGTGAGGGTCAAACTTACTTTTCCACATATACCTACGTATTTAAAATTTCGGTTCAAAAGGCGCTCTCCCCTTCACCTAAATGTTAAAATTCGCAGGTCTGGGAGCGTATGGATCCCCAAGTCTATGTGTGGTTTCCACTCAGCTGTAACTTTCATTTCCACTATCCCCTCTCTCTTTTGCTCCTATTCCTCCTATCACCACCCATATCTCTGTCTCTGTTATTGCGTCGGTCAATGAAAATCAACATCCCCTCTCTCGTTGGCTACCACTCCCATTGTCTTCGTCCATCTCTCTTTCTCTCTCACAGCCACATTCACTCTCTCACCATCACTGTCTCCTTTCTCTTTCTCTGGCACTGACAATGCTTTCTCTCTGTTTCACCGTCACCTTCTTTCTGCTATTCTCTTTCAGCGCAAAAAAAAGACCGAATACGTTGGCATGCCAAAATTTTTGGTGCTTGTGGTGGAAGGAGGAGTGAGGCAGCTGGTTCCCCACAATTCCTGTCACAGCCTTTCAAAGAGGAACATATTCGCCTTTTTTGTGCTCCGACGGGAGCATTTTACTGTATGTTCCCTTCTTGTACCTGCTACGGTAGGGTGTGTTTCTTACATATAACGAATTCTACAGGTCAGTAGGGTTTTGACAGTTCATTTACATTCTTCGACACATTTATATAACTTGACGCAAATAGACAGCTTTAAATACACATAATACAAGGTCAATGCAAAATAATTTGCTTTACACGTTTTCTGGATCTTTGCTCA
Source organism: Schistocerca piceifrons (assembly GCF_021461385.2). Classification (NCBI taxonomy): domain Eukaryota; kingdom Metazoa; phylum Arthropoda; class Insecta; order Orthoptera; family Acrididae; genus Schistocerca; species Schistocerca piceifrons. Next base: position 620,284,790 of record NC_060140.1, read on the forward strand.
TCGATCGCAATTCATCGAAAACGCCCGACTTGTCATTTGTATCTTAAAAGAGTAAAAATGTTGCTAGATATATTTTATTGAGTTTGCAAGTTTTCCAGTTCTGCATAACTTTCGGCAGTCATTGTACGTTCTTTTTAAGCCTGTTACAACCCTTTTTACCATTTTCTGTCACTGCAGTACCAATTTTATTGGCGTGCAGTGTCCATTATACAGAGACAGCATGTCATAAAGTTTTATTGGTGAAAAAATATTGACTAAAAACATAGTTGGGTGACCTCACAGCCCTTGCAACGACTTTGGAACCCTTGCCATGTGTTCACTACGTCAGTTAGAATTATGCTTACTTCTCAGACCTATATTATGTGCATAAGAGCTGTAAATTTGAACCTCTGGATCTCGGTAACGGATAATGGTATCAAAAAAAGTTTCCAAATACCCGAGAATATCATCTTAAGGACATAAATTAAACATTACGACAATCCAAGTTAAAAAAAAAATTATAGAAGTGGCCACCTCCACAACTGGTACTTTTTCGGATTTTTCTTGAAACTCCCCATGAACAAACAGTGCTTGTACAAGCTGCCTAAGGTCCATCCTAAACCACGCCTAATGCAAAAGGACCATCTGATTTTCTCAAATTTCCTGGCATGGAAGAAGTGTGTAATGTTTAAACTTTGACCCTGAACCGTAAGATAGCTACAGTATACCCTCTCATTCGAGAAGTATAAATATAGACCCTAGGCCAAGGGCTATCTAAACCAATCGACCGCTTACCTCTCTAATCAATACAGATATATGACCCTTGAAAAATCCCATTTTCACGTGCAGCTTTATCGATCATATTGGTACCGTGCATTTTCGTGCACGGACCGCTCTTGACAAACTATTCTTTGAACAAATGATCGGATATAATCCATACAATGAAATAAATAGCGACAGAAAGAGCAACGAAAGGCTTATCTATGGATCCCCATTCTTCATTGCGTTGTAATTCTACGAGGGTTGGAACTTTAATAGTGGCAACTATTTATTTACAGCTCGTACAAAATAGATACGTGTTTCAAAGTTTTACTGACCTTCAAAGTAGTGGTGGTGGTGGTGGTGGTTAGTGTTTAACGTCCCGTCGACAACGAGGTCATTAGAGACGGAGCGCAAGCTCGGATTAGGGAAGGATTGGGAAGGAAATCGGCCGTGCCCTTTCAAAGGAACCATCTCGGCATTTGCCTGAAACGATTTAGGGAAATCACGGAAAACCTAAATCAGAATGGCCGGAGACGGGATTGAACCGTCGTCCTCCCGAATGCGAGTCCAGTGTGCTAACCACTGCGCCACCTCGCTCGGTCCTTCAAAGTAGTCACCAGCATTGTGTATCACCCGTCGCCAGCGATGTGGAAGTCGTAGGATACTCTTAGCAGTGCCAGTTGTGTAGACAGTTCGAGCGGCGCGGTCTGTTATGCGACGAATTTGTAGCACTTCTGAAGCGAGTGCCGTGAAGTGTTTCCTTCAGTTTAGAAATGAAGTTGAACTTACTAGGGCTTAAGTCAGGGGGGGCAGTAGGTGGTATGGCACTTAGCAGCCCCATCAGTCAAACAAATCCGTAACAGCTTGCACTGTACGTGCTTGAGCATTGTCCTGCAAAACGATGGTCAGGTCATGCAGAAAGCGTCATCACTTCTGTCTCTATGCTGTTCATTTTTTGAACACAAGCTATGACCAGATGTCGAACGTAGGTGTACCACAACTGTGACCCAACACTAAGAGAAAAACTGACTTGAATAATTAGGTAGAAACATATCTTATGGGTTACGTTCAAAATACAGTGTTCATTCACATTAATGTGATCACCTGTCAAAAGCCTGAATAACCAACTTTTGCAGCGCGGACTGCTGCGTGTCGTGCAGGAAGAGAGTCAGTGAGGTTCTGGATAATCCGATGTGGAGCCCGGATAATTCTATGTCGGGCCTGAATAATACGATGAGGAACCATACCAACTCCAGGGCCGTGACCAGTTGTGCTAGCGTTCTCGATTGACGATCCATGGCACCTATACCCCGATCGAGGTGGTCCAACAGATCCTCGATTGGGTTTAAATCCTGGGAGTTTTGCAGCCAGTGCGGTACGGTAAACTCACCTGGTGCTCTTCAAACCACGAACGTACACAGCGAGCGGTATGACACGTTGCACTGTCCTGCTGGTAGATGCCATTGTGCCGAGGAAAAACAAATTTCATATAGGTGTGGGCATGGTCGCCAAAGATAAATGCATGTTTGTGTTGATCCATTGTGCCTTCCAGAACGACGAGATCCCCAGACCATAACGTTCCCTCCTCTGGCCTGCGCCCATCCGACGACTGTTGTAGGGTGTTTACTTTCAGATGTTTCACGCCGCACACCCCAACGGCCATCTGTACAATGAAGCCTAAAACGTGATTCATCTGGAAAGGTTATATGTCACCACCCATTGAACATCCAGTTGCGGTATTGGGGTGCAAATTCCAGCCTCCCTCGCGATGGACAGCAGTCAGAATATGTGCATGGACCAGGTGCATGCTGTGGAGGCCATTCGCAGCAACGTTCGCTGAAAGTTTGTTGAGCATACACTCTTGGTAGCTCCTTGGCTCATCTGGTGAGTCAGCTGCTCAACTGTTGCACTTTCATTCGCCAACGTACATCTCCACAGCCGTCATTAACCCCTGTCATCTAAGGCCCACGCTGCACCACAGTTGCCACGGCGCCGGTTTCGGATGGCGCCATTGTGCATGAATGGTGTACTTTAACCACGGTTGCACATGAACAGTTTACAAACTTAGCTGCTTCAGAAATGATTCCACCATTGACTCGAAATCTGTTGTGTACTTAGTTCCGCGTAGTCAGCGCGCACACAACTTTCCCACTAGAGCGCGCCCCGCTAAGCACAACAGCGCAGGCGCAGCGCTAGTCCGTCTCCGCACTATGAGATGGCGCTGCCGTAGAGACAGACCAAATTCTGCTTCCGCCGATCCGCGTATTAATATGTAACGTAGCCAATGAGATTGCTGCTAAATGAAGAACCTTTTCTCCTCACAGATCACACTCACGCGGTGATACATGAACACGTGAGGTATTATAACGAATGTACAGACCTCCAATTAGTCAGTGTGCATTTCTCTGCACCAGTCTGTACCAGTCTGCATTAGTCAGTACCAGTCTGTACGAGTTCTACATTTGTCTGCACCAGTCTATAGTCAAGTTTCAGTCTGCGCCTAATAAGATTACCATATTCCTGTACATAGCCATGAAGATATATGTATAGACACTTTTGTCAAGTATCAGAGATATATGTGAGAATAAGATTAACGTACCAATATCAAAGGAACTTCAGATTGTCAGTTGTAAATAGCATCCAGAACCAAGTTAAGTAATTTTTATGCTTGTTATTATTTTAATAAATGTGTGTGAAAATTAATCAAGTTCTGTTTAAGGTTGGTCATTGTCAATCTGCTACTCTAAGCGTGCAAGTGGCATTTCTATCGTCTGACCTAACGGCAGAAGATAAACACGCCACAATAAGACCACGAGACATATTGCTGACACTCGCCTACTTCGTTAGAGCAACAAGTCAAATAATCTGATGGTGTGTGTACTGAAGGTGTTACAGTACGCACACCACAAAATCTAATGATCACGCCCATCTGGCCTTCAGAAAAATCGCTCCATTTCCGCATTACGAAGACGACTGCACTGTTTACCGCGTCCCTCCTCCCCTCTCCCTCCCCCCCCCCCCCTCCCACATCGACACGCTTTATATACCCTTCACTGCTAGTGCTGCCACCCGCCCCCTGCGAGTGCACGTTTACATGGAACGTCGGCGATAATCAAATTAATGTTACTCGACCGTGTTTTTCAAACTCAATTCAAACATCAAATCTGCCTCAAAGGATATTTACTGCAATTTGCCTTGGAGCTGTTATAAAAGTTTTAACTTGCACAGAATTCAAATGACGGCTATACTAAGCTTATTAGCATGTAGAAAGCAACTCGTCACAGAAACTACAGTAAACATAAGAACTACGATGTGACTACGATATTAAGCTTGTACATGTTGGAAGGGCACACTGTGTCTTTCACCTACTTATAGTAATTATATTCGCTTTAATTAAGATAACAATTAATTTATTTTAATTGTCTGAATACTGCTGTACTATAGAACTTACGTAAGTTTTGTTGCGCATCACTCTCCTCCGTATTGCCATCCAGTAAAAAATTCTTAATTTTCCAGTGTTCTTCTGTTATAAAATGCTTCAACTGCGTGCTTAATCTATGATTTAAAAATTACCACATTTCAAAGATTTCGTGTTTGAGAGTACTTTATAATGGTACGTTTCGATTAAGTGTAGCTATCAGAATCATATCAGTCGAATATTCCTAAAAGCACACGGTCACGTAACCGCAACACACACGGTCACGTAACCTCACCAGATAACTCGTTCCAAATCTTCACGCCTCCTCACAGGAAGAGCCGCTTCTCGTCTGGTCGCCAGTTGACCTAGGCCAAATCCCTTTACCCAAACCCCTTCCAGGCGCGGTATCCACTGTCGCATTACATGATGGCTGTGCTCCCATATATGTACGAGGCGCAAACCTAAAAATCACGTAATTATTTATTGCTTTGTTTGCAGGTACATGTCTGCAGTCATGGTAAACACTGAAATCCACACACCTCAGTACCGTAACACGTCAGCAGAGTAACCAAAGAGAAATGACGAAACCCTTTGATAAACTGAATTATCATACGGTTATCCGTTTTCTGTATTCGAAAGGGACAAACGCTGCAATAATCCATGATGATATTATAGTTGATGACGAACTATAGTTTCAGATATTAAATTTATTCCTGAAATTCAGCTGAAGTGTAACAGGTAGAAATGTACTATCTAAAGCAACATACGAAAATTTGTGTCGGACCCGGACTCGAATCTGTATTTTCCGCTTATCACAAGCGGTTGCCTTACCAATTTTCTACAGGAGAAACAGATAAATGTGTGACATGTGGATTGAGTCGATCCTGGAATCGTGGTCTGATAGCCCAAGTGGTAAGGTGATCGCTCCTGATAAGCGGCAAATTTGGGTTCGAGCCCTGGTCTGGCACAAATTTTCATATGTCACTTTAGGTGGTATATCGGAACATATTACAGCTAAAATGAATTTCAGGAATAAATTTCAATATTTTAAACTATAGCTCATCCTCATATATATATATATATATATATATATATATATATATATATATATATATATATATATATGTGTGTGTGTGTGTGTGTGTGTGTGTGTGTGAAGAAAATTTCCGTAACTATAATGTACGAGACTTCTATAAGACCTTTGCTGGGAGAATCAATGGATACGGCTCACGAAATCTATGTTTCAGAAAACCAGATGGAAAACTAGCGCTCACAAATCGGGAAAATTGTGAGGAGCTGGCAAAATACTTTTCCGGACTCCTCAATTGCCCTGAACCTTCTTCAAGATTCCCTCAAGAAACTGCTATCTACACAAATCCAGAATCCCCACCACCTACACTAGAGGAGATCCAAAGACATATTCATAGACTGAAAAACAACAAGGCATCCGGAGAAGATAATATCACTGCAGAACTACTTAAAAATCTTGGACCAAATTCCCTCAAAGAACTCACTCAAATCATCACAGACATTTGGCAGACAGAAAAACTACCAGAAGATTGGAAATGCGCCCTAATTCATCCACTGCATAAAAAGGGAGACATGGCAGATATAAACAACTATCGAGGAATCTCCCTTCTCCAAGTCACTTATAAAATTCTCTCAGCTTGTCTTCTTCAACGAACACAAGAACAACTCGAACACAGTATTGGTGAATACCAAGCTGGCTTTCGCCCTCACCGATCCTGTGCAGAACAAATTTTCAATTTGAAGACAACACTAAAATACAAAGCAGTCAGAAACAGTCCGATCATTTGTTCCTTTGTTGATTTCGCAAAGGCTTATGATTCAATCGATAGGCAATCTCTCTTTATTATCCTTTAGGAGCTAGGATTCGATCCGAAAACCCTAAACCTTATCAAAGAAACGCTCACAAACACAACTTCTAAGATAAAATTCCTGGGTGAAATATCAGAGCCCTTCCTGATCAAAACCGGCGTCAGACAAGGTGACGGCTTGTCTCCACTCCTCTTCAACCTTGTCTTAGACAAAGTCACCCGAGAATGGGAAAAAGAACTGAAGAATCAAAATTACTGGAAGCCTATACAACTAGGAAGATCTAAAGGTGGTATTAAAATTTCATGCTTGGCATTTGCAGATGACGTGGCCATTCTAGCAGAAAACGAGACCACAGCAATTAAACAGATAGACATTCTCAAAGAATGCGCCGAAAAAGTTGGGCTACAAATTTCCTTCCAAAAAACCAAATTCATCTGCTCAAAATTTGAAACTCAAAAACTGACTACAAAATATGGACAAATTGAGAGAGTTCCATTCTTTAAATACTTAGGCGAGGTCCTAGAACCCACAGTGGGAGAGAAAACTGCACAAAAAGTTCGACTGCAAAAACTGAAAAGAGCATACTGGAAAACCCACAACATCTACAATAAAAAGTGTCTCTCCATTCACTCAAAAATACGACACTACAATACAGTAATCAAGCCCGAAGCACTATATGCCAGCGAAACACTCACACTCCATAGAAAAGGCGACCTGGAACGCATCCTCAAAGAGGAACGCAAAATTATCAGAAAGATTCTTGGCCCAAAAAGAACGGAAGATGGATACAGGTTACAGTCTCGGAAAACTACAGAAAAATTATCTAACCTCGCCGCAGACATCCGGAAAGAAGACTAAAATTTTACGGTCAAATCCACAGACTCCCAACACCCAGACTCTCCCACAAAATTTTAATATACATTGAAAAATTGAAAACCGTACCCTGGATACAAGAAACCAAAACAGATCTAGCAAATGCACAAATAAATTCTTCAGAAGTTATAAACAGAAATGTATACAGGCAAAAAATCAAGAGTTGGAAAGTACAACACGAGAATGAAGTTTGCAAGAGACAGGGGACAAAATGGACAGAGGAAAGAAAGAGAATTCATGGGGAAAGAATGAGAGAAGTTTGGAGAATTAAAAAATTGAATCGGAAAAGCTTTGCGTGATCCGTATGGGTCCAATCGCACATAATAATAATAATAATATGTGTGTGTGTGTGTGTGTGTGTGTGTGTGTGTGTGTGTGTGTGTCTCTTTGTGTATACAGGGTGTTACAAAAAGTGAAAGGTGGCTACACTGAGCCACAGCGCCAGAGATTGCGCCAAAGAGTATTATTCAGCCGCCTCCACTGGCAGTTCTTGTCGAGAAGTCGTGCTGGAGAGTGCTTATCGAGATGTGGTAGTAGTGAGTCGGTGTAGGGAGTGCTTGTTCCATGTTTTATGCAGTTGTTTGATGGGCTAGACAGCAGATGTTGTTCGAATGGAGATATTGTAATGATCAGAGTGCTTTTCGTCAATATATATGAAGGTAAAAAAATTCCCTTTTCTTTTTATTATTTCAATGTCTTAAATAATGCGTCATTACAGGTTCAGTCAACAAAGCATCTGGCTTGCGTTCTTGTATGAGAGTGTAATTCTGGTTTTCTTGCGCAATTATAGTATTTCTATTTTTTTTAATTACTTCAGTATAAATGGTATTTAAAATTTCTTGTCTTATTGACGAACAACCGTGCCAGATGTGTACGTTGAATCACACTTCCACACACAGAACAGTTACACTTGTGCTTTGGTTCCGTACGTTTTATAGTTGCTGGGGACTTAATTAATTAAAATTCTTTGTTGTTATTCTATGCAGTCAGATTGCGTACTAAAACTAGTCACGGCCAACCGTTTACGAGATTTCGTAATCGGACAGACAGCTACTAAAAATTAAAAGTATTTGCATTTCATATCTATATAATTAAGCCCCCATGCACGTGGCGACCGCTGCTTCGGATCGTCCCTTGGAATTCTTCTGATTGTAAAAATAGCAGACAGTAGTATTATTGTAGTAATTTGTAGTTTAGTAATTGTAGTCTATATTGCATGTGTAGATTTGGTAATTGTCATTCTTCTAATTTTTGCAGAATTTAATTTTTGTGTCTTGTATACGGGTTTGACAATTTTATGCAATTATGAAGATTTCAATTGTTCGTTAATCGTGTTTGTCGGGAAGCATTTCGTGTGATTGGTATTGTTGGAGATAAAGTCTCATTGTGTGTAATTTTCGTATAGTGACGAGTTTTGTATGTTTTGTAAATGATTACGCAATCAATGAAAAAGGCAAAAATGATGGATAGTGAGAATGACGAAATTGTTAACATGGCGAACTCGCCAACACAGGAGAACAGTATGATGAATAATGGAGTTGAAAACAATTTAATAAGCAGGGAAAATAGTCCGGAAACAGTTCAAAATTTTTCACAATCAAAAAATTTTCAGAATACGAGATTAACGACAGAAGATATGGAGCAGTTGACGAGTGCAATATTAAATTTGGGATCACAAATAGGAACAATTAAAACCGAGATGGAAGCAATGGCAACACGGTTAAGCTCACAGATAAGGACATGTTTCAAAAACATGAATGATGAATCAAAGAAAGAATTTAGAGAAGAAGTACAACCGATTTTGAATGCTCACAATAACAGTTTAATTTCAATAGAAATCAGAGAAAAGGAACAGGATAGAGAAGAGGAAGAAAGAGATCGCGTGATAGTACAAAAATTTTCAGAGCTAAATTTACAACGTGCACACGATAAGGATGAAATACTTGAAAGAATCGAGGAATCCGTACCAAATGACAAAATAAATAACCTAAGACAACAATATGAACAGTTAGCTACCAAATGTGTCAATACTGAAACCCGAGTCGCGACACTTACGGAAGACGTAAATAAACAGAAAGAACAATTAGGTGACTTATCGGAAAGAGTTGAGGAGATTTCAGATAAATTGACAAGTCTTAGTTTAAATGGGGACAGAGATTCGGATGATACAGCTCCATTGCCATTTGCAGAAACCGAAGAATACCAGAACATAAATAAGCCTGTTGAAAATCAGTGAAAATTTAATGAACGCGTCAAAAGAGAATTTGAGGCATTACGAAAGCAAGTCAAACAAATTGAAAGCGAAATCGTAGGAAAAGACAGCAGAAGAAATTTAGAATCACAGATAGCAGAGGGCTTTGAAGACAATAATTTATTTCATTTATGGGATGAAACAAGAGAGCGCCAGGCGCGCGAACTTGACAATAATCGCCATTGGGACTGGGACAGACGCGGTAGGTCTTTGTCGCCACGAGGCGAAAACTTTGACTATAAACACTTTTTGACTGTTCGGAAATTTAAGATCTTTCGCAATTCTAAGAATGACATACATCCATGTGCATGGTTAGATCAATTTACGTACGCACTTCCACGAAACTGGCCACTAAGTCACAAACTGGAAATTATGTGCCGCTGTTAATGTCCTCAGGGGATTCACTACACTAAGTGAATATGTGCCGTAGCGAGCATAGGGCCCCGAGCTGTAGTGGTGCTATTTCCCTTTTAGTTTTCTGCACCGCTGCCTACTCTTTTACTATTCTTTGCATCTGTCAAAACAACTCTTCGACTGTCAGTCTATCTATAGAGTCGTTAAAGAATAACCGGATATGACTATTTTACCCAAAAGTGATTTCGGAAATTACCATTTGGACTTACTGTACCTTCAGCAGCATTCATTCGTAGTTTAAACGAAATTTTACCTGTTTATCTTCGTGACAATATTACTTCATATGTTGACGATATTTTTATTGCTAAACGTTCTTGGAGTGAGCACAACAAAATTTTGGATTCATTATTACGTATTTTTGCAAGAGTTGGCATTACAGAGAACTTGGAAAAATCTGAATTTGGTCGTTCTCAGGTGAAATTTCTCGCTCACATTATTTCTACAGAAGGTATTCTTCCTGATCCAGAGAAATTAGACGCTATTCGTAATTATGCTGTTCCTACCACAAAACGTGATGTTCGTAGTTTCCTTGGTGTCTGTAATTTTCTTAGACGCTTAGTTAGATTGGACAATTTGGCCACACCTCGTTTATGTGAACTATCTGGGAAGACCTCTAATTGGTGTTGGGATGAGGAAGCGCAGTCAGAATTTGAACAACTTCGTGATGCTTTAGTTGCTGCTCCACTTCTTTCACACCCGGATTTATCTAAAGATTTTTGTTTGGCGACGGACTCTTCATACAAAGGCCTAGGTGCACATTTATTTCAAGAGATAGAAGATAACGGCGTTGTAGTGCAGAAAACTATTGCCGATCTGTTCTTGCCAAATGCAAATTATGTCAAAAGGCTAAGCCGCCAACTATTTCTCACAGAGCACCGTTGTTTCCTATCATTCCAGCGAAATTAAAGGAGATGGCTGCAGTCGATTTGTTTGGTCCAGTGGTTCGTTCTACTAATGGTTTTGCGTACATTTTGGTAGCAGTGGAATTGACATCAAAATATGTGTGTTTTACACCTTTACGCAATGCAACAGCTCGTTCAGTATCTAATGCTTTCATCAAACATTTTCTTAAAGAAGTGGGTCATGTTGATAAGGTTATATCAGATAATGGATCACAGTTTCGTTCTAAAATTTGGCTTCGTACTCTACGGCGTCGTAAGATTAAACCAATTTTCATTTCACTTTTTCACCCTCAATCTAACGCTTCAGAGAGATGGATGAAGGAAATCAATAAATTGTGTCGACTTTATTGTCATCAGAATCACAGAACTTGGGATCAGTATCTTCATATTTTTCAAAACATTTTGAGTGAACTTCCTAATGACTCAACTTCTTTACCGCCTATACTGATATTAAAAAACAAAGCACCGACAAATCGCATTTCTGAAATCGTTCCTTTTCCGCCTTCACGGAAACTGCGGCATTCTGAAGTTGTGAATCTGGCTCTACAAAATATTGCATCTGCGGCTGCTAGAAGAGAGAAATCAGCTAAACGTCCTGGTCGTTTAAAAACCTTGTCAGTTGGTCAAAAGGTGTTAATTAAGTCTCATCGTTTGTCTCACAAAGGAAAGGGCTTGTGTCGCAAATTTTTTCTGCTTTATAACGGTCCATATAGAGTTCGCAAAATTATTCATGATAACACTGTCGAAGTAGAAACTCTTAAATCACGGCGCTCTAAGGGAGTACATCACATATCGAACGTTAAAATTTTTGTGGAATGACATACTTTCGAGAAACCAAAAGTTATACGTAAACATGCAGAGAATACAAGGATACCGCGCTGTGTTTTGGCGGCGGCACATACTCAAAGCAACAGTCAAGTCTGCGCGCCGCACAAGGCAGTCGTTGACCGCAAACAATCACTTCCCACGCCACGCGCCTACAGCTGATCGAGCGCTCAGTGCGAATGCAGTGACAGCCGTAAACAAATACACAGTCTAATTTCTCCAAATAAATTCAGTATAAAGCTATAGTGACTTGATAAATTATGCTATTAACGCACAGTATTTTTCAGGGTACGGTTGTATAAAATATTTAAGAACTTCAGGTAAATTCTGTGCGTGTCCGACGTAGACGACTTGCTATGGAGAAAATTTCAGGAAGAATGTAATTTCGATGAAAAAAGTAGTAAACTAAAAAGGGTAACTATTAATTGAGTTTATTTTTCAGGTAACATATTTCCACCTAGGTACGTACTTTAGACGTAATTTGCTGCTGGCGATTACGTGATTCATACTTCGTGTTAAATGATATTGACAATGACTGATTAATGAACAGGGTTGTTACTTGTATATATTATGCATCGCTTGGCCGCTATGTTTTTTCACTGATGTCATATTTTTTTTATTATGTGCCAGCTGTGCTTATTTATTTAAATTATAATTGTCACCTGATTAGTTGTGCTGATACGTATGTAAGTTATATTTTGTGATTTATCTGCTTGCGCCTTCATGTTTACTTATTAAGATTACATGTGAACATTTATTTGCTTATGCTGATATGATGCGAATGACCTGTTTATTATGTAAGATACATATTTGCTGCTTTGCGTATGGATTGCATATTTATACATTTCTGTTTGTTGTCATAACTACTCTTTGATTTGGTATATAGAAATGCTGATATACTGTGTACGAACATAGAGTTTAGGTCACACTATGGTATTAATTATAGATTGTTTGCTTGGCAGAGCCTCGTTGTAGGAATTGTGCTGCATCCACTAGTTGACATTATGTTCTCTACTGGTATATTTAAGAGCTATTGCATGTTTTGCTTACGCTCAGTGCCTTATATTTTTAAGATAAGAAAATGAACTGCTATAATTCGACGAACGACATTAGTACAAGAAACTTCATAGAAGTCACATGAGCTGGAGGTTTTATGGAAGCTGTATAAATTTTTGCTAATAGGAAGGAAGCTAACGACATGACATACAAACACTAGGGTTAGACCATTGACAGTTATTACATTGCATTCTTCGTGAGCAATTGAAATAGGAAGTGACACTTGACACAAGAAATACTCCACATGTATGTTTCTGATTTGCCATGATTCTTGAAGTGGTGTACACACTGTGAAATATTACGATTTATTCACTCAAAGTCTTATGTGATCTTTCATACTACATACTCGTACTTACTTACTGAGAGTTATTCAAACTAAAGGCTGTTAGAAGTCATGTATGCATTTCTTTTGTTTAATTATGGACAAGGTAACCAAAATGTATTTTATGATTCATAATGAGTAGAAGATTTGGGTCAGATGGATTACACAGAGGTTGTGTGTGGACATTGTGTCTTTGGATTGTATGGGATGATGAACTGAAGTTTGCACTAGGATTTTATCTGTACTTGTTCGAGGAGACTGACTAGAGGAAAGAGTTGTTATGGAAGTGAAATGATATTGGTAATAAGGTTTATATGTGTCGACGTATTGAAGAGATATTATTGAGGTATTGAGATTGTGTGAAGTTGATGATTATTGGAGTTTTAGTGGACAAGAGGTAAGGTATATGATATTGATGATGTGTTGAAGAGGTATTATTGAGGTATTGAGATTGTGTGAAGCTGATGATTATTGGATTTTTGGTGGACAAGAGGTAAGGTAAATGATATTGATGATAAGGTTTATATGTATTGACGTAAGAGGTATTATTGAAGTATTAAGATTATGTAATGATTCTTGGAGTTTTGGTGGATAAGAGGTGAAGTAAGTGAGGAGCATTTTTTTTTTTTTGTTGGTCTATATGGAACAAGGAGGATGAAGATAGCTGACTAGAACACTAAAGTGGAAGGAAGATTGTCTACACACACTTTGTTAAATCAATAAGCAGTACATACTTTTTTTTGGATAGAGAAAGTAATTGCATATCTTGGCACACTGACAGTTGTTCAGCAACCATACATTTTGATCTGGCTTGGCAAACATTGGTCTTGACATGATAACTATGATGTTGACTAACTATTATTGACTGTTATACATTGCTGCCACTACTACTTGATACACATGATGAACATCAAATTTTGACAGAATTGCATTTACACAGTTAACACTATTCAACTACACAGTAGCACTTAATGTGGATGAAAGATGAGTGAGTGTGTTTTGTGTGTTTTCCTTTCCTAACCCCAGATAATTGGTACCGACCTATCTCCTAAATATTATTTTACTTGTTTGTTGTGGCTTGCACTGACACCCATAAATATTATAGGTTTACTGATATTTGTAATAGTTAATATGACAATTATCTGATATCATTTGTGTGTTTCTTATAATTTGTATGTTTAGTGTAAGAGCATTGATAATAATTTTGTAAAAGCAATAGTGTGTGCATACAAACTGTTGTTCGTGCTTGCACCTGTTCAACATTGATTGGTGCCACTAGGACATGTTTAATTTCTGCTGATAAACTCTGATGAACAGTGTGATTAGTGATAGTGAATATTATGGACTGCTGTCTGCACCTGCTTAACATTACTGGGTGCCACTGATGAAACTGCTTCTACTGAAATGTCACTTGTTGGTGTCTGCACCTGTTCAACATTGCTGGGTGCCACTGTTGGAACTGCTCAACCAGTGATGAGATGTCACTTGTTGCTGTCTGCACCCGTCAACATTACTGGGTGTCACTAATGGAACTGCTTCTACTGAAATGAAGTCACTTGTTGGTGTCTGCACCTGTCAACATTGCTGGGTGCCACTGATGAAACTGTTTCTACAGACATAATGTCACTTGTTGCTGTCTGTACCTGCTCAACATTGCTGGGTGCCACTGTTGGAACTGCTCAACCAGTGATGAGATGTCACTTATTGCTGTCTGCACCTGTCAACATTACTGGGCGTCACTAATGGAACTGCTTCTACTGAAATGATGTTACTTGTTGGTGTCTGCAACTGTTCAACATTGCTGGGTGCCACTGATGGACTGCATCTATTGAAATAATGTCACTTGTTGGTGTCTGCACCTGTTCAACATTGCTGGGTGCCACTGAGGGAACTGCTTCTACTAAAATGATGTCACTTGTTGGTATTTGCACCTGTTGACCATTGCTGGGTGCTACTGCTGGAACTATCAACTACTTGTTTTTTTGAATCATTGAAAGCATTTTATGTGAACATTTGTATAACCTGATTTTTTGTGTATTGTGTAAACTATTATGTAAAGTCACATGTATGAAAGAATTTGTATTGCTTACTGTATTTTATATATTAGGTTATTGAAAGGTCAGTGCAAAGCCAAACTTTTATCTAATTATGTGATATTTACGTATTAATATTATCTTTTATTTTTGTCTGTATTTTTGTGGACGAATTTGGTGGTATTTTCACCACCAATGCTGGCAAAAATACCATCAAATTCTGGCCCGTGGAGGAAGGGCATATGAAAGGTGGCTACACTGAGCCACAGCGCCAGAGATTGCGCCAAAGAGTATTATTCAGCCTCCTCCACTGGCAGTTCTTGTCGAGAAGTCGTGGTGGAGAGTGCTTATCGAGATGTGGTAGTAGTGAGTCGGTGTAGGGAGTGCTTGTTCCATGGTTTATGCAGTTGTTTGATGGGCTAGACAGCAGATGTTGTTCGAATGGAGATATTGTAATGATCAGAGTGCTTTTCGTCAATATATATGAAGGTAAAAAAATTCCCTTTTCTTTTTATTATTTCAATGTCTTAAACAATGCGTCATTACAGGTTCAGTCAACAAAGCATCTAGCTTGTGTTCTTGTATTAGAGTGTAATTCTGGTTTTATTGCGCAATTATAGTATTTCTATTTTTTTTAATTACTTCAGTATAAATGGTATTTAAAATTTCTTGTCTTATTGACGAAGAACCGTGCCAAATGTGTATGTTGAATCATACTTCCACACACAGAACAGTTACACTTGTGCTTTGGTTTCGTACGTTTTATAGTTGCTGGGGACTTAATTAATTAATTGTGTTAACGGAAATTTTCTTTCATTCTTTGTTGTTATTCTATGCAGTCAGATTGCGTACTAAAACTAGTCAGGGCCAACCGTTTACGAGACTTCATAATCGGACAGACAGCTACTAAAAATAAAAGTATTTGCATTTCATATCTATATAACTAAGCCCCCATGCAAAAGGTATGGCCAAACTTTCAGGAAAACATTCCTCACACACAAAGAAAGAAAATATGTTATGTGGACATGTGTCCGGAAACGCTTACCCATGCTAGAGCTCATTTTATTACTTCTCTTCAAATCACATTAATCATGGAATGGAAACACACAGCAACAGAACGTACCAGCGTGACTTCAAATACTTTGTTACAGGAAATGTTCAAATTGTCCTCCGTTAGCGAGGATACATGCATCCACCCTCCGTCGCATGGAATCCCTGATGCGCTGATGCAGCCCTGGAGAATGGCGTATTGCATCACAGCCGTCCACAATACGAGCACGAATAATCTCTACATTTGGTACCGGGGTTGGGTAGACAAGGGCTTTCAAATGCCCCCATAAATGAAAGTCAAGAGGGTTGAGGTCAGGAGAGCGTGGAGGTCATGGAATTGGTCCCCCTCTTCCAATCCATCGGTCACCGAATCTGTTGTTGAGAAGCATACGAACACTTCGACTGAAATGTGCAGGAGCTCCATCGTGCATTAACCACATGTTATGTCGTACTTGTAAAGGCACATGTTCTAGTAGCACAGGTAGAGTATCCCGTATGAAATCATGATAACGTGCTCCATTGAGAGTAGGTGGAAGAACATGGGGCCCAATCAAGACCTCACCAGCAATGCCTGCCCAAACGTTCACAGAAAATCTGTGTTGATGACGTGATTGCACAATTGCGTGCGGATTCTCATCAGCCCACACATGTTGATTGTGAAAATTTACAATTTGACGGGAAATCAGAGTTCGAGTTCTGCTGCGGCACAAGTTTCGTATGGCGTTTTAGGAAGTACATCTATACCTATTCCAGTGAAGTTGAATTTCAGGAATAAATTCTAGTTAATGATGAATTGGCAGAATTCTACAGCAACGACGTCTCGTGAAACAGTGGTTATGTGGCGCAGGCATATGCAGTGCTGTAAAACAAACTGGTGGACAGCGTGTTTAAAATTTCCGATCTGGTTTAGTTACAAAATGAACCGAATCACCTATGGTCCGCTTTCAAGAAAACTTATTACTGTGGTAAGAGGGCGGATCGGGTACACCGTTCAAGAAAGGAGAAAGCAAGGACTAATGAAGAACAAAGGCCGCCAACTGGGAAAGTTTTCCTCCTGTTTATTGACAAGATTACGGTTCAGATGGCTCAAATGGCTCTGAACACTATGGGACTTAACATTTGAGGTCATCAGTCCCCTAGAACTTAGAACTACTTAAACCTAATTAACCTAAGGACATCATCACACACATCCATGCCCAAGGCAGGATTCGAACCTGCGACCGTAGCGGTCGCGCGGTTCCAGACTGAAGGGCCTAGAACCGCTCGACCACCACGGCCGGCAACAAGATTACGGACCGGATCGGGAAAGTCTTGTTCAAGTAATTGGCTGAAGCCTACCAAGATAATAAAAGGATGATTATGAACGGCAAAAGATG
Source organism: Schistocerca piceifrons (assembly GCF_021461385.2). Classification (NCBI taxonomy): domain Eukaryota; kingdom Metazoa; phylum Arthropoda; class Insecta; order Orthoptera; family Acrididae; genus Schistocerca; species Schistocerca piceifrons. Next base: position 620,301,890 of record NC_060140.1, read on the forward strand.
TATGGCGTCCACTAACGTTATATGGAGTAAACAAAATTCCATGGTGTTGTGTGCAAGTATACACAGCCTATTAACACGCCCATCTTCTGAGGTGGAAATAAAATTCAGTGAGACAAGCGTTTTAGTGAAGACCACGCATTACCATGCGCATATAAATGGTCCATGGATAGTGACCGGGCCAAATATCTCACGAAATAAGCGTCAAACGTAAAAACTACAATGAACGAAACTTGTCTAGCTTGAATCGAGAAACCAGATGGCGCTATGGTTGGTCCGCTAAATGGCGCTGCCATAGGTCAAACGGATATCAACTGCGTTTTTTTAAAATAGGAACCCCCATTTTTTTATTACGTACTCGTGCTGTACGTAAAGAAATATGAATGTTTTAGTTGGACCACTTTTTTCGCTTTGTGATAGATGGCGCTGTAATAGTCACAAACGCGTAAGTACGTGGTATCACGTAACATTCCGCCAGTGCGGAAGGTATTTCCTTCGTGATTTTTTTTTTTTTTTTTTGTTTGATACGGCCCGCCACGAATTCCTTTCCTGTGCTAACCTCTTCATCTCAGAGTAGCACTTGCAACCTACGTCCTCAATTATTTGCTTGACATATTCCAATCTCTGTCTTCCTCTACAGTTTTTGCCTTCTACGGCTCCCTCTAGTATCATGGAAGTCATTCCCTCATGTCTTAGCAGATGTCCTATCATCCTGTCCCTTCTCCTTGTCAGTGTTTTCCACATATTCCTTTCCTCTCCGATTCTGCGTAAAACCTCCTCATTCCTTACCTTATCAGTCCACCTAATTTTCAACATTTGTCTATAGCACCACACCTCAAATGCTTCGAATCTCTTCCGTTCCGGTTTTCCCACAGTCCATGTTTCACTACCATACAATGCTGTACTCCAGACGTACACCTCAGAAATTTCTTCCTCAAATTAAGGCCGGTATTTGATATTAGTAGACTTCTCTTGGCCAGAAATGCCTTTTTTGCCATAGCGAGTCTGCTTTTGATGTCCTCCTTGCTCCGTCCGTCATTGGTTATTTTACTGCCTAGGTAGCAGAATTCCTTAACTTCATTGACTTCGTGACCATCAATCCTGATGTTAAGTTTCTCGCTGTTCTCATTTCTACTACTTCTCATTACCTTCGTCTTTCTCTGATTTACTCTCAAACCATACTGTGTACTCATTAGACTGTTCATTCCGTTCAGCAGATCATTTAATTCTTCTTCACTTTCACTCAGGATAGCAACGTCAT